>NC_092773.1:48898598-49252310 GCF_047496795.1 Chiloscyllium punctatum | reverse complement strand
ATGCATGTAAATCCTGTCCCTCAGGATCCAACAACTTAGCCATCACTGACATCAACCTCACTGGTCTACAGTTCCCTGGGATTTCTTCCCACCTTTCTTAAATGATGGACCACATTAGCCACTCTCCAAATCTTCTGGAATCTCTGACACTCAAGCATTTATGGCTGACGAAACAAAGAACAATTTTCAAAATTATTTTTCCTTGCTGTTGGTGAATCTACCTTTATATCAAAAGCCTTGCTTTATTTTTCTGAACCCCATCAGGAGACACCTTTTTTGTACATGCCCACAGATGTGATCAGATAGTGCTCCTCAAAGTCACCTCCAAATTCTCTCCAACTATATATTCCTTCACATCCTTAACTTCTACTCTACTCAGTACATTGCTGCTAAGACTTCCCGATCATGTGGACTTCTGCTGCTGCTGCTGCTTTTTCAGGTTTCTCCTATACTTCTTGTCCTTGTTAAGCTATGGCCTCTGCCTTTCTAGAATAGAACTGGTTGACCTTCTCTACCTATTGATAGGATTTATTTCAACAGATCTCTTTCAAGAGATCACTTGGATGCACACTCTTACTTCCACATTATATTCCCAATTCACAAGCCCAACCTACTGCCTCTCATCCATACATGCATCCAGTTTTCATATTTTAAGACCATAAGACATAGGAGCGGAAGTAAGGCCATTCAGCCCATCGAGTCCACTCCGCCATTCAATCATGGCTGATGGGCATTTCAACTCCACTTACACGCATTCTCCCGGTAGCCCTTAATTCCTTGTGACATCAAGAATTTATCAATTTCTGCCTTGAAGACATTTAGCGTCCCAGCCTCCACTGCACTGTGGCAATGAACTCCACAGGCCCACCACTCTCTGGCTGAAGAAATGTCTCCGCATTTCTGTTCTGAATTGACCCCCTCTAATTCTAAGGCTGTGTCCACTGGTCCTAGTCTCCTCGCCTAACGGAAACAATTTCCTCGTGTCCACCCTCTCCAAGCCATGTGTTATCTTGTAAGTTTCTATTAGATCTCCCCTTAAATCTTCTAAACTCCAATGAATACAATCCCAGGATCCTCAGCCGTTCCTCATATGTTAGACCTACCATTCCAGGGATCATCCGTGTGAATCTCCATTTTCCAGTGGACTTTCCCACTTCACTTATAATAGTTACCTTGCTCCCTTCAATAGCTCTTCAGTTGATCATTTGACTTAACTCCCTTTTAGTTGCCGTCCTTTGGGATCAATTGACAATAAAGAACTAATGCCTCCATCAAGAGACAAACTGCTAATTTGTTTTTGCATTCAAGCAATAAGGGTCACTGGACGGGCCAGAATTTGATGCTCATACCAAATTGTGAATTGGCCATGCTAAATTGCCCGTAGTGTTAGGTAAGGGGTAGATGTATGGGTGGGTTGCGCTTTGGCGGGGGCGGTGTGGACTTGTTGGGCCGAAGGGCCTGTTTCCATACTGTAAGTAATCTAATCTAAATCTAAAATTGCCGAGAGGGCAGTTAAGAGCAAACTACATTGCTGTGGGTTGAGATACACACATAGGCCAGACCAGATGAGAACAACTGTTTTCTTCCCAAAAAGGACAGTCAGAAAAACCCTATCTGGTTCACCAACAATAACGGTTTCCTAAAAACTGAAAAGGATTGCGGATGCCGTAAACCAGAAACAAAAACAAAACAAATGCTGGAGAAGCTCAGCAGGTCTGGCATCATCTGTTGAGAGAAATCAGAGTTAAATGCTTTGAGTCAAATGACCCTTCCTCAGAACTGAAGGCAACTAGGAAAATCAGTTTATAATTGTGGTTTCTTAGTCATCATTAGACTCTAAGTTTCAGATTTTCACTCAATTTAAGGTCCACCATTTGCCACGGCACCAATTGGACCCAGGTCCCCTATCTCTCTAGATAATTAGTCTTGTAATACCAATAGGCAATATCTCCCCAGTTGTGACAGTTTGATCCTCACAGCTGTGCAACAATTAAAGAGAGGGGTAACTTGTACCTTGGCATTTTCTATAACATCTGCAGAAATTTGTAATCAATACCAAACCACCTTGAAGCATATACCGAAACAGTTTGTTCCCAAGCTGTACTTTTTCTCATTTGTACAGCATGCTTCAGTCAAACCCATACACGTCACCATAAATTCATTTGGTACCATTTCCCAGCATTTGGCCCATATCCCTTTCAACCCTTTCTATGCATGTACCATCTGGATGCCTTTTAAAACAGTGTGATAATAACAGCCTCCACTCCTTTCTATGGCAGCTCGTTTTATACACATATCACCCTCTGTCGGAAAAAGGTTGCCCCACAGATCCCTTTTAAATCTTTCCCCTCTCACCATAAAACCTCTAATTACGGACTCTACTACCCTGGGGGGAGGGGGGGGGGGGGGGGGGGGAAGAAATTGGCCATCCACATCCCCATGATTTTATAAACCTCTAAAAAAGTTCACAACTCTGCTGCTCCAGGGAAAATAGCTCCAGCCTATTTAGCCTCTCGCTACAGCTCAAATTCTCCAATCCCAGCTAAAATCTTTTCTGAGCCCTTTTAAGTTTAACATCTCTCCTTCTCTGGGCTTCTCCATTCTTTAATATCCTCGCTCTGCAAATTAATCCTATCGCGCTGATTCAGAGCACATCCGACCCACTTTTGGGCAACCGATAATTGACAGTTTGGTTGATCTGCCAAAATGTGACGAACCATGTTGTATATTACTGCATAGCTTCTTTCAGACATCCCATTGCTAAATAGCAGCTGAAAGCCTTGTCATCATACCTGTTGTGTTTATATTCACACACATATCACTGAATTAATCATTAGCAAACCTCTCCATTGCAGTGAGGCATTTTGTCAGCGACTCATCAGTTCCTACTTGGGTTTCCTTCTCCACAATTACCATCTTACTTTTACTGTGTATTATTGTTGACTGACAATTTGTTTACCAAATCTAAATATCTTGAAGGTTGCGAATCTTTGAATTCTTTCCAACAGAGGGCTATTCAAATGTGTTTGCCCCAGCCTTCAAAAACTTCCAGCCCGCTCGCTCCAGCCCTACTCTTGGCTCAGTAGCCTTACTCACTACTGTCACTGCCCTGCTTGCTGCTCTCTGTCAGATGCTACTTCACGGCCGTATTTGCAACACGTTAGTGAAACGGTCAGCACGGCAGCTGAGTGGTTAGCAATGCTGCCTCACAGCGCCAGGGACTCAGATTTGATTCCACCAGCAAATTCTGCACATACTCCCTATGGTTTGCAATGGGTTTCTCCCAGGTGCTCCAGTTTCCTCCAACAGTCCAAGGCTGTGCAGGTTAGGTCGACTGGCCACACTAAATTGCCCACAGTGTCCAGGCTCGGTGGATGAGCCATGGGAAATGCAGGGTTACAGGGTCGGGTTGTGGAAATGGGTGGGATACTCTTTGGTGGGTCAGTGAAGACTCGATGGGCTGAATGGCCTGCTTCCAAACCGGAGGGATTCTATGATTCAGTCTGTGGTTGTGACTCTTCCAGGGACAGGGTGAGGTTTCTGATTGGGTGGCTACATGGAGTAAATTTCCCTGGTCAATCTTCCCACTTTTGGTGAGAATCCTCCATCCAAACCTCTGTATTTTGAGTGCTGTTGAGCTTATTGACCTCCATTGGCTCCTGGTTAAACAATACCCCGATTTAAAGACTTTTCAGTATTAGTTCCCATCACGGTCTTACCCCCCCTGTTTCACTGTAATCTCCTCCAGCTCTACTATTTTTGGTGATAACAAACTTGGACCAAGCTTTTGATCACTGGACATAATTCAGTTCTGTGTCACTTGATTTTCCAAAGCTCCTGTGAAGTGACATGACACTAAAACATGCAAAATTAACAGCAGTCGTTTGATCAATTCCCCTCCCAGCCACTTCTGTGGAGGTTCCTGTCTCTTGGAAAACAACACGCTTGATGTATTTGAGGCCACAAATATTTCAGCAGACGCTGGTCATTGTCTCATTTGTTCAGGTGAAGCGCACTTTGATTTTAATATTGTGTGGTAACTCACCTGCACCTCTTCAAAACAGAATGCCATAACACCATTTACGTTCACCAGGGGGAACATACAGGTTGTCAGTTTAAAAAGGTGCTTCTTGAACATCAGCCGCTCAACACTGCATAGAGTGTCAGCCTTGAGTTTTTGAGCTGAGCTATCTGGATAGACATTGAACCCACAGCCTTCTGACTCTTCAGCATTAATGCTATCACGGGTCCATCACAGGGACACTCCAAATTCAACTGTGACCGATTGCGAGCTGTGACAAATACCAGTTAGTGAAAACAGTTAAACAGAGTCATGGCGCTTACCGCAGTTTTTGAATTTTGCATTTTGCATTCCCCAGAGCTGCAGACAGAAGCTTCACGCCTGAATCACGCAATTTATTGTGGCCCAGGTCCAACTCGATCAAGGAACAGTTTGAACTGAGAGCGGAGGGGAGATACTCCATGCTTGCATTTGAGATCCCATTCTCACAGAGCCTGTAGACCAGATAGACAGTGGTAAGGGTATATATAAAATGCAAAAAGACATTCATAATTCTCCCAGCAATGAAACTATTACTGTTGTACAGAGCACATTTGGAGATGAAGTGTGGGGCGGTGACAGCGCAGGAGCAGAGAAGGATGGGCCAGTGAATTCAAGCTACTGGCCAGTGTGCCATGATGGACTCATCTCTGGGCCATTCTGGACGTGACTGGGTTAGAGCTGAAAAAGGAGAAAGTGAGGACTGCAGATACTGGAGATCAGAGTCGAAAAGCCCAGCCAAGTCAGGTAGCATCTGAGGAGCAGGTGAAGCGATGTTTTCGGCATGAGCTCTTCATTTGGAATTAGTTCAGTCCTGATGAAGAGCTCATGCTCAAACCGTCAATTTGCCAGCTGCTCGGACGCCGCCTGACTGGCAGTGCTTTTCCAGCACCACACATTTCGACTGGTTAGAGGTGGCGACCAATATTTGTTCACAGAGCAACGTGAAATCAAACATTTTCAAGGATCTATCGATGCACCTCTTCCGGAGCGGAATGGAATGTTTCCGCCAGCAGATGGATTCCAGGAGTTCCGAATGGGGGAAGGGTTGTGAGCCTGCACACATCAGTTTCTGGCAACTCTCTCAAAACTATCCACCGTCTTTGAGACATCAGAAATGCTGCTGACACTGGTTTCCCTGTAAAGGAATTGCCCTACATAAGGGCTGCCTGCTGTTTCATTTCTGATGGTGGAGTTGTCTGTGTCAATACAGGAGGACCTACTGTTGATCCTGTAACTTTAATTGCCCAAATACCTTAAATACGTCAACCAGATACATAATTAGCTTAACGGCAGGAGACAGAGAGATGACAGAGGGTTGCTTTTAAGACTGGAGGCCTGTCACCAGCAGTACACCGCAGGGATTGGTTCTGGGTCCCCTTTTGCTTATCACAATGATTAGGATGTGTGTGTGTAGAAGGCATGGTTAGCAAGTTTGCCGATTACACCAAAATTGGTGGCATAATAGACACTAAAGAAGGTTTTCTATAATTACAAAGGAATCTTAATCAAATGGGTCAAAGGGCAGTAAAATGGCAGATGGAGTTCAAGCTGGCTAAATGCGAGCTATTGCATCTTGATACAACAAAGGTAGGGCTTATACAGATAATGGTAAGGCCTTGGGATAGTGCTGTAGAACAGGGGGACTGTGGGATTCAGGTACATAATTCTCTGAAGTTTGCGTAAGGCATTTGGGCACGCTTGCCTTCATTGCTCAGTCTTTTGAAGATAGGAGTTCAGAAATCATGTTGAGAGCATACAGTACACTGGTGAGGCCTCTTCTGGAAGATTGTGTCCAGTTCTGGTCACGCAGTTACAGGAAAGGATATTATTAACCTGGAGAGGGGTTCAGAAGAGAATTACTAGGATCTTGCCAGCTATAGGTGGTTGTTTTGGTCTTTTTACATCGAGGATCTGGATTGGCACAGGCTTGGAGGGCCGAAGGGCTTGTTTCTGCACTATAATTTCATTGTTTTTCATTCAAAGAACGAAGACGAAAAGGTTGAAAGGTGACCTTACAGAAATTTATAAAGTATTGTGGGGTGCAGAAAGAGTTAATGGTAGCTGCCTTTTCCCTAGGATGGGAGATGCTAAGACTAGGAGGCACATCTTTAACTTGAGAGGAGAGAGATTGTAAAAAAAGGCAAAGGACATTTTTTTTCTTTTTTTACACAGGTGGTTCACATGTGGAATGAGGAAGTGGTGGATGTGGGTAAAAATCTAAATGTCTTTCAAATGTTGTAAGAGTAGATGAATAGGCAAGGTTTGGAGGGATATGGGCCAAATGCAAGCAGATGGGACAAGTTCAGTTTGGGATTATGCTCAGCATGGACTGGTTGGACCGAAGGGTCTGTTTCTATGCTGTATGACTCCATAACTTTATTTAACTGGGAATCTTGGAGACAGTCACTTAACGTGCTGTCTCTGCAACAGTAATTTCTAAGGTACTGAGACTAGACATTCTATGCTCTAGTTTAATCTCAATGTTGGAATAAGAAATAAAACATGGCTCTCAAAGTGCTAATTATGAACACAACTACTGGTAACATTATAGCCAGCATTAACAGTAATCACGCTGTTTTTGACCATTGCATAGTGCTTATTGTGAGCACTCCAACTGATAATAAAAATAATGGTTTGTTTCTCAATCTCAGATTGGTACTTACCACAATTTCTGTACTTGACAGTTGGGATTGGCTAGAGCTTCACACAGTGCTTTTACTCCTGAATCCTCTAGTTTATTATAACCCAGGTTTAGAATGGTCAGTGCCGGGCTTGCACAGAGCGCTGAAGCCAGATCTGCAGCACAAGCCGATGTGAGACCAACTTCTTTCAGCCTGGCAAGCAGAACGACAGATCGTGTAAATGAGCATCCCAAAGCTTATTAATATCACTGCTACTGATCCTTCTTATTAAGGATATGCATTATACTACCAACAACATAGCAAGAATCAAAACAATTACTGATGTGAAGTGCTGCATTTTGGAAAGGCAATTCAGGGCAGGACTTGTGGGTAAAGAGGTCCTAAGGAATGTTGTTGAACAAAGATCTTGGAATGCAGGTTCACTGTTCCTCGAAAGTGGAGTTGCAGCTAGCTCAGATAGAGAAGAGGGTGTTTGGTATGCTTTCCTTTATTGGTTCGAGCATCGAGTACAGGAGTTGGGAGGTGATATTGCGGCTATACAGGACATTAGTTAAGAGTGTGGTGCTGGAAAAGCACAGCAGGTCGAGCAGCATCTGAGGAGTAGGAAAATCGATGTTTCCGGCAAAAGCACTTCATCAGGAAGCCCTTCCTGATGAAGTGCTTTTGCCCGAAACATTGATTTTCCTGCTCCTTGGATGCTGACTGACCTGTTGTGCTTTTCCGGCACCACACTCTTGGCTCTAATCTCCAGCATCTGCCGTACTCCATTTTACCCAGGATAGTAGTTAGGTAAACTTTGGAAAACGGTGCGCAATTCTGGTCTCCCTCCCCAGAGGGAGGATGAAGGCATTATGAAACTTGAAAGGGTTCAGAAACTATTTACAAGGATGTTGCCAGGGATGAAGGATTTGAGCGATATGGAGAGGCTAAATAGGTTGAGGCCGTTTTCCCTAGAGCTTTAGAAGTTAAAGGGTGACCTTACAGAGGTTTATAAAATCAAGGAGGGCATGGACAGGATAAATAGACAAAATCTTTTCCTCTGGGGTGGGGGAGCCCAGAGCTGGACAGCATAGGTTTAGGGTGAGGTGGGGGAAGACTTAAAAGGGGCAACCTTTTCATGCAGACGGTGGTGTGTGCATGGAAGGAGTTGCCAGAGGAAGCGGTGGAGGCTGGTACAATTATGACATTTAAAATGCATTTGGATGGGTACGTGAATAGCAAGGATTTAAAGGGATATGGGCCAAGTGCTGGAAAATGGGACGAGATTAGCTTAGGATATCCGATCAGCATGAGTGGGTTGGACTGAAGGGTCTCTTTTCAGAAAAATCATAGAATCCCTACAGTGTGGTAACATGCCATTTGGCTCAACAAGTCCACACTGACCCTCCAAAGAGGAAGCCACCCAGAATCATTCTGCTACCCTCTTACTCTACGTTTCCCCTGACTAATTCACCTAACCTACATATCCACCAACACTGCCAGCATAGCCTATTCAACTGATCTGCACACCTTTAAACTGTGGGAGGATACCAGAGTATGCAAAGGAAACCCACGCAGACACAGGGAGAATGTGCAAACTCCACACAGTCACCCAAGGCTGGAATTGAACCTGGGTGCCTGGCGCTGTGAGGCAGCAGTGCTAACCACTGAGCCACCGTGCTATACATCTGTGACACTATGTTACATTTATTAATAACAATGTTGTGTGTATTCAGTACATTCATAAAAAAAAAGTGACAAGTGTCTAGTTACAAGAACTTCAAATCTATCACAATTAGGTACTTACACCAATTCCTGTATTTTACTGTCAGGGTTCCCCAAGGGGACAGAGAGGAGACTCACTCCTGAATCTCCCAGTTTGTTATTACTCAGGTCCAGATTTGTCAGTGATCGGTTTGTAGCGAGAACAGAGACAAGATCCTCAACACAAGAAGCTGAGAGATCATTATCAGCCAATCTGGAATTGAAAGACAGCGTGGATCAGGATAAATCCCAGTGCTTGTTAATAACACTATTATTGAAAGGCACAATAGATAGAGTGTCAGACAACAAGTTATTACTAACAGTCTCTCAGTTTGGTACTTACTGCAGTTTCTGTATTGTACAGTCAGGGTTCCTCAGAGCGACACACAGTAACTTCATTCCAGAATCACCCAGCTCATTATTACTCAGATTCAGCACATTCAGTGACCTGTTCATACTGAGTGCAAATGAGAGATCTCCGGCACAAACATCTGTCAGACTGTTTTCCTCCAAGCTAAAGAGAAAAGGAGGGAGGCAGAAGGGTGTTTGGGGGCAGTGACCGTGAAGGAGATGGTGCAGCAGACAAAAGAAAAATAGCATCAATGAGAGTAACTTCTCCAGATCTACTGAAATCACATTATGCTGTTAACAATGTATCTGAATTGACACAGCACAAGTAACAAAACAGCACAAATTGAAATATACAAAGATCAGATAACCATTACTGAAAAATGACTGCAAGGTGAAAAAGACTGGGACCGGATAATTCAAAAGGTACAAGACATTTTGTAAAGACAGCAAGCTAAGAAAGGTGAAAGGGCAGATCTGTTAATTAAGGATGATATTGCTACAATGGAAAGAGATGATCTTTGTTCTGGAGGTGATAATTTTAGGCCTAATCTTATAAGGAGAAAATGAGCACCCGCTCCTCCATACTCCCCTCCATCCAAAGCCCCAAAGGATCATTCCACATCCGACAGAAATTGACCTGCACCTCCACTAATGCCATCTGCTATATCTGTTGCACTCGATGTGGTCTCCTCTACAGGAGGGAAGACAGGACGCCAACTTGCGGGTCATTTCAGAGAACATCTCTGGGACACCCGCACCAACCACCAAAGTCCCTCACAGCCCGAACACTTCAACTCCCCCTCCCACTCCACCAAGGACATGCAGGTCCTGGACCTCCTCCATTGCCAAACTCTAACCACCTGATATCTGGAGAAAAAAACTCATCTTTTGGCTCAGGACCCTTCAACCACACAGGATTAATGTGGATTACCAGTTTCCTCATTTCCCCTTCCTCCAACCTTATCCCAGTCCCAAGCCTCCAACTCTGTACCGCCCTCTTGACCTGTCCATCGTCTTTCCCATTGTTCCGCTCCATCCTAATCACCTTCTCCTCCACCTTCATCTACCTATTACGTTCTCAGCTATCCTCCCTCCTGCCCCATCCCTCTCCCATTTATCTCTCAACTCCATCAGCCCACAAGCCTCATTCTTGAAGGGCTTATGCCTGAAACATTGATTCTCCTACTTCTCGGATGCTGCCCGACCTGTTGAGCTTTTGCAGCACCACACAAACCAAATCTTATAAAGGGTAGACTATGTTTAGGGGAAGACATTGGCGTAGTAGTGTAGGCACTGGACCAGTCACTGGCCAATGTTCTGGGGTCATGGGATTCACTAACGGCCTTAAATGGAAGGAAATGTGCTGGCCTAGCCTACATGTGACTCCAGACCCACAGCAATGTGGTTGATCATTGATCTCTTTTCCAAAGACTCCAATAAACTAAGCACAGATAAAGACAAAACCTATAGATGGATCTACGCAGATTTCCAAAAGATATCAAACAAGGCAAAAAGGTTAAAACGCGACATGACAGATTGTTGTTGTAGATTAGCATGGGTAGAGAATTGCTTATGATTCAGCAAAAAGTAGGCATTAAGCATCATTGCCTAATGGTCGGGACAATGTGATGAACTGATTTTGACTTACATTCATAATTTATAGATGTAGGAATCAAACGCATGGCTGTTTACTAATAGAGATTTGTAGCTAAGTAAGTTGGCAAGAGACAGAAGTAATTTGCAAAGGCAGGTTTATAAGAAGGCAAGAACGTTGGCAGATGGAGTGTAATGTGGGTAACCACGAACTTCAGCAGGAAGAATAAATACTTAAAATGGAGAAAAACTACAGAACTCTGACAAAAAGTTTAGAGAGTCTCTTGATACACAAATCACAAAACGGTAGGGCGTAGGAACAGCAAGTGACTAAGATGGCAAATGGTACGCTGTTTATTACAAGGGGAATGGATAAAAGTAGAAACACTACGCTACACTTGTACATTGTATTGGTGAGAAAACATCTGAAGTAATAGGTTTCTTATTAACGAAAGGATGTAAATACTTCAGAAACATTTCACAGAAGGTTCACTTGACTTTATGATAAAAGGCTGGGCCTATATCCATTGGGAGGTTATAACAACAAAAGGCGATCTTATTGAAACATATTATACCCTGAGGAAACTGATAAGGTGTGCGCTAAAAGGATGTGCCTCCTTGTGGAGAAAAGGCATACAGATTAAAAATTAGGGGCCTCTCAGTTCGGATGGAAGTCAGGAATTTTGTTTCTGTCAGAGGCTCATGATTCTTTGGAACAAAACTTCCTCAGGAAGGATTGGAGGAAATACAAGTGAATATTTTTGAGGCAGAGGTAAAATGAATCTTGATTGACTAGGGAGACACAGATGATTAGAGGGTAGGCTGAAATGTGGAGTTGAAAGCACAAACAGATCAGTCATACTCTTACTGAATGGTGAGCAGGCTTGATGAGCCTAATGGGTGACTCCAGCTCCTAATTCATGGGTTTGCATGTATGGTTACTGTGCACTTTATCCAGCATCCAGTTCTTGGTAAACAATTCCAAATAATCTTTCACTTACCCCAGTTCTTGTATTTTACAGTCTGGCTTCCTCAGAACTACAGACAGTAGTTTCACTCCTGAATCTCCAAGTTCATTAAAACTCAGTCTAAACACAAGAGTCAGAAACAAGTTAAATCAAAACTTGGATATAATTTAACTAACAGCAATATACTGCGGATTAAGGATATCGGAATTGCTGGCAAAGCTCAGCAGGTCGAGCAGCATCCATGGAGAGCGCCCGAGCAAGAGACAGCATGAGAGAACGAGAGAGAGAGTCAGTGCGGGGCAGAGCGCACGAGAATGAGTAAGCAAGTTAACATTTCAAATCCAGTATGACACTTCTTCAGAAGGGTAGTATTTGTTTGTTATGAATGTGTTGCCAACCATATCAAAGAGAGTTCAAAAGATAATGATAACATTTCCTGTCACTGGCAAACAATATTGCTCCATACAACTGCCTATATACTAAAAACTATCACTTATGCATTTTTTCGAATCCTTTCAATAGCCCTCAGCCTAGTTCGATTTGACGATCAAAATTAATATACTAAAACTTAGCATGTAGATACCTCCATGTTGGAGGAGGTTTGCAATTCTTCTTTTCTACAAGTGAGATGATTTTACAACGGACCAAAATATTCTGAAATGTTTGCAAAGATCCATTTTAGATTCTCCAAGCTCTAGTATTAGTAGCAGATTCTTTTATTATTCATCACAAAAATTATACTATACTGAACATTCAACTTTGTCTGTACCAGCTCCTGAAAGAGCTATCCAGCTCGTCACATTCTCCAACCATATTCTGTGGGCCTCTAAATGAATCACTTTCAAATATGTATAGAGACTCTTTTTGATCCTCCTATGGAATCTGTCTCAAATAAACACTCTCCCAGGCAGCATATTCGAAATCTTCTTTCCTCAGAAGTTTCTTATCTGACTCTTCGCTCTCTTGCTGTTAATCTTAATTTTAATCTTTTAATTGTTAATCTCAATCTTAATTTTTACTGGCAATCCTACTAGTGGAAACAGAATATCTTTCCTTACCCCAAAGATCACCCGGTGACCTACATATTTGGCACCCTCCACTTCACAGAAGCAACGTACCCATCTCGGTCACTTACGTCACTAGCTTTGCTTCAGTGAGTCACTGATCTTGCTGGATCCGTATGGACCCCACTATCATTCATCATTCTTTCACTGTTGATATGTTTGGAGAATATTTCACCATTGTTTTCGCGCAGCTTGACATCTTTTTCTTATGCTTCCTCTTAAGCCTTCCGACTCTGAAATACTCTTCCTGATTTCTATTGCTTTGGTTATTCCAGAATGCAGCTTATCGCATTTTTATTTCTTATTTTCTCAACAATATCCTTCATTATCAATAGTCTTGCAGACTTGGATGTCCCATATTTATTTGCCCATAGGTATGGACCTAGCTGAAAATCTCCCCTTCTCATCCACTGTTTTATCCACAAAAGTGGATTTCCAATCAACTAGCTCTGGTACAAAATCTGCTGATTTCTACTCTGGGGTCTTAATCCTTGACTGGTTTTTATCTTTTCTATCTTAACATTGATTATGTTATGACCACTGTTTTCCCAAATACTCCCTCCTCTGACATCCTCCACTTGGCCTGCCTTGTTTCCTTGGATAGCTCCCACCTTCCCTCCCTCGTAGATAAGAAATGTACTGTTCCAGAAAGTTCTCCTGCACACATGGCAGAAATGTCTCCCTTGCTGTGCCACCCTGGAGAGGTATCCTGGCTGCTCAAATATTTATCAGTTGTGTCACAGATCCTTGCACCCGGAAGGTAAGAAATCATACCAGATTCACTATCTTGGCTGCAAACTAAAATGCTTATCCTGCAAAACAGTGAGTCACCCACCAACACTCTTTCTAAATCTGCCTAATGGACTCTCTTTCCAGAGTAACCTCCTGCACCACGATACTGTGGTTTTCCCTCAAGCCATCCACTTGCTTGTTTCCAGCCAGACTAGATTTTGTTTTATTATTCACTCGTGTGACATGCACATCACCGGCTGAACCAGCATCTTATTGCCCGTATCTTGATGCCCGAGAGAAAGAGGTCTCGATGACGGGGTGCTGGAAAAGCACACAGTCAGACAGCATCCAAGGAGCAGGAGAAAAAAAAAAATTTGACGTTTCAGGCAACAGCCCTTCATCAGGACGGGCTGAAGGGCTTTTGCCCGAAACGGCGATTTTCCTGCTCCTCGGATGCTGCCTGACGTTCTGCGCTTTTCTAGCACCTGTCTAATCTCTCTGATCCCCAGCATCTGCAGGACCCACTTCTGCCTAGACAAGGTGGTGGTGTGCTGCCTTCTTGAACCACTGCAGTCCACCTGCTGCAAGTTGACCCACAATAACCTTAGGGAATGAATTCCAGAGTTTTGACCCAACAACAGTGATGGAATGGTGTTATACTTCCAAGTCAGGATGCTGAGTGGCCTGGAGAGCAACTTTCAAGGGGTGGTGTTCTATGTATCTGCAGCTCTCGCCCTTCCACATTGAAGTGGTTGTGGGTTTGGAAGGTGCAGTCTCCGGGTCAAAGAACTGTACTCAGAATTAATCACTCTCAGCGGAGCAGGAAATGGCTGTCTGGTGGTGTTTTAAGTCACGGTAAAGTCCAGTTATTGTTTTTCTAATGGCTAAAATTTAAAGTTGTTTTTAAGTGCCTAGTGGACCTGGAAGCTGGTGTCGTGCTAGCTTACCTGGGAAGGTTTTTTTCTTATAAAAGCGCGCAGGCGAGGAACCCGAGGCACTACAGGGGTAGAGCCTCCCACCCACCCTCCTCTAACCTAATAATAAGACCCATTGTGACAAGCAGGTGAGTGCTGCATTTTGCTGGTTTGTTTCTTTAGATCTAGTTTTTAAAAGTTTACCTTTTAGAGGGATGGCAGCGAAGGCAGTGCAATGTTCCTCTTGCAACATGTATGATGTGAGGGAAGCCATTAGCGTCCCTCCTGATTACACTTGCAAGTGCACCCATCTCCAGCTCCTCCAAGACCGTGTTAGGGAACTGGAACTGGAGTTGGATGAACTGCGGATCATTCGGGATGCAGAGGTGGTCATAGATCAGAGCTTTAGGGAAGTAGTTACTCCGAAAGTTAGAGAGATGGGTGACAGTGAGGGGGAGTGGGAGGAAGCAGCCAGTGCAGGGACTCCCTGTGGTCATTCCCCTCAAGAACAAGTATACTGTTTTGGATACGTGGGGTGGGGGGGGAGGGGGGGGGGGGGAGGGGAGAAGGAAAGATGACCTACAAGGGGTAAGCAACGAGATTCAGGCCTCTGGCACGGAGCCTGTCCCCGTTGATCAGAAGGGAAGGGTGATGAAAAAGGTAGAGCGATAGTTATTGGGGACTCAATAGTGAGGGGCACAGATAGGCGGTTTTGCGGGGGCGACAGAGACTCACGATGGGTATGTTGCCTCCCAGGTGCAAGGGTACGTGATGTCTCTGATCGTGTTTTCTGGGTCCTTAAAAAGGGGAAGAGGGAGCAGCCCCAGATCATGGTCCACGTTGGCACCAACGACATAGGTAGGACGATGTTAGACAGGCTTTCAGGGAGCTAGGTTGGAAGCTCAGAGCTAGAACGAAAAGAGTTGTTGTCTCTGGTTTGTTACCCGTGCCACGTGATGGAGATTTGAGGAATAGGGAGAGAGAACAGTTAAATGCGTGGCTACAGGGGTGGTGCAGGAGGGAGGGATTCTGGTATTTGGATAACTGGGGTTCTTTCTGGGGAAGGTGGGACCTCTATAAACAGGATGGTCTACACCTGAACCTGAGGGGCACCAGTATCCTTGGGGGGGGGGGGGTTGGGGAGAAGGAAATGGTGGGGGGGGGGGGTGAAGGTTTGCTAGTACTCTTTGGGAGGGTTTCAACTAACTCTGCAGGGGCATGGGAACCTGGAGTATAACTTTAGGGTACAGGACCTTGAGTGTAGGGAGGTTAGGAACATGGCATCGATCTCGAAGGAGGGTGCCTGTAAAACAGGAAGGTGGCTTGAAGTGTGTATACTTCAATGCCAGAAGTATAAGAAATAAGGTAGGTGAGCTTGCAGCATGGGTTGGTACCTGGGGCTTCGATGTTGTGGCCATTACAGAGACGTGGGTAGAACAGGGACAGGAATGGCTATTGCAGATTCCAGGGTTTAAATGTTTTAGTAGGGTCAGAGATGGGGGTAAAAGAGGGGGAGGTGTGGCATTGCTTGTCAAGGATAGTATTACAGCAGTAGAAAGGGGGATGGAGGAAGACTTGCCATCTGGGGTAGTGTGGGCGGAGGTTAGGAATAGGAAAGGTGAGGTCACCCTGTTAGGGGTTTTCTACAGGCCTCCTAATAGTCAGAGAGAATTAGAGGAAAGTATTGCAAGGATGATTCAGGAGAAGAGTGAAAGTAACATGGTGGTTGTTATGGGGGACTCTAACTTCCCAGATATTGACTGGGAAAGCTATAGCTAGAGTTTGTTAGATGGGTCAGTGTTTGTCCAATGTGTGCAGGAGGGTTTCCTGACACAATATGTAGACAGGCCAACAAGAGGTGAGGCTATACTCGATTTGGTTCTAGGTAATGAACCAGGCCAGGTGTTAGACTTGGAGGTAGGTGAGCACTTCGGGGGCAGTGACCACAACTCGGTGACTTTTACTCTAGTGATGGAGAGGGATAAGTGTGCACTGCAGGGCAACAGTTATAGCTGGGGGCAGGGAAATTATGATGCGGTGAGGCATGACTTAGGATGTGTGGATTGGAAAAATAGGCTTCAAGGGAAGGACACAAATGATATGTGGAGATTGTTCAAGGAACAGCTAATGGGTGTCCTTGGTAAGTATGTACCAGGTAAAAACAATGACTGCAGATGCTGAAAATCAAATACTGGATTAGTGGTGCTGGAAGAGCACAGCAGTTCAGGCAGCATCCAACGAGCAGCGAAATCAACATTTCGGGCAAAAGCCCTTCATCAGGAATAAAGGCAGTGAGCCTGAAGCATTGAGAGATAAGCTCTCCATGCTTCAGGCTCACTGCCTTTATTCCTGATGAAGGGCTTTTGCCCGAAACGTTGATTTCACTGCTCGTTGGATGCTGCCTGAACTGCTGTACTCTTCCAGCACCACTAATCCAGTAAGTATGTACCAGTCAGGCAGGGAGTACAGGGTCTTGTGAGGGAGCCGTGGTTTAATAAGGAATTAGAATCCCTTGTTAAAGGGAAGAGGGCGGCCTATGTAAAGATGAGGCGTGAAGGTTCAATTGGGGCGACTGAGTGTTATAAAGGTAGCCAGGAAGGATCTAAAGAGAGAGCTAAGAGCAGCGAGAAGGGGACATGAAAAGTCCTTAGTTGGTAGGATTAGGGAAAACCCAAAGGCTTTCTATAGGTACGTCAGGAATAAAAGAATGACCAAAGTAGGAATAGGTCCAGTCAAGGATAGTAGTGGGAAGTTGTGTGTGGAGGCGGAGATTGGTGAGACACTAAATCAATACTTTTCATCAGTATTCACTCAGGAACACGACATTGTTGCCGATGTGAATACTGAGTCACAATTAATTAGAATGGACGGCTTTGAGGTATGTAGGGAAGAGGTGTTGGAAATTCTGGAAAGGATGAAAATAGATAAGTCCCCTGAGCCTGATGGCATTTATCCTAGGATCCTTGGGAAGCTAGGGAGGAGATAGCGGAGCCATTGGCCTTGATTTTTATGTCATCGTTGTCTACAGGAATAGTGCCAGAAGACTGGAGGAGAGCAAATGTGGTCCCCTTGTTCAAGAAGGGGAGCAGGGATAGCCCGAGTAACTATAGGCCAGTGAGTCTCACTTCTGTTGTGGGCAAAGTTTGAGAGAGAACTGTAAGGGATAGGATTTATGAACATCTGGATAGGAATAATGTGATCAAGGATAGTCAGCATGGTTTTGTGAAGGGCAGGTCGTGCCTCACAAACCTTATTGAATTCTTTGAGAAGGTGACCAAGGAAGTGGACGAGGGTAAAGCAGTAAATGTGGTGTATATGGATTTTAGCAAGGCGTTTGATAAGGTACCCCATGGTCGGCTAATGCAAAAACTACAGAGGTATGGCATTGAGGGTGCATTAGAGGTTTGGATTAGGAATTGGCTGGCTGGAAAGAGACAGAGGGTAGTAGTTGATGGCAAAGGTACATCTTGGAGTGCAGTTACTAGCGGTGTTCCACAAGGATCTGTCTTGGGACCATTGCTGTTTGTCATTTTCAAAAATCACCTGGAGGAGGGGCTTGAAGGCTGGGTGAGCAAGTTTGCGGATGACACGAAAGTCGGTGGAGTTGTGGACAGCGAAGAAGGATGTGACAGGTTACAGCGCGATATAGATAAGTTGCAGAGCTGGGCAGTAAGGTGGCAAATGGAATTCAATGTAGCTAAGTGTGAAGTCATTCACTTTGGTAGGAGTAACAAGAAGATGGATTACTGGGCTAATGGTAGACTACTTGGTAGTGTGGATGAGCAGAGGGATCTTGGTGTCAATGTACACAGATCTCTGAAAGTTGCCACCCAGGTAAATAGTGCTGTGAAGAAGGCATATGGTGTACTGGGCTTTATTGGTAGAGGAATTGAGTTCCGGAGTCCTGAGGTCATGTTGCAGTTGTAGAAGACTCTGGTGCGGCCTCATCTGGAGTATTGTGTGCAGTTTTGGTCGCCATACTATAGGGAGGATGTGGAGGCACTGGAACGGGTGCAGAGGAGGTTTACCAGGATGTTGCCTGGCATGGTAGGAAGATCGTATGAGGAAAGGCTGAGGCACTTGGGGCTTTTCTCATTGGAGAAAAGAAGGTTTAGGGGAGATTTGATAGAGGTGTACACGATGATTAGGGATTTAGAAAGGTTTGACAGTGAGAACCTTTTTCCTCTAATGAAGTCAGCTGTTACTAGGGGACACAGCTTTAAATTAAGGGGTGGTAGGTATAGGACAGATGTTAGGGGTAGAGTCTTTACTCAGCGGGTTGAGAGTTCATGGAATGCCCTGCCAGTATCAGTGGTGGACTCTCCCTCTTTATGGTCATTTAAGCGGGCATTGGACAAGCATATGGAGGTTATTGGGCTAGTGTAGGTTAGGTAGGCTTCGGTCGGCGCAACATCGAGGGCCGAAGGGCCTGTACTGCGCTGTACTTTTCTATGTTCTATGTAATTCAAAACATGCCTTTTCAATAATTTGCTGAATAGGTAGGTATAAAGAAAGCATTACCTCAACACACGACATTTGTGGAGTATGGAATCCAGCCGTTGCAATCCTTCGCACTTAATGTAACAATTCCGCAGGTCGAGTTTTCTAATCGAATCACTGAATTCAAAGACACTGGATAGGACCAGATAGTCAATTGGAGTCAGTCTCAGTCCACGCAAATTAAATATTTCTGCAGATTCCACAATTTCCTGAAGCAGTTTCTTATTCTGAGACTCAAACATGTAGTGCAATGTGTTCAACAGGTTGGTTTGATCAGGTTTACTTGCTGCGTTTTTAATCTGTTCCTCAACCTTCTCCTTCACCCAAGTAATCACTTGACAGATTGTCGCATGACAAAACGGACCAAGGAGCTTCTCCAGGGGCCTGGCTGACTGAGACGACAGACCAATAACAAAACGGAGAAATATCTCAAAGCGCCCATCTTCCATGCTATGGGCTTGACTGAGGAGTTCCTGTACGTTCCCAGAATCTGCAGTGAGGAACTGTGCCAACGCAGCTATGAATTCTTGGATGGTGAGGTGCGGGAAAGTGTAAACTATGCTGCGAACAGAATCATCTCTCTCCAAAAGTTCCATCAGGAAACCAGACAGGAACTGGGAGGGTTGGAGGTTGTACTGGATCAAATCTTCATTTGTAAACACAATTGTCTTCTCCGAGACTCCAGCAAAGGCCATCTCGCCAAGCTTCAGTAACACCTCACGAGGGTTTTCAATCTCTCGGCCATGGTTTTCCAGAACGTTATAAATATAGTAGGAATACAGCTGAGTGACGGTCCTGGGAACATGCTGTTTCCTACCTCTTTGCGTGAAGAAAGAACCCAGTGACAGACCGAGGATCCAGCAGTATGAAGGGTTATAGCACATAGTGTACAGGATCTCGTTCTCCTTCAAGTGTTTGAAAACAGCTGCTGCCACTTTCTTATCTTCATAAAACTTGTTGAAGTATTCCTTCTGCTCATCACCAACAAATCCCAGGATTTCAGCCCAGACACTGACCTCAGCCACTTCCAATAAATGTAACGCAGTGGGACGAGTGGTCACTAACACAGAACATCCTGGGAGCAGCTTGTGCTGGATTAAACCGTACACAATGTCAGACATCTCACACCAGCTTTCAGGGTCTGTGCACTTGTGCTGAGGTGCTGTGCTTCTCTGATGGCCAGAAAAATCGATCCTCTCCTTGAATTCATCCAAACCATCAAATATAAAAAGCAAACCCTCTGGGTTCTTCCAGAGCTCTCCCAGAACATTCTCAAAGTAAGGATACTCATCCAGTATCAGGTTCCGCAGGTTAACCCTGCCGTTATAAGTGTTTAAGTGCCGGAACTTAAAGCTGAAAACAAATTGAAAGTGTGGGTATATTTTCCCAATGGCCCAGTCATGAACAATCTTCTGCACCATTGTTGTTTTCCCAATCCCTGGGACTCCACTCACTACTGCTGAACTCCCGAAATTGGATTGCCAAAACCATTTCTTTAATTTCTGGACCAAAAATCCTACCCAGGAAAAACTGCTCTGGAACAAGCAATCGACTGGAATTTTTTCCAGTTCTCTCCGGAGATGTTTCTCTCTCCACTCCTCGTGGTCTCTGCCTCTTGCCAGCAACTCATGCTCTACAAGTTTCCGATCTCGAAGAGCAGAGATGACCGTTAGCTCAGTATATCGATCAACCAGCTGGAAAGTCTTCACCTTCTCCTTTATTAGGACTGTGCTCACTTGCAGTGTTTGAGTTTGTACCGAGAGTACTTCCTTGTGTTTTGCCTGAACACCTTTAATTAGAACAGATAGAAAAAGTGGTTCTCAATGTTAATCATATTGGAATATACAAAAAGAAACACTTCGCTATTCCACTTTGCAAAATAGTGAACTGTTGTGGCGTTTGATTCACAGCTTCAATAGAGCAAGTGAAATTTCAGTTGATGGAAACCCCATTCACAAGTCAAAAAATGGCGAACGATGTTCAATAACCAATTTAATTCCAGTATTTCTCGAACTAAGCACAGAATCACTTGTGATTAACACTAACAAGTGCCTCACTCCAAATTTTGATCAATGATAAAGCTCAACGAAGATTTATTGCTCAGTTCCAGATGGCGTTTGGTAATCAACAGGAAAATTCCTTGCCCATGCTTGGCCTGATGCTGAGATTATGGGGTCAGGAGTCAAAGTTGAAGACTCCTAGGGCAACTCCCTCCAGTGTGTAGATCACTGCACTACTTCACCTACAGGAATGGTCTGACTGCGCCCCAATTTTGGAATGGCCCAACAGGTGGCAGTAGAGAGGGCTTTACAGCATTGACAGGACCAAGCTTCTTGGAGGAACGGAGGACTACAGATCGGAGTCGAAAAGTGTGGCACTGGGAAAGCACCGCTGGTTAGGCAGCATTCCAGGAGCACAAGAGAGTCGGCGTTTTGACCAGGAGCTCTCCAAGCATCTTGCTCTTCCTTCTGGCTCCAGGTGAATGCCAGATAGGAATAAACAAGATCGACTTTTTTTGGGGGGGGGGGGAAGGGGGGGACTTTTGTAGTAGTTCAATCCAAACCAGCTGTTTGCTAGGCTATGAGTCAATTACATTTCTGTGGGAGTGGAGTCACACATAGGAGAAAGTTAATGACAGCATATCTAATTCCGTAAAAGGCATATTTAAACCAAATGGTTTAATGATAATCGATAATGGTTTTAGTAATAGTTTTATTATCAGACTTTTAATTTGTTAATCTATCACCACCAGCTGTGATAGGATTGGAACTCAGATCATGACCCACATTTCTGGATTATTGGTCCAACGCCAATACCACTAGATTATTGCCTTCCCAGGTTGTTACATGCAAAGCTAGTGGACTGCCAGATGAGTTTGTCTCTGGAAGAGGAACATGCCTGTTTGGGACAGGTAGTCTTTTTGTTCTCTGCCCTGAGACATTTCCTAATTCTTGTTTTGATTTATTACTGACATACGTACCAAGATACAGTGAAAAAGTACTGTCTGCAGTAATGCCAGGTCGGATTACCCCCAATCATTGGTTTTGCGAGGGATCATTGGCGCCAAACTCACTCGGTCTTGATGTCAAGGACAGTTACTCCAACATAATCTTTGAAATTGGACTGGTTTGTCAATGTTTGAACCGAGGCTGTAATGAGCCCCAGAGCCAAATGGCCTTGGCAGAGTCAACACTGGGTGTCACTGAGCAGGTTATTGCTGACCAGGTGGTACTTGATAGCACTGTTGATGACATCTTCCATTTTTTCCACTGATAATTGGGACTGACGGGACGTTCATTGGCCAGGTTGGATTTGTCCTGATTTTTGTGAACAGGACATAACTGGACAATTTTCCACATCACTGGACAGATACCTGTGCTGTACCTATACTCGAATGGCTTGGCTACGGGTCGTGGCACGTTCTGGAGGTCATGGTTTCAATACTATTGCTGAAATGTTGTTTGGGCATATTGCCTTTGCAGCATACAAAGGAAACAGCATGTTCCCAGGACCACTCAGCTATATTCCTACTATATTTATAACGTACTGGAAAACCATGGCCGAGAGATTGAAAACCCTCGTGAGGTGTTACTGAAGCTTGGTGAGATGGCCTTTGCTGGGGTCTTTAACTATTTCTTAATATCATGTGGAAAGAGTTGAATTGGCTCAAGGCTGTAATACTGTGGACCTATGAAGGAGGTAGAGATGGATTATCCAGTCGCCACTTAGAGAGTCATAGAGATGTACAGCACGGAAACTTCAGTCCAACCCATGCATGCCGATCAGGTATCCCAACAATCTCGTCCCATCTGCCAGCACCCGGCCCATATCCCTCCAAACTCTTCCTATTCATATTCCCATCCAGGTGGCTTTTAAAAAGTTGCAAATGCACTAGCCTCCACCACTTCCTCTGGCAGGTCATTCCACACACACACCACCCTCCAAGTGAAAAAGTTGCCCTTTAGGTCTCTTATACCTTTCCCCTCTCAACCTAAATCTAATGTCCTCGAGTTCTGGATTCCCTCACACCAGGGAAAAGACTTTGTCTATGTATCTATCCACGGCCCTCATGATTCTATAAACCTGTTAAGGTCACCCCTCAGCCTCCGACACTCCAGAGAAAACAGCACTAGCCTATTCAACCTCTCCCTATAGCTCAAGTCCTCCAACCCTGGCAACGTCCTTGTAAATCTTTTCTGAACCCTTTCAAGTTTCACAACATCCTTCAGATAGGAACGAGACCAGGATTGCACACAATATTCCAAAACTGGCCTAACCCAATACTGAAGAAAGATTGTAGTGAATACTTCAGGCTACATTTTGCACTAATGAGTTGGGCTTTGCCATCATGAAGGATAAGAATATTTGTGGAGCCTTCTCCTCCAGTGAGTTGTTCAATTGTCCACCACCATTCACGACAGGATCTGGCAGGACTGCAGAACGGAGATCTCTTCCTTTAGCATGGCATAACGTCACTCAATTAGCAATGCAGAAACGTGAGTTGATGTTCTGGGGACATGGATGTTAATTCCACCATCGGGAGAGGAAAAAGTCCGAATTCAATAAAAATCTGGAATCTTTAAATAGGCAACGTGGTGATTATGCAACTAGTCAAATTGTAACAATTTATTTACTGTACACATGTGCTTTAGGGGATAAAATCTACACTCTACCTCGTCTGGCCTACATGTGACTCCAGACCCACACTGCTGCAGTTCACTCTTAATTGCTTTCTCAGCAAAAAGTGGTGGCCTTATCAATGAAGTCAATATCCCAAGAACATACATTAAAAAAAAATTGATTTCAGAGAGTCAGATAGTCAAGGGCAGGTTGTGTCTCACAAACCTCAGTTTTTTTGGGTAGTGACCAAGCATGTAGATAAGGGTAGGACAGTTGACGTGGTATACATGGACTTCAGTAAAGCCTTTGATAAGGTTCCACATGGTCAACTGATTGAGAAAATGCAGAGGCATGAATAGAGGGTGATTTAGCAGTTTAGATTAGAAACGGGCTTTCTGGAAGAAGGCAGCAAGTGGTGGTTGATCGAAAATATTCAGTCTGGAGTCCAGTTACGAGTGGTGTGCCACAAGGATGTTATGGGACTATTGCTGTTTGTCATTTTTATAAATGACTTCGACACAGGCATAGGTGGATGGATTAGTAAATTTGCAGACGACACTAAAGTTGGTGGATTAGCAGACAGTTTGAAAGAATGTTACAGGTTGCAGGAGACTTGGATAAACTGCAGAATTGGGCTGAGGGGTATAAAATGGAGTTCAATACAGCTAAATGTGCATGATTCATTTGGTAAAAATAACACGAACGCAGAGTACTGGGTCAATGGAAAAATGTTTGGTAGTGTGGACATGCAGAGCGCTCTTGGAGTCCATGTACATTAGATCCTGAAAGTTGCCACCCAGGTCGAAAGTGCTGTTAAGAAGGCATACGGCGTGTTAGGTTTTATTGTTAGAGAGAGTGCGTTCCTGAGCCGCAAAATCATGCTGCATCGACACAAACGCTGGTGCGGCCACACTTGGAATATTGTGTACAGTTCTGGTCACCCCATTACAGGAAGGATGTGGAAGCATTGGAAAAAGGTGCAGATGTGGGCGGCACGGTGGTACAGTGGTTAGCACTGCTGCCTCACAGCGCCAGAGATCCGGGTTCAATTCCCACCTCAGGTGACTAACTGTGTGGAGTTTGCACGTTCTCCCCGTGTCTGCGTGGGTTTCCTCCGGGTGCTCCGGTTTCCTCCCACAGTCCAAAGATGTGCAGGTTAGGTGAATTGGCCATGCTAAATTGTCTGTAGTGTTAGGTAAGGGGTAAATGTAGGGGTATGGGTGGGTTGCACTTCGGCGGGGCGGTGTGGACTTGTTGGGCCGAAGGGCCTGTTTCCACACTAAGTAATCTAATGAGATTTACCAGGACGTTGCCTGGTCTGGGGAGAAGGTCTTATGAGGAAGACTGAGACACTTGGGCTTGTTCTCATTGAAAGGCGGCGGTGGGGGATTTGATAGAGACATACAAGATGATCAGGGGAGTAGATAGGGTAGACAGTGAATGACTTTTTCCGAGGATGAAGTCAACTTGTACGAGACGGCATAAATCTAAACCCATCAATT
Organism: Chiloscyllium punctatum; assembly: GCF_047496795.1. Taxonomy (NCBI): domain Eukaryota; kingdom Metazoa; phylum Chordata; class Chondrichthyes; order Orectolobiformes; family Hemiscylliidae; genus Chiloscyllium; species Chiloscyllium punctatum. The sequence continues at coordinate 49,227,618 of NC_092773.1, read as the reverse complement.
TGTAGTTAAGACAGATGTCAGAAGCAAGTCCTTTAGGCAGAGAGTGGTAAGGGTGTGGAATGCCCTACCTGCTAATATAGTCAACTCAGCCACATTAGGGAGATTTAAACAATCCCGAGATAAGCACATGGGTGATTTTGAGATAAGACGAGCTCAGAATAGTTCACAGGTCGGTGCAACATCAAGGGCCAAAGGGCCTGTTCTGCGCTGTATTGTTCTATGATCTCGTATGTAAGACTTAAAGTAGTCATTATAAACAGTTTGATTTGGTGAAATATTGCAACATCTTAATGCAAGGAGTATACTGTGTAAGGCAGATGAACTTAGGGCTTGGATTGGTGCCTGGGAGTATGACATTACTGCCACAGAGACTTGATTGAAGGAAGGAGATGGTGATGATTTGCAACTAAATGCTCCAGGATATAGACGCTTCAGACGGGACAGGGAGGGAAGTAAAAAAAGGGGGTGGAGTTGCATTGCTGGTCAGGGTCGATATGATGGCTGTGCTAAAGGAGGACATGCATAGTGAGACATTATGGGTGAAGCTGAGAAATAAGAAGGGTGCAGTTACATTGTTGGGGCTGTATTGCATGAGGTAGAAAAACAAATAGGTAAACAGATTATGAATAGACATAGAGGCGATGGGAGATTTTAATTTTTCCAACACTGACTGGGATACATTTAGCGTCAGCGATCTGGATGGAGTAGAATTTGTACGAAGCGTCCAGGAGGATTTTCTAGAGCAGTATGTCAATAGTCCAACAAGGGAAGGGGCCATATTGGACCTGGTATTGGGGAACGAGCCAGGACAAGTGATAGAAATTGTGGTGGGGGATTTATTTGGGAACAGTGACCACAATTCTGTACATTTTATAATACTCGTAGATAAAGAGGAGAGTAGACCTAAGGGAAGAGTGCTAAACTGGGCCAAGGCCAATTATAGCAAAATTAGGCAGGAGCTGGGAAATGTGGATTGGACACAGCTATTTGAAGGGATGTCCACATTTGAGATGTGAGAGGCTTTCAAAGATAGGTGAAAGATAGTCCAGGATAGTTGTGTCCCATTGAAAGCAAAGGATAGGAAGGGCAAGATTCATGAACTGCGGATGACAAGAGAAATTGTACGACTAGCCACTAGGAAAAGGGAAGCATATAGAAGGTTGAGGTAGCTAAGAACAGAATGGGCCCTGGAGGAATACAGGAAGAGTAGGACAAGTCTTAAACAAGGAATCAAGCAGGCTAAAAGGGATCATGAAATAGCCTTAGCGAGCAGAGTTAAGGAAAATCCCAAAGCATTTTATTCTTATATAAGCAGCAAGCGGGTAACTAGAGAAAGGACTGGTCCACAAAGATAATGAAGGCAGGCTGTGTGCTGAACCTGAGAGAATGGGTGAGATTCTGAATGAGTATTTTGCATCAGTGTTCACTCAGGGGAGGAACATGATGAATCTGGAGATTAGAGATAGACGTTTGATTAGTCTGGATCACGTTGGCATAAGTAGGGAACATGTATTAGGTATGCTAGAGGTTATTAAGGTGGACAAATACCCAGGGCTTGATGGGATTTATCCCAGGTTGCTGAGGGAGGCAAGAGGGGAAATAGTTGGGGCCCTGACTGATATATTTGTGGCATCCGGAAATACAGGTGAGATGCTGGAGGACTGGAAGATTACTCATGTTGCTCCCCCTGTATAAGGGTAGTAGGGATATTCTGGGTAACTACAGGCCAGTGAGCCTGACGTCGGTGGTAGGGAAGTTGCTGGAGAGGGTACTGAGAGATAAATAGATCCTATGTTTGGAAAGGAATGAGGTGGTCAGTGATGGGCAACATGGTTTTGTGCGGGGGAGATCTTGCCTTACCAGCTTGATAGTGTTCTTCGAGGAAGTGACCAAGTTGTTAGGTGAAGGAAGGGCTGATCATGTCATATCCATGGAGTTTAGTAAGGTGTTTGATAAAGTTCCCCATTGTAGACTAATGGAGAAAGTGAAGTCACTTGGTGTGCAGGGTGTTCTAACTAGGTGGATAAAGAACTGGTTGAGCAACAGGAGACACAGTAGTAGTTGAATGGAATTTCTCAAAATGGAGAAAGGTGACGAGTGTTGTTCCACAGGGGTCAGTATTGGAGCTGCTGTTGTTTGTAATATACATAAATGATCTAGAAGAGGGCACTGTTGGTATGATCAAATTTGCAGACGACAAAAGATTGGTGGAGGAGCAGAAAGCATAAGGGACTGTCAGAGAATACAGATAGACTGGAGAGTTGGGCAGAAAAGTGGCAGATGGTTTTCAATCCAGACAAATGTGAGGTGATGCATTTAGGCAAGTCTAATTCTAGAGCAAATTATACAATGAATGGAAGAGCCTTGGGGAAAGTTGATGGGCAGAGAGATCTGGGAGTGCATGTCCATTGTACCCTGAAGGTTGCTGCACAGGTGGGTAGAGTGGTCAAGAAGGCATATAGTATGCTTGCCTTCACTGAATGGGGTATTGAGTATAAGAGCTGGCAAGTTATGTTAAAATTGTACAAGGCGTTGGTTCGGCCGCATTTAGAATATGGTGTCCGGTTCTGGGCGCCACATTACTAAAAGGATGTGGATGCTTTGGCGAGAGAGAGTGCAGAGAAGGTTTACGAGAACGTTGCCTTTTATGGAAGGTGCTAGCTATGAAGAGAGGTTGGGTAGGTTAGGTTTATTTTCACTTGAAAAAATAAGATTGAGGGGAGACCTGATTGAGGTTCACAAAATCATTAAGGGTAGAGACAGGGTGGATAGAGACAAGCTTTTTCCCAGGGTGAAGGATTCACCAACAAGAGGTCATGCTTTCAAGGTGAGAGGTGAAAACTTTAAGGGTGATACACATGGCAAGTATTTCACACAGAAGGTGGTGGGTGTTTGGAATGTGTTGCCAGCAGAGGTGGTAGAGGCAGGCACGGTAGATTCATTTGGACTCTGGACAGATGCACGAGCAGGTGGGGAGCAGAGGGGTACAAATGTTTAGGAATTGACTGACAGGCTTAGACAGTACATTTGGATCGGCTCAGGTTTGGAGGGCTGAAGGGCCTGTTCCTGGGCTGGAAATTTTCTATCTGCACTTAAACAATATATAACTCATATGGCTTCTCATGTAGGCTGAATCTCTTCAATATGGTTGAGGATTTGGGATGGTTCTGAATAATTCTGAATCGAGTTTCCCACGCTCTGAACATTTGATTAGTAGATTTTGAAATTCCAAAACATCTATGATCAAACAATCTGATTTTCAGAAGTGAAATAAAACAAAATTTGAAATCTCCATTTCTTTATCTCTTACCTTTCAGGTTGCTGGGGACTTCAGGTAAACCTTTTGCCATGTTCACGTTATCAAATTGTTCAAAATCTGTTTTAAATCATTAAAAATTTCATGAACTCAAATCTTTGTAACATTTTAGCAAAATCTACAGCATTACAATCTGAAATTGGATTCAATGTAACCATACCAATTTCCTGTATTTCGTTAAGTATTTTATCCAACTTTGGAAATCTATGGCGCATTGTCACAAAGGATTCCCACATCAATCTTCGAGCCACAGAGCCTTTCCCCATCACAAGAGTTAGGAGAAGTTTGGAACTGCCCGCCTGGTTTCCCTTCTCCACGAGTTCAATGACTTTCTGTAAAACATATCAATAAGTATATTGAAGAGTCGAATGAGAGGTAAAGACTGAATGAAAAGGAAAAAAGGATCTGCTGAGTGATGGTATTCCCAAGTTGCATTTTGCATAGAAAACAAATCACTGGATTAGGAAGTATCTATTCTAACCTCCTATCAATATTCCGTAAACATCTTAGGAACTGGGCACTGAACATTATTCAGCTTTTAAGCCTGTTACATGATTCAAATCAGAGCCCATTTTTCAGATCAAGGACCCTTGTTCTGGAAAATGCTTCACTCGATAAACTCATACCTGGTGTAAAGGAACATGGTTGTCCTATAGATCAAAGCACATTGTTCTCCTATGTATCACTACAAGTGTTTCTTAGGCAGGAAAGCTTGATTCAATCACCTTTTACAATGTGCAATAAGACCCAGACAAAAGCAGGCACAATTTTCCACAATTCATGACAAAAGGTTTCCATAAATAACACCTCCCAAAAAAAAGAAAAATTTCTCGTCATTCAAGCCTACAGTCACCATCGCAATTTGCATTTTCAGTCTCAAAACAACTAGGAAGGTGAAAAGAGGGAGACAGAATCATAGAATCTCAATAGCGTGTAAACAGCCTGTTCGGCCCAACAGGTTGACACCAACCCTCCAGCCCCAATCCTCTATTCCTGTAACCCTGCATTTCCCACAGCTAATGCACTTAACCTACACATCCCTGAACTACACTTTGGACTGTGGGAGGAAACCAGAGCACCCAGTGGAAAGCCACACAGACACAGTTAGAATGTACAAACTACACAGTCACCCACCAGAGGCTGGAATCGAACCATAGTCCCTGGCACTGTGAGGCAGCAGTGCTCAAAACTGAGCCAAAATGCCAGTCATCTGAAAGCGTGTAGCGAGTGAGAAGGAACAGAGATGTCCATTGATGTTGGAGGGTTTTAAAGAGGTACTAGATTGAACATGGTTGATGTTTACAGCACCAATAGAATTAAACTTCAGGAAGAGAATTTTAAATTGGAATCACGAGAGGACCATGGTCAAACACAAATGCAACAGTATAAAGGCAGAATTTTGGATGCAAAGTTTATGATAGATGGAGGAAGGTCAGCAACAATACTATTAAACAATTTGAACTAATGGTGGCACCATCACGAGAGAGAGAGAGAGTTTCATTCGTTGTGAAATTACAATAGGAGCAATAACAACCCTATGGAGGCAGAATCATGCAATCTTTATGATGCAGAGGATTCAAGATCAGGAACTCATTTTAAAACTAAACACGATATAGAATTTGGAAAGATGGTGCAATTTAGACAATTGCTGGGAGCGGAATTAAAATGTAATGACGAAGGAAAGTCTTTTTTTTAAATTAAGGAAAAAGATCACAATGTTAGGTATAAGCTCTGGCAAATAAGGTGAAGGATAATTCAAAAGGGATTCTATAAATGCACTAAGGACAATAAAGTAACTCGAGAGAGAATAGGGGCCATTAAAACCAGCAAGGCAGCAGGAAATGGGGGAAATATACTAAGCGAGTATTTTGCATCTTGTTTACTCTGGAGAAGGATATGGAGGATAGAGAATGCAGGGAAATAAACAGCGATATCTTGAAAAAGAGAGTGTCCATGGCACAGAGGAAATGCTGGATGCCGTAAAATGCATGAAGGTAGATCAAACTGCAGGACCTGCAGTACCCTAGGACTCTGTGGGAAGCGATTGCTGGGCCCCTTGCTAAGATATTTGTATCACTGATAGTCACAGATGTGGTGCCAGATGACTGGAGGTGGCTAACACGAAGCCACTATAAAGAAAATTGGTAAGGAAAGGCCAGGGATCTATAAGCCGGTGAGCCTGACATCAGTGGCGGACAAGTTGTTGGAGGGAATACTAAGAGACGGGATTTACATGTATTTGGATAGGTAAGGATTGATTAAGGATAGTCAACACTGCTGCCTCACAGTGCCAGGGTCCCAGGTTTGATTCCAGCCTCAGGTGACTGACTGTGTGGAGTTTGCATGTTCTCCCAGTGTCTGCGTGGGTTTCCTCCCACAATCCAAAGATGTGCAAGTCTGGTGAATTGGCCATGCTAAATTACCCATCGTGTTAATCAGAAGGAACTGGGTCTGGTTGGGTTACTCTTCAGAGGGTCGGTTGGGACTTGTTAGGCCGAAGGACCTGTTTCCACACTGTCGGGAATTTAATTTAACCAAACTGGACAGATTACACCTGGGTAGGACTGGGACTAATGTCCTCGGGGGAGTGCTTGCTGGAGCAATTGGGAAGGGCTTAAACTAATATATGTTGGTTTCCAATATCCTGGCATAAGGAGTCAGGAAAGGAGGGAAGGAGGGAAGGAGGGAACAAGGTCAAAAACAAAGAGTTAGGAAAAGGAAAATGAAAAAAAAAAGTGATTGAATTTTGTCCTTAGGCAGAAAAACTGAGAAAAGTACTGGAAGCAAGACAATGTTATAAAGACAAGCTTACAGCCTTTGTGCCTTCATGTGTGGAACATTTGCAACGAAGAAGTGGCTGAACTAATCATGCATCATTAGATTACTTAGTGTAGAAACAGGCCCCTTCGGTCCAACAAGTCCACGCCGACCCGCCGAAGCACAACCCATCCAGACCCATTCCCCTACATTTACCCCTTCATCTAACACTACAGGCAATTTCCCATGGCCAATTCACCTAACCTGCACATTTTTTTGGACTGAAAATGGTTAAGATACGATTAGGATTATGGAGACATGGCTGCCGAATCTATATGCCAATTAAAATCACCCATGATATTCCCCTATCACATGCACCTTAAAGAGGAAATTAGAGGTGCATGTGGTAAGGGAATAGCGGTGATGATGGGTGACTTCAATCTACACATAGATTGGGCAAAATCTAATTAGCCATAATGCCCAGAAGGAAATCCTGGAGTGTATAATGGAATGGTTTTCTTGACTAATATGTGCAGGAGCCAACTAGTGTGGCATCTCAAACTTTGCAGATGGTACCTGGTTGGGCAAGAGGGTAAACTGGAACGAGGATGCAGCGATCGGGACAGGTTGGGTGAGTGGGCAAGTCAATGGCAGATGCAACATAATTTGGATCAGTGAAGTTATTCATTTGGAAGTCAAATGAAGGCGGCAGATTACTTAAATGACTGTAAATTGGGAGAAGGGAGTGTACAGCAGGACCTGGTTGTCCTTGAGCACCAGTTGTTGAAAATAAGCATGCAGGTGCAGTGCAGGAAAAATGTCAAATGGGATATCGGTCTTCATTACAAGAGTTCTTTTTTTACTTCATTCATGGGATGAGGGCATTGCTGGCCAAACCCACTTTTTATTGCACAGGGCCTTGGTGAGGCCACACCTCGAATATTGCGTGCAATTTTGGTCTCCTCTCCTGAGGAGAGATGCTCTTGCTCTTGAGGGAGTGCAGTGAAGGTTTGCCAAGCTGATTCCAGGGGTGTAGGGGCTTGACATACAGGAGAGATCGAGACGTTAGGATGGTTTTCGCTGGAACGTAGACGAATGGGAGTTAGGGGTGGTGGTGGGGGGGGGGGGGGGGGGGGTTTGATCTCAGACTTATAAAATCCTAACAGGACTGGACAGGATAGATGCAGGGAGGATGTTCCCAATGGAGGTTGCATCCAGAACCAAGGGTCATAGTCTGAGGATTCAGGGTAGACTATTTAGGATGAAGATGAGGAGACACTTCTTCATGCAAAGACTGGTGAGTCTGTGGAATTCATCACCACAGGAAATAGTTGATGCCAAAAACACTAAAATGTATTCAAGAGGCGGCTAGATGTAGCACTTGGTGAATGGAATCAAAAGGTTATAGAGAGAAAACTGGTTTAGACTATTGAGTTGGACAATCAGCTATGGTCATGATGAATACCAGAGTAGGCTCAAAAAGGCCAAGTGGCCCCCTCCTCTCTTGTAGGTTTCAAACTGCTAAAAGCTTCAAAGTAGAAACGAAACTTAATAGATCACTTTGCACAACATGGGGCACCAGAAACAATAACCGCAAACTTTCAATTCTGCAAAGTCCTCCTTCCTAACATCTCATGCCAATAAGTGGGCTTTTAAAAGGAGCAGAAGGGGTTGATGCCAGTGGTGGGGCCTCACTCAGGACTCCTATTTTCAACGGCTGCTTCTGTCCACGACACATCCGCTGTGGCATCCCAGGTGCTTACAGAATTGAAGGCTTCACACATACCTTTCAGCCATCTGATTTACCAAGCAATTTGGGGCAGAAAACAGGTCTCAAGCCACAATGTCCCTGAGATCACGAAATGGATGTGGAAAAGCCCAAATGAAGAGTGGTTGCATTTCCCACCAACCTTTTCAGAGCACAGTTTTGCCCCTAGTTTCAGATCCACAATATTTCTTCGCCTCAATTTTTTCCTGCTGGAGTTTCTTTTTACTCTCAATTTCGAAGACTTGACATTGTGGTAGTTGTGCCACCTTTAAATAATCAAACAGATTGCCTGACCCAGCCACTTACCTGATGCTCCTGTCCAGTGAAGTGCTTCTCAAATGTTAGCAACGTGCTGATTTCAGCCGAGACTTCTTCCATCGCTTGTTCTAGTCTGTCCCGGTACAACTTTGTCAATTTGAACAGCTGGTCCTCATTGCACTTTGTCAAGAACTCCATATTTGTCAAGTGTGGATCTGTGATTAAAAGAAAATGGAGGAAACAAAACAGATTTAAATTTCATCCAAATTCTGCATTACCCACATACCAAATGATATCCATGTGCTACATCAGCTGAAAATCCAGAGAAAATGCACATACAACATTCAAATAATATGCTCTTGACCCAAAAGGCTTTTTCTCATGTATTAATTATTTGGGCTTGCAACTGGCAAGTTACATTCAGAATTATGGGTAAGTACATCAAATTCATACATCCTTCAAGGAAAAGCATCACACTTAGCTATGGCATTTAATATAACATTCATAGCCAAAACTTCGGTGCATATAACCAAAAAGACACACTTATTGTTATGAAGTGATAATTAGTGTCATTTCAGTGCATTCATGGGCTGATCAATGAGGTTTCTTACCCTGCACGGCCCTCAGCTGGAAAATAAAATCCAGTTGGCCCTGTAGGTAAAGAGAGGAGTTTTGGAAAAGATGCAGTGCAGAGAAACTAAAACTCAACAGTAGTTTACGAAAGAAACTGATGGACTCACATGGGATTCTACTTCAGGGAAACTGAAGTACTATCTTAATCTGGGGTGACTTTGTAGAGGTTTATAAAAATTATAGTTACATGAAAAAGGTGAATAGCAAACATCTTTTCCCAAAGGTGGGGGGAGTTCAAAATTAGGAGGCCTAAGTTTATGATGAGAGGAAAAAAGATTGAAAAGGAACCCGAGGGGCAACTGTTTCAGGAGGATAGTTCACATGTGGAATGAACTGCCAAAGTGGTTGGTGTAGGTACACTTTTAACATTGAAATTACATTTGGACAGGTACACAAGTATAAAATGTTGAGTGATATGGGCCAAATGTAGGAAACTGGGACAAATTCAGTTCGGAAAACTTGGTTGGTATGGGTGAGTTGGACTGAAGGGTCTGTTTCCATGCTGCTTGACTCTAACTGTAACTGACTCACTCATATGTCAAAACTCTAAAGCTTTAATGTATTGGTTTATGAGTTTATGGACATGGGTGCCTGAGCCAGAACTTCTCAATCCTTCACAGTTCATACTGCCTTTTCATGGGCAAACTACTTAATCCAATGGAATGGGGAGGTCGGTCCACAATGCTGTTCAGGAGCAAACTACAGTTTGTTAAACCAACATTTGTCAGTGATGATTGAAGGGACAAGGTCAAATTACGTAGCCAAGAAACCTTTTTCTCCCTACATCCATTTCTTATTGACAATTGAGCCATTCCCCTTTCTTTAGTTGAAATGTGTAGATATGAATTCGAACCAAGCATAGTTTGCTACACTATCTTTAATGTCTTAATGTTGTTTATATCTCAAACTGGCAATTTCTGTTCAAGTGTCCTTGAGTGGCAAAGAAACATAACTCGGGGAAAAAAAAAACTCAGCAAAATTGAGAAATAATTGCGTTTGCAAGACCAAGAAAATATTTCCCACTTTACCCTTTAGGTTTCAACGATAAGTTCTGAATCTCACGAACGAAAAACAAAAATTTCTATGAATTTGTATTTAAAAGATGAGCTAATCTTGCCTCATGTCAACGCAACTTGCAATTCTCCACTCCTCACAAGAGAAACTAGACAATACCATAGCGTCAGAGATGTATAGCATGGAAACAGACCCTTCGGTTCAACTCGTCCATGCCAACCAGATATCCCAGATCAATCTAGTCCGACCTGCCAACACCCGGCCCATATCCCTCCAAACCCTTCCTATTCATACACCCATCCAATTAAGACTTGAAATTCAGATTTGTTGAAATGGAGGCCCTCTGCCAAATAATGTGCCTTTACTAAACAGGACCTTGACCTTTCCACATACAGCATCAACCTTAAGGCTTAGACCACATACAGTTGGGCTTTACCATGGTGCCAGGAGACTTGTAACCTGGAAGGTGTCAGCAGCAGCAGGAATATTTTCTTTCCTGACACGAGATTGTATGAGGAGGAAACCAAAAAAAAATGTCTGTCACATAATTAATGCGGTGAGGAGTAGAAGACAGCACAAGGAAGATCATAGTAAATCATATCAGGACACCTGGCATGAAACTTCCCAAAAACAAACTAAAATGGACAAAATATCCCATTCCTCTGTGCCCACTCCTTTGTTTGTAGCTTGGTGACAATTCATGTTTGGTAATGTTCCTGTGAATTGCTACATGATGTTCTATTCCTATGAAAATTATGCACAATAAGCACAACTTTGTGGCTAATTGTAATATTGTCCTGGAATCATTTATCAATACTGACTTCCATAATAATTTCAAAGTCCTTTAAAAACAAACACTGGTTCATACATATCAGATTAAATGTCTCATACTCTGACATGCCAATATAGGCTAAATGTTTTGTACACTTAGAGACAACATTCAACACTCGCTTTGACTCTTCAGCGTCTGACAGTTAGTTTTTCCCCATACACAAGAAACAGGAGCAGAAGGAGGCAATTTGGCCACTCGAACCTGCTGCAACAAGATCATGGTTGATCTTTTCATGGACTCAGCTCTACTTAGCAGCCTGCTCACCATAACTCTTCTTTCCTTCACTGTTCAAATATCTATCTTTGCCTTAAAAAAAAACAAAGTATCATCAACAGCTTCACAAGGCAGTGAATTCCACAGATTCACAACCCTTTGGGTGAAGGGATTTCTCTTCACCTCAGTCCTAAAATTTACTCCCCCTTATTTTGATGCTATTCTCCTAGTTCTGGTTTCACCAGCTAGCAGAAAACAACCGTACCATCTCATCTACTCCCTTCAAAATACGTTACAATAAGAATCCCCCTCAATCTTAATTCCAAGAAGCATTGTCCCCATCTCCTCAATCTCTCCTCAGACGCCAACCGCCTCAACTGCTGAAATCAATCTAGTGAATATCCTCAGCACCCCCAGCAATGCCAGTAACTCATTGCACTATTCAGCCGCAGCGTAAACTCCTAGTTTTTAAATTCCATCCCTCGAGCAATGAAGGACAATATTCAATTTGACTTCTAATTACCTACTGCACTCAACTACCTACCTGACAAGAAATCTATCAGAACTTACCTGGAGACAGCCCAAACAGGTCTGAAAAAATAAATGTGCTGAACATGTAACAGCAAATCGCAAGCAACAGAAAGCAGGAACTAACTGGTCAAAATCGGAATACAAGCCAAAAAAAAAAAACTTACCTTTTCCACTGAGTCCTAAACACACTCCCTCCTGTAAAAATAAGCTACATAGTAAATTATGTGCTACACTGGGTTCTAGGCAGACCCTCTGCAAAAGTAGACTAAACTGCTCCCTAGGGTCCTCGGAAGGATCTCTTAACTGGAAGCAGTTGCGATCCACTCCACCAGACCACACAAATGTAAAAAGACTACCAGGAAGCGAGTCAAGCATGCCGGTCTGCTAGTAAGACTGAGATTACTTGGTTTCAAGACAGCTCTCCCTCTCCCACCCACCTCCTAACTTACTCCTGGCAAATGTCTAATCTCTGGAAAACAAGACGGACGAAACTCCGATCACGGCTCAGCTTCCACCGTGAACTGCAGGATCGCTGCGCACTCTGCTTCACGGAAAGCTGGCTCAACCCCATCCATTCTCGACTGGGCATTTCAGACGGATGGTTTCTCCATCCATCTTATCGGATTGTGCAGCGTCCTCAGGTAAGAAAAATGGTGGAGAGGTTTGTTTTTTTTAAAATCAACAATTTGTGATGCATGGACATTGCAACCCTGGGCAGCCATTGCTCCACAAACCCTGAATCCCTCACCATCAAATGCTGCCCCTAACTATCACAGGAATTTACCACTGTTATACTAACTGCTGTGTCCATACCACCACAAGCAAAGGTTGAGGAAGCTCTGGATGTACTGTATCCACCATTAACACCCTGAAGATGGAACACCCTAAGGCACTGTTTATAGTAACTGGCGACTTCAAATCAAGCCAATCTAAGGAACGTCCTGCCCAAGTGCCACTAGAACATTACCTACCCCACCAGAGACCCGAACATTTTAGACCATGCTGCACCACTGTGAAGGATGCCAACTGCTCCAACCCCCGCCCTCATTTCAGGAACTCTGACCAATGCAGCGTTTCTCCTTCTGGCTTACAGGCAAAATTTCAAGCAGGAGACCACCCTCACGGATACAGATCCAGCGGTAGTTGGAGGAGAGAGGATCAACTCTGGTGCTGTCTGGAATCGGCTGATTGGGCCATGTTCAAACAGTCCGCAGGGACTTTGGACGAGTACACCACCACCGTCACAGACGTTTATCAGCAAGTGTGTAGAGGACTGCATACCAGGGAAGTCAATCTGGGTGGTCCCTAACAGGAAACCCTGGGATGAACTAGGACATACAGAACGTGCTAAAAACCAGGCATGAAGCCTTCAGATCAGGAGACCCACTCAAATATAAAAGGAACCCAAGTATGACCTTCTCAGAGACATTAAGTCAGCCACAGACCAACAGAGATGCAAACTAGCGACAGACACCCGGCGACTATGGCAGGGACTGAATGACTTCACAGGTTCTAAAAACAGCCAGTGCAAGATAGCAGACAATAACACATCCCTCCCAGATCATCTTAACGCCTTCTATGCTCGCTTTGAGCAGAACTTTGGTGGAGGGGTAACACCTATTCCGACAAGTCCTGACGAACCTATCCAAACAGTCACTACAGAGTCAGATCAGTTTTCCTTTGTGTGAATCCAAGGAAAGCAATGGGACCAGAGTACTAGGCTGTGCACTCACAGCATGCGCAGATGAACTGGCAGAAGTCTGCTCTGACATCTTCAACCTGCAGCAGGCTGCTGTCCCTGCCTGTTTCAAGAGGGCCAACATCATCCCTGTGCTGAAAATAGGTTGAGACATGCTGCATGAGCTATCGCCCAGTGGCCCTAACTTCGGTGGTCATGAAGTGCTTCGCAAGGCAGGTCATGGCATTAATCAACTCTAGCCTCCCTTCTACTCTTGACCCACTCCAATTTGCCTATCAGACCAACAGATCCACGTTACATGCCATATCACTGACCCTCCACTCCTCCCTAGAACAGTGATGCAAGATTCCTACTCTGACTAAAATACAGCCTTCAACACTATTATCCCTTTGAGACTGATTACTAAAACATCGTGATCTTGGACTAAGACCCACTCTCTGCAACTGGATCCTCAGTTTCCAAATCCACAGGCCACAATCAGTGAAGACCGGAAACAATATTTCATCCTCACTAACACACAACTCTGGATACCCCGAGAGGTGCGTACTCAGCCCCCTACTGTACTCATTACTTACCTATGACTGCGTTGCCAAATACCGGACTATTGCCATTTACAAGTTCGCTGTTGACACCATAACTGGCTGAATCTCAGATGGCAACGAAACAGACTACAGACGAGAGACGCAATCTGGAAAAATGGCGCACTGAGAACAACCTAGCTCTCAATAGCAGCAAAACCAAAAAAAGAACTTACTATTGAATTTTGGGGGAAATGTTACTCATACACATTAACAGCACAAAAGGTGGAACGAGTGGAGTGGAGTATCAAGCTTTTTTGGATTCATGTGGAAGACCCAACAACGTCTCTTCTTCCTCAGGCAGAACAGGACATTTAGCATGATAGCAAAAACCGTTGCCAACGTTTATAGATGCGCCATTGGAGTATTCTGTACGGATGTATCACTACCTGGTAATGGCAATGTACCATTTAAGATCGAAGACTGTTATATAGAGAGAGTGGTGAACGCTGCCTGAACAATCACAAAGGCCAACCTCCCATCTATAGAACCTATTTACCAGGCCTGCTGTCAATGAAAGGCTGCTAGCATTCACAAAAGATCCATGCCACCCTGGCAATGCTTTTCTCCAACCTCTACCATCCAGAAGGTAGAGAAGCCTGAACACACGCACCAGTTGGTTTCCTAACAGCTTCTACCCTACTGTTAGAATGCTGAATGGACTCTGAAACGCTTAACATTCGCCTGCACCTGTGTTTTTGTTTTTTTCCACTGTTTACCTAATATTTACTTACCTATGCGAGTCAACGATGTGATCTGCCTATATTGCTCACAAGACAAAGCTCTTCACTGTGCCTCAGTTGATGTGACAAATTCAAATCAAATTCACTTGCAAACCAACTTTGTCAATCATGCACAAGGACACTCCGGTCGCTGTGCACATGCTGCAAATTTTCACCATTTAAACATCGGTCCAATTTGCTATTATTCTCACCAACATAGGTTAAGTGAGTGGGTGAGGCTCTGGCAGATGGAGAACTATCTGTATCCCTCTGTACACAGTGTGGTCTGGACAAATTGCTGTTCCATCCATCTTAGTGTCACCTGTAAACATTGACACAATTGGCCCCCAACTCAAGTCATCTCCATTGAGATTTACCAAGAGATTTCATTTTTCATTACATCAAGATCCCTTGCATGCGAACAATGTAAGAAAATCTGACACTTACCGGAGGTGGGGTGGTGGTGGAAGGGTTAGGGAAGAGGAGAAAAAAAATCTTCCAATTAATTTTGTTTAATTGTGTCCTTTGTCATTCCTGAAGTAGTTGTATCTTCTCCGGTATTCACAGCCTTTGTGGTGTCACACATCCCCAGATTCTGATGATCTGCAACCAATATATTAATAGGGAGGATTAGGCAGAGGAAATTATGCCCTGATTTCTTTCCCATTTTTAGCAAAGTGCGTTGTCACAGAGATTAATGGAAGTTGACCTACCATGGCCATAGTCAACTTTTCCCTAACAAAAACATCTGCGGTTCAGCTCATGAATACTTACTCTCCAAAAGAAGACACTGCTGTTGGCTGGAGCGGGGCAATTGCTCAGACGAGGGGAAGGAGACCTGCATCAGCAACCAACTCAGGAGTAGATGAGCATTGGTGACGTTTATAGCCAGCAACAGATTTAGTTCAAGTGTGAGGTGACAGTGAGAAGATGGTGTCATGCACCCTTGTGCACGAGCTCTGGTACTTTCCGAAATGCAAAGTACTGGGCTAATGGTAAGATTCTTGGTAGTGTTGTTGTGGTTCTGTTCGCCGAACTGGGAATTTGTATTGCAGACGTTTCGTCCCCTGTCTAGGTGACATCCTCAGTCCTTGGGAGCCTCCTGTGAAGCGCTTCTGTGATATTTCCTCCAGTATTTATAGTGGTTTGAATCTGCCACTTCCGGTTGTCAGTTCCAGCTGTCTGTTGCAGTGGCCGGTATATTGGATCCAGGTCAATGTGCTTATTGATTGAATCTGTGGATGAGTGCCATGCCTGTAGGAATTCCCTGGCTGTTCTGTTTGACTTGTCCTATAATAGTAGTCTTGCCCCAGTCGAATTCATGTTGGTTGTCATCTGCTTGTGTGGCTACTAAGGATAGCTGGTCGTGTCATTCCGTGGCTAGTTGGTGTTCAGAAGTGGTGGCACAGTGGATGGCGCTGCTGCCTCACAGCACCAGAGACCTGGGTTCAATTCCCGCCTCAAGCGACTGACTGTGTGGAGTTTGCACATTCTCCCAGTGTCTGCATGGGTTTCCTCCGGGTGCTCTAGTTTCCTACCACAGTCCAAAGATGTGCAGGTTAGGAGAAATAGCCATGCTAAATTGCCCATAATGTTAAGTGAAGGGGTAAATGTAGGGGTATAGGTGGGTTGCGCTTCGGCGGGTCAGTGTGGACTGGTTGGGCCGAAGGGCCTGTTTCCACACTAATCTAATCTACCTGTGTCCTTGCTAATTCCTGAAGTTGTGGTATCTTTTTCTCTGTCTGGATCTTCAGCCATTGGGGTTTCACCCAATCCCAGATTCTAATTATCTGTCACAAATATAAATGATGGAAAGATAAGACAGAAATAATACACTGAATTTTCCCATTTTTAAGCCAAGTGTGTTCTGAGGTAGATTCACGGCAGCTGTTCCACCATAGTCCGTGCTGACGGTTCTTACACAATCACCCGCTGTTCAGTGCATTAATGCTGCCACCAGCCTCTTCCCACAGTTCATGCTACCAACTGGAAAGTGGCACAGGTTCTCACCACAGCTGGGACATTGTGATGCTCATGCCGCTGATACCAGATGCAGACTACAGCTCCACAAAAATTCAGATGCTCTCAGAACTGGCCGCTATACTGTGGTCATAGAGTCATCAAGATGTTTGACACCAAAACATCTCATCCATACCGAACCAGATATCCTAACCTCGTTCAGTTTGCCAGCACTTGGCCCCATCCCTCCCTGTTCACATACCCTTTTAAAATGTTACAACTGCACCAGCCTCCACCACTTCCTCTAGCAGCTCATTCCATACATGTACCACCCTCTGCATGAAAACTTTGCCCCTTACGCCTTTTATAATCTTTCCCCTCTCACCCTAAACCTATGCCCTCTAGTTCTGAACTCCACCAGCCCAGAGAAACGACCTTGTCAATTTATCCTATCCATGCCCTTCACGATTTTACAAAACTCTAAAGGTGACCCCTCAGTTTCTGATGCTGCAGGGAAAACAGCCCTAGCCTATTCTGCCTCTCCCTATAACTCAAATCCTCCAACCCTGGAAACATCCTTGTAAATCTTTTCTGAACCCTTTCAAGGTTCACTACATCCTTCCGATAGGAAATAGACAAGAATTGCAAGCAATATTCCAACAGCGGCCTAACCAATGTCCTGTAAAGCTGCAACATGACCTCCCAAATCTTATACTCAATGCTCTGACCAACAAAGGAAAGCATACCAAACACTTTCTTCACTATCCTATCTGTGACTCTACTTTCAAGGTGCCAGGAACACGCACTCCAATGTCTCTTTGTTCAGCAACACTAGGACCTTAGGAGGAATTAAATATTTCAATGCTAAGTTTTTATTTCACAAAATACAGCACTTTGCATTTATCTAAATTCAACTCCACCTGTCACTCCTCAGCCCACTGGCCCATCTGATCAAGATCCTGTTGCAATCTAATGTAACCTTCTTCGCTGTCCACTACACCTCCAATTTTGGTGCCATCTGCAAACTTACTAACTATACCCATGTTCACATCCAAATCATTTATGTCAATGTCAAAGTAGAGGACCCAGCACCGATCCTTGTGGCACTCCACTGGTCACAGGCTTCCAGTCTGAAAAACAACCCTCCACCACCACCCTCTGTCTTCTATCTTTGAGCCAGTTCTGTATCCAGATGGCTAGTTCTCCCTGTATTCCGAGAGATCTAACCTTGCTAACCAGTCTCCCATGGGGAACCTTTTCGAACATCTTATTGAAGTCCGCACAGATCACGTTCACTGCTCTGCCCTAATCAATCCTCTTTGTTACTTCTTCCAACAAACCTCAAACAAGTTCATGAGACAATTTCCCATACACAAAGCCACATTGACTATCCCTAATCAGTCCTTGCCTATCCAAATAGGTGCAAGTCCTGTCCCTCAGGATTCCCTCCAACAACTTGCCCACCACACGTCAGGCTCACCTGTCTAGAATTCCTTGACTTTTCCTTACCACCTTTCTTCAATAGTGGTACTGCATTAGCCAGCCTCCAGTCCTCCCACACCTCACCTGTGACTATTAATGATACAAATATTTCAGCAAGGGGCCCAGCAAACAGTTCCTTCACTTCCCATAGAGTCCTAAGGTACAACTGATCAGGCCCTGGGAATTTATCTACTTTTATGCATTTCAAGACATTCAGCATATCCTCCTCCGTAATATGGACATTGAGAGATGTCATCATCTATTTCCCTACACTATCTTCCTTGTCCTTCTCTGCAGTAAACAATGATGCAAAATATTCATTTAGCATCTCCCTCATCTACACACAAAGGCCACCTTGCTGATCTCGGAGGGGTCCTATTCTCTCCCTTGTTAGCCAGTTGTCCTAAATGTATTTGGAAAAAACCTTGGGATTCTCCTTCACTATTTGCCAAAGTTATCTCATGCCACCTTTTTGCCCTCCGGATTTCCCTCAAGTATTCTCACTGCTGTTATACTTTTAAGAATTCACTCGATCTATCCTGTTTATACCTATGCGGTCCTCTTTTTCTTAACCAAACCCTCAATTTCTCCAGTCATCCAGCATTCCCTACACCTACCAGCCTTTTCTTTCACTCCAACAGGAATATACTGTCTCTAGACTCTTGTTATCTCATTTCTGAGAGCTTCCCATTTTCCAGCTGTCCCTTTAACTGCAAATATCTGCCACCAGTCAGATTTTGAAAGTTATTGCCTAATACTGACAAAAATTGGTCCACCTCCAGTTTAGAACTTCAACTTTCAGATCTGGTCTATCCTTTTCCATCACTATTTTAAAACTAACAGAAGTGTGGTAACTGGCCCCAAAGTGCTACCCCACTGATACCTCCATCATATGCCCTGCCTTATTTCCCCAACTGTGGGGCAGGTTTTTCACCTTCTCTAGTAGGTACATTCACATACTGAATCTGAAAATTGGCTTGTACACACTTAACAGATACCTCTCCATCTAAATCCTGAACACTATGGCAGCCCCAGTCTATGTTTGAAAAGTTAAAATCCCCTACCATAACCACCCTAATATTTTTAACCAAATAACTGAAATTGCCTTACAAATTTGTTTCTCAATTGCCTGCTGACTATTAGGGGGTCTACAATACAATCCCGATAAAGGTGATCATCCCTTTCTTATTTCCAAGTTCCACCAAAATAACTTCCCTGGATGTATTTCCAGAAATATCCTAAGTACAGCTGTAATGCTACCCCTTATCAAAAAGGCCATTTCCCCTCCTCTTGCCTCCATTTCAATCCTTCCAACAGGATTTGCATCCTGGAGCATTAAGCTGCCAGTCCTATCCATCCCTGAGCCACGTTTCTGTAACTGTTATGATACCCCAGTCCCATGTCCCTAACCCTGCCCCGAGTTATCTGCCACCTTCCCTGTTAGGCCTCTTGCATTGAAATAAATGCAGCTTAATTTATCAGTCTGACCTTGTTCTCTGCTTTGTCCCTGCCTGCCCTGTTTGATTCACTTCTTTTCTCAACTGTATTAGTCTCAGATTGATCTCTTTCCTCACTGCCTCCCTGGGTCCCACCCTCCAACCTTACTAGTTTAAATCATTGAGCAGCTCCAGCAAATCTCCTCGCCAGTATATTAGTCCCCTTCCAATTCAGGTGCAATCCGTCATTTCAACGATCCAAAAAAAAGGGAATCCTTCTCCCATATACCAGCTCCTCAGACATGCACTCATTTGCTCAATCCTCCTATTCCTACCCTTGTTAGCTTGTAGCACTGGGAGTAATCCAGATATTACCCTTGAGAAACTTCCTTCTTAAAATTCCTGCTTAAACTTTCTATATTCTCTGTTCAGAATCTCACCTTTTTCCCTTCCTATGGGATTGTACACATTGGAAGCAATGACCTCCTGCTGGTCCCTCTCCCCTTTCAGAACATTCTGCACCATCTCGGGGGCATCTTTGATCCTGGCAGCAGGGAGGAAACACACCATTGATTTTTCGCTGCTGGCTGCAGAAACATATATCCGTGCCTTCGTCGAGAGAGTTTCCTATCACAATCAAATCGCTTCAAAACCAGACATATCCCTCATTGCATGAGAGCCTGTCTTGACACCAGAAACTTGGTTGTTCATGCTACATTCTTGAGGACGAATCACCCCTACGTTTTCTAAAACTGCATACTTGTTTGAAATGGGGATGGCCACATTACTTGCCTCGCTCTCTAACCTTTCCTGGAGTTAACCCATTTATGTGACTGGATTGTGGCTTCTCTCCCTTCCTGTAATTGCCATCCACCACAGTCCCTTGCTCTTGTAAATTCCTCATTGCCTGCAAGTGTCACTCCAACCAATCCATTTGATCTGATCGGATTTGCAACCAACAGCATTTAATCGCAGATATAATCCTCAGTAACATGTAAACTCCCCCTAAACTTGCACATTCAATAGGAAGAGCATACCACTCTACTAAAGGCTAGTTTTGCTTCTACCAATCTACAGACCCAGAAAAGAGCACCATCTTATTCCTCTACAAAACACTAAACTTAGAAATACAAGCCATAAATCAAGAGACATCTCTCAATAAAACACAATCAAGAATGAACCCACTCAACTCACTATTGTAGATATACAGCAAGGCTACACTTAAAATTATTAACTTAGCTCTTTCTGTGCTGTGACCGCACCCAAACAGATTCCCAAGATCAGTTATAAATTTTGCTTTTCCTCAAGTTTTCCCAGACGCACTCCCATGGCCAGCACGATATATGAATTCAAACAGCAAAGGCAGTAACTGTGCAGGCTCACTGCTGTGTCAGTTAGCAATGTCGGTTTCTTTATGTTGCGCTCTTGCAAGAAAGGGCGGCTCGGTGGTTAGCACTGCTGCCTCACAGCACCAGAGACCCGGGTTCAATTCCCACCTCAGGCAACTGACTGTGTGGAGTTTGCACGTTCTCCCAGTGTCTGCATGGGTTTCCTCCCACAGTCCAAAGATGTGCAGGTCAGGTGAATTGGCCATGCTAAATTGCCTGTAGTGTTAGGTTTGGGGTATGGGTGGGTTGCGCTTCGGTGGGGCGGTGTGGACTTGTTGGGCCGAAGGGCCTGTTTCCAAACTAAGTAATCTAATCTAATCTCTCGTTCTCTTGCTCTGATTATGTGGTGCCTGTTGTCTGACGCTCTTCCTTTTAAAAATGCCACTGTTTCAACTCTTATCACTCCAAAAGTTCCAAAACAATCTAACAGCTTATAAACCCTTTCCCACTAGGACCCAGTGAAAGACACAAAGGGGAGCTCACACCCAGTCTCTCCAACAGTGACCGTGAGGTTTGGGTGTTCAAGATCAAAGCAGTGCAGTTTACCGCTGACTGCCAAGCGTACTTGACATGCTCAGCTAACCTGGGCTGGGACTTAGCATGCCTTGAATCCCTATGCAGGTATGAAAAAGAAACACATTGCATTGTGGAAAAAAAAAAGAGAGGTTATTTACCTTCTGTGTTCTGCAAGGGTAGATTCTACTTCTTTCACTTACATAGGATTAGCACCCACTAACTCTGGCACTGTAACACTCACTATTGCATCCAACACGTCCATTTAACAGCTCTCACGCACCCCATCCTCCAAACCATTAAACCTTCCTATTCAGTCACTGGGATCATCATACAACAACTTCTTCTGTTTTTGTTTCCACTAACTCCACTCCTTTCCTGTTCCCTCACGCTCAGTCCCTATTTCGGTCCCACTGCAGGGAAGTCGCGCAGAACAAAGCAGAGAGACTGTCAGCAAGCTCGCAGAGGATAGCCCCCTTACTCTCCAACAGAAGACTGCTGGAGTTGCTGGAGCAGGGCAACTGCTCAGGGGAGGGAAAGGAGGCTTGCGCCAGCAACCAGAGTAGTAGGTGAGCATTGGTGCTCTCTATGGTCAGCAGCAGATTTAGCACAAGTGGCAGTGAGAAGATTGGGTCATGCACCCATGTGCGGAGCAGAGGATCATCGACGATTCTCCTGCACCCAGTGGCATCTGACCTAGAATGCTCTATTCTCAGCAGCTATCAATGGCCAGGCCAGTTGCATCTGGTGTCTCAGCTTCTTCTGGTATGTGTACTGGTTAGAGGTTGGCCATCATTGCTCCCACTCCAGCCTAAAGACATGCAGCTTCGATCTGCAAAGTGAGGAGCCAGCTTCATTGTCGGAGATATTTCAGCTTCCTGTGAGGACAGTGAGTGAAGACGTTCCCAGATGCAGTATCTATAGTATCTGCAGCTTGTAACCAGAAGGACCAAACAGCAGCAAGAACATCACCTCTCCTGCCTCACGATTGCATGAGTAGGAAGACACAGAAGTCGGTTAAATAACTGATGATGGGTGGAACAGATAACAATGGAGAAAATTCACTGCTATTCATGACTGGACACTTGGCATGAAATGCCCCAAAATATCACAACCAAAAATGGGGAAAATGTTCCCAACTCCATGTTCACTTCTCTGTTTATGGTTTGATGTCAATTTATGCATTGAAATGCTCCCGTGAATCGCCACAGGATGTGATATTCCTATGAAAATAGCAAGAAAGGCAACTTTGTGGTTTCTATTATAATATTGCGCTGAAAACCCTTACATAAGGATGAGCTGCACAATAATTTCTCCAAGTTACTCACACACACACACCACCCCCCCCCCCCCACCCCCAGATTAAATGTTTCATGCCAATATATTCTGAATGATTTGTACATTTTCAGACACAACATTCAATGGTCACTTTGTCAGTCAATGAATGACTTTTCCAATTTGTACTTCATTTTTATTTACCAAGAGACTTCCTTTCTCATTAATTAACACCTCATTCCTTGCAAATAATGTTACAAAATCTGACACTGATCAGGGAAAAAATATGCTTCCAAGAATTTTGTCAAACTACCTGTGTCCTTGCTCATTCCTGAAGTTGTAGTATCTTCCCCCCCCTTTGAGTCTTCAGCAATTGTCACGTCATAGAATCCCAGATTCAGATTATCTGTAATAAATACAATAGAAAAATTTATTCAGAAATAATGGACTGAATTTTCCCACCTTTTGGCAAAGTGCTTTCTGGGGTAGATTTATGGCAGCTGCTGCACCACGGTCAATGTTGACTTTTCTCACACAATGGTCTGCTGTTCAGCTCATTAATGCTGCCACCGGCCTCTTCCCACACAGTTAACGCTACAGAGGAATCAGAGGTGCAGGTTCTCGCCACAGCCAGGACATTGTGATGCTCACACTGCAGATACTATACCCACACTTCACATCCACAACACTTCAAATGCTCTTAGTCAGGAATGGTTTGTTACCCTGTGGCCCTGCACCACTAGAACCCAGTAAATGGCACAGACACAGGAACCCTAACCCCAACTCTCCAAAACTGATGGAATGGACTAGAATTTCACGTGCTTCATGCTGAATGCCGCCTGTATTTTCTATTTTTATTTATCATAGTTACTCATCCCATTTATAGGAAATAGTCTTGAACTATTACTAAATCCATTATGCACTCAGTTTTAGATTAGATTAGATTACTTAGTGTGGAAACAGGCCCTTCGGCCCAACAAGTCCACAACGCCCCGCCGAAGCGTAACCCACCCATACTCCTACATCTACATTTACCCCTTATCTAACACTATGGGCAATTTTAGCATGACCAATTCACCTGACCTGCAGATCTTTGGACTGTGGGAGGAAACTGGAGCACCCGGAGGAAACCCACACAGATACGGGGAGAACGTGCAAACTCCACACAGTCAGTCGCCTGAGGCGGGAATCGAACCTGGGTCTCAGGCGCTGTGAGGCAGCAGTGCTAACCACTGTGCCACCGTGCCGCCCACGGTGTATAGCTGAGTTCTTTATGAGAAAAGTTTTTTTTTTAAAAACTTCTGTATGCATTATGAAACATGTTACAGCCTTAGAGATATTATTTTAATTCCCCTCAGCAGCAATATTTCCAAGGGGTAAGAATTTATTTCACTGAATCATCACTGTGCAGTCCTCAGTTCCTGCTATACAGATACATTCTGGTTATTTCTAACCTAACAGAAACATAGAATATCGGCATAGGAACAGGAAGAGGTCAGTCGTTTAAGATGGTTGTGGCTGAGCATCCAATTCAATTCTGTTTCTTCCTTCTCCCCATATCCTTTGCATCGGCACAGTGGCTCAGTGGTTAGCACTGCTGCCTCAGCACCAGGGACCCAGGTTCGATTCTAGCTTGGGCGACTGTGTGGAGTTTGCACATTCTCTGCGTGGGTTTCCTCCGGGTGCTCCAGTTTTCTCCCACCGTCCAAGAGATGTGCAGGTTAGGTGGATTGGTCATGCCAAATTGCCCATAGTGTGAAGTGCATCATTCAGAGGGAAATGGGTCTGGCTGGGTTATTCTTCGAAGGGTCAGTGTGAGCTCGTTGGACCGAAGGGCCTGTTTCCACACTGTAGGGAATCTAATCTAATCTACACAAGAACTCTGCTGCCACAGCTCTGAGTTCTGAAGCCTTGCAACACTCCAAGGGAATCAAGTTCCTCCTCATTTCTGTGAGAAACTGGAGCTTTTTTATTCCGAGACTACATTTTGTGCACAAGTCGCCTCAAGTCCTTTGGTGTTGCAGCTTTCTGCAGTTTCTCTCCATTTAAATTTTTTGGTTTCAGTTCTTTTATCCCCCTTTCCAAAATGTTCAGATTCACATTTTTCAACATTATACTTCCATTTGCCAATTTTGGCCACTGATTGAACCTATTGCTATCTCATTATTCTGCAGCACATGTGGCAGCATGTAATCAGAGTGAATGTTTTGGGTCCAATTGTCCAGTGGACCTCTGAAGGGTCACGGGACCAGAAACATTGACTCAGTGAAATTTTCCAACGGTTATGATATTAACTACATGATTTTGGCCAATACCATACAAGTAAGAGAAACAGAAAAGGTAGGAGAATAACTGCAGGTCTGACAGCAGGGAAACATAGAACATATGTGCAGGACTAGACCATTTTGGTTCTTCGAGCCTGCTCCACCATTGAATATGATCATTGCTGATCAAACAATTCAGTTTCCCACTCCCACTCTCTACATACCACTTCAGCCCTTGAACCACAAAGGCCACATCCAGTTCCCTCGAATTTATTGAACGAACTGGGCCCAACAGTGTTCTGTGGGAGAGAATTTCACAAGTTCACAATGCTGATTGAAGTAATTTTTTCCTCGGCCCAGTCCTAAATGGCTTACCCTTATTCATAGATCTGGAATTCCTCAAAATGGGAACATTTTTGGCTTTCATCAACAGGGGGATAGAGTTTAAGAGCTGTGAGGTTTTGCTGCAGCTCTACAAGTCCTGGTGAGGCCACACTTGGAATATTGTGTCCAGTTCTGATCGCCCTATTATAGGAAAGATACAGTGGATTTGGAGGGTGCAAAGAAGGTTTACCAGGATGCTGCCTGGACTGGAGGGCTGGCCTTATGAAGAAAGGTTGAATAAGCTCAGACTTTTCTTTCTGGAGAGGAGGAGGAAGAGAGGAGACCTGATCAAGGTGTTCAAAATAATGAGGGGAATAGATCGAGTCAATAGGCAGAGACTTTTCACTAGGGCAGGATTGACCTGTACAAGAAGTTATAGTTTGAAGATATTAGGAGGAAGGTAGGTTCTTTACGCAGAGAGTTGCGAATGCATGGAATGTGTTGCCGGCTGAAGTGACGGAAGCAAAGTCATTGGCGACATTTAAGCGACTGTTGGACATGCACATGGACAGCAATGAGTCGAGGGCTGCATAGGTTAAGTTACTATATTTTACATTAGGATTAAGTCTCGGCACAACATTGTGGGCCGAAGGGCCAGTTCTGTGCTGTACTTTATGTTCTACATCCAGTCTGTCTAGGTCCATCAGAATTATATATGTTGCTATCAGATAGACCTCATTCTTACAAATTCCAGTGAGGACAGGCTCAATTGATCCAGTCTTAGTTCCAGGATGACAGGACTGACAGATGAACCAAGTCAGGTGAACATTCACTTGCTCCCTCAACAGCAAGAGTGTTTTTCCTCAAAATTTGGAGAGCAGAACTGCACACAATAACTAAGGTATGGCCTCACCAAAGCCCTGTATAACTTCAGCAAAACATCTCTACTCCTATACTCAAGACCCTCTTGCTAGGAGGGCCAGCATGCCGTTACCTTTCCTCACTGTCTGCTTCACCTGCAGGCTAACCTTCAGCGACTATTTCACCATGACACCCAGGTCTGGTTGCACCTCACCTTTTCGTAAACTGCCACAATTCAACTAGTAAATCAGCCTCTCTTCATGCAACTAACTGACTGAAGCATCTTCCCACCACCGATGTCAGGCTAACCGATACTTCCCTCTCCCTCCTTTTTCAAAAAAGTGGGGTTACATTAGCTACTCACTAGTCCATTGAAACTCTTCCAGAGTCTATAGAATGCTGTAAAACGATCACCAATGCATTCACTATTTCTGGGGCCAGTGGCTTAAGTACTCAGGGATACATAGCATCAGGCCTTAGGACAAAATGGATTTTAATCCCACCAATGTTCCCCAATGCCATTTCCTCACTGATAAAGGATTTCCTTCAGTTCCTCCCTCATGCTTGACACGCTGTCCCCTGGCATTTCAGGAAGGTTATTTGTGTCCTCCTTGGTGAAAGCAGATCCAAAGTATTTGTTCAACTGCCCAGCCGTCTTGGTTGTTCATCATGAATTTCCATGATTCTAACTTTAAGAGCTTGTTCTCACCGGTCGTCTTGTCTTCACAAATCAATACAAGCTTTTGCAGTCAGTTTTTAAACATTTTCTGCAAGCTTACTTTGTATTTTCTTTTCCCCTTCTTAAACCCCTTGTTGAATTTTAAATTTGTCCTAGTCGCCAGCTTTGCCTTTTCAGGCCAATTTAGATGAAGTCTCTTTGGCTTTAACACTATTACTGATTTTCACTTATCAGACATGGTTGAGCCACCTTCCCTGTTTTACTCTTACACCAGACACTGATGTACAATTGCTGAAGTTCATCTACATGTTCCTTAAATGTCTGCCATTTCCTATTCATCATCAAGCCGTGAAGGTATCCTTGGTTAGCCAATGCATGTCTCATGCCAAAGTTAGCTTTAATTTCAGGACCCTCATCTCAAACTTAACTGCGTCACTCTCCATCTTAATAAAGAATTCGATCATACTGCGGTCACTCTTCCCCAAGGATTTCACACCTATAAAGGTTGTTAATTCTCTCATTTCATAATACCCTGGTCTCTAGTTGGGGGTGGAAAAAAAAAAAAAGAGATCCTTGACATATTGGTTGAGGAAACAACCCCTCATATGTTCCGGAAAATCCTCTTCCATCGCATTGCAACTAGTTTTGTTAGTCCAATCAACATGCAGATTAAAGTCACCAATAATAACTGCTGTAGCCATGCTGTACACATCTAATTTCCTGTCTGATGCCTTCTTTACAGCACCATTCTGCAAATTTTCACCATTTAAATAGTCCACTTTGCTGTTATTCCCACCAATATGGATTTACCAACATTGTACTCCATCTGCCAGATCCTTGCCCACTTATCCTATCGGTTTCCCTCTGCACACTTCGCTCTATCATGCATCTTAGTGTCACCTGCGAACTTTGAGACCTACACTTGGCCCCCAACTCAAAATCATTTCCATTTTTCTTCACAAAGTGATTTCACTTTATTACATTAGAATTCCTCTTCATGCAATTAATAATGTGACAAAATCAGACACTTATTCGGAGGTGGGGTGGGGGGGGGGGGGAAGAAAGAGCATACTTTCTCATTCCTGAAGTGGTTTCTTCTTTGCTGCTTGAATCGTCTGCCATTCGGTCGTCACACATTCCCACATTCTGATCATCTGTAAAGCAATATTAATACGAGGATTAGATAAAAAAAGATAACCTAAATTTTTTGGCAAAGTGTGTCGTCATGAAGATTCATGGCAGTTCATCTGCCATTGCCATGGTCAGCTTGTCTCAAACAACCATCTGCTGTTCAGCTCATGAATGCTGCCGTAACCTCTTGCCACCCAGTTCATGCTACCACATGGAAAGAGGGGCACAGGTTCCCCTACTGCTGGGGCATTGGGATAATCATGCTGCTGATACTGTATCCAAACTACAGCTCCACAACAATTCAGATGCTGCAAGTCAGGAACTCATGATTACGCTGGGATGCTGTGCCAAACAAAGGACACAGACAGGGTAACACTCCATATCCCCAAGAGGGACCTAGAGGTCAGGGTGTTCGAACACAGCAGTGCAGTTTCCTCAACTGCCAAAAATAATCACCAGGTTCAACCAGCCTGGTAAGACTTCAGGATATGGTGGTGCACTGCTGACATGGAAAAGAAAAAACACCACATTGCGGAAAGGAGATTAAAAGACAATAGGTGCAGGGGAAGGCCATTCTGCCCTTCGAGCCTGCACCACCATTCAATATGATCATGGCTGATCATCCTTTATCAGTATTCTGTTCCTGCCTTATCTCCATAACCCTTGATTCCACGATCCTTGAGAGCTCTATCCAACTCTTTCTTAAATGAATCCAGAGACTGGGCCTCCACTGCCCTCTGGGGCAGAGCATTCCACACAGCCAGCACTCTCTGGGTGAAGACGTTTCTCCTCATCTCTGTCCTAAATGGTCTACCCCATATTTTTAAGCTGTGTCCTCTGGGTCGTCACTCACCCATCAACGGAAACATATTTCCTGCCTCCAGAGTGTCCAATCCTTTCATAATCTTATGTCTCAATCAGATCCCCTCTCAGTCTTCTAAACTCAAGGGTATACAAGCCCAGTCGGTCCAGTCTTCCAGCGTAAGGTAGTCCTGCCATTCCAGAAATTGACCTCGCGAACCTATGCTGCACTCCCTCAATCGCCAGAATGTCTTTCCTCAAATTTGGAGACCAGAACTGTACACAATACTCCAGGTGTGGTCTCACCAGGGCCCTGTACAGCGGCAGAAGAACCTCTTTGCTTCTATACTCAATCCCTCTTGTTATGAAGGCCAGCATGCTATGAGCCTTCTTCACTACCTGCTGTACCTGCATGCTTACCTTCATTGACTGGTGTACAAGAACACCCAGATCTCTGTATGCCCCTTTACCTAAAATGATTCCATTTAGGTAGTAATCGGCCTTCCTGTTCTTGCCACCAAATAGATAACCATACATTTATCCACATTCAACTGCATCTGCCCATTCACCTAACCTGTCCAGGTCACCCTGTAATCTCCTAATTTCCTCCTCACATTTCACCCTGCCACCCAGCTTAGTGTCATCAGCAAATTTGCTAATGATATTACTAATACCATCTTCTATAATCATTAATATATATGTGTAAAAAGCTGGGGTCCCAGCACTGATCCCTGCAGTAGCCCACTAGTCACTGCCTGCCATTCCGAAATGGAGTCGTTTATCACTACTTTGTTTCCTATCAGCCAACCAACTTTCAATCCAAGTTAGTACTTTGCCCCCAATACCATGCGCCCTAATTTGGCTCACTAACCTTCTGTGTGGGACTTTATCAAAAGCTTTCTGAAAGTCCAGGTATGCTACATCTACTGGATCTCCCTCGTCCATCTTCAGAGTTACATCCTCAAAAAATTCCAGAAGATTAGTCAAGCATGATTTCCCCTTCATAAATCCATGCTGACTCTGTCCTATCCTGTTACTACTATCCAGATGTGGTGTAATTTCATCCTTTATAATAGACTCTAGAATCTTTCCCACCACTCAGGTCAGACTAACTGGTCTATAATTTCCTGCTTTCTCTCTCCCACCTTTCTTAAAAAGTGGTCCAACATTAGCCACCCTCCAATCCGCAGGAACTGATCCAGAATCTATCGAACTCTGGAAAATAATCATCAACCCATCCACGATTTCTCGAGCCACCTCCTTCAGTGGCCTGGGATGTAGACCATCAGGCCCTGGGGACTTATCAACCTTCAGACCTAACAGTCTCTCTCCAACACCAATTCCTGGCAAATATAAATTGCCTCCAGTTCAGGTCCTTCAGCCACTGTTAGCTCAGGGAGATTGCTCATGTCTTCCCCTGTGAACACAGATCTGAAGTACCAATTCAATTCTTCTGCCATTTCTTTGTTCCCCGTACCCTGATCAATTCTGGTTCGTTGCACAATACCAGATCCAGAATTGCCTTATCCCTGGTCGGCTCCAGCACCAGCTGCTCTAAGAATCCATCTCTGAGGCACTCCACAAAGTCTCTTTCTGGAGGTCCAATACCATCCTGATTCTCCCAGTCTATCTGCATGTTGAAATCCCCCATAACTGTAGTAACATCTTTGCGACAGGCCAATTTCAGCTCCTGATTCAACTTACATCCGACATCCAGACTACTGTTTGGGGGCCTGTAGAGGACTCTCAAGAGGGTCTTTTTACCCCGCAGCTCTATCCACACTGACTCTACATCCCCTGACTAGGTCCCCCCGCGCAAGGGACTGAATATCCTCCCTTACCAACAAGGCCACCCAACCCCCTCTACCCGTCAGTCTGTCCTTACGATAGCACGTGTAGCCTTGAATATTCATTTCCGAGGGCCTGTCCACTTGAAGCCACGTCTCCGTTATCCCCACAATATCGTATCTGCCAATTTCCAAAAGAGCCTCAAGCTCATCCATCTTATTTCTAATGCTTTGTGCATTCATGTATAGCATTTTTAATTTGTTACTGCCCTCACCTTCCCATCAACTCCTATTTCACTCAACCTTACACCACGATCCCTTTTTGGGTACTTTAATCATCTACTCGCTTCTGCGAGAAGACGTTCACTACTTTGTGTTTACACACACACAAGACCACCAACACCCACTAACTCTCCCACTGCTCATGGGCTACAACCTTCACTATTGCATGAATGGCTCTCACTCACCTCACCCTCTTCTTACCTTAGGTACTTTCTGTTCAGTTACTGGGAACACCACACAACCTTTTGTATCACCACTAAGTGTTCTCCTATCCTGTTCCCTCATACTCAGTGCCTCCCTACAATGACACAGTATCCACTTGATTATGAGAGACCATCAGCAAGCTGGCAGAGGATAGCCTCCTCGCAATTCGAGAGGAGAACACACTGTTGTTGTCTGGAGCAGGACAATTGTTCATGAGGGCGCCAAGACCTCCACCAACAACAAGAGTTAGCCTCATTTTGCTGTGCTCCAATGCTCTCTCGACTGTCACTGCCAACTCTGAACCAAATTTTGCTGATTTTCACAACTAAATTTGCCTTTCTCTTATCCAGGTAAGGTGATAATGAGGAGGCCAGCGACTCACACAGTTCATCTTCCACCTTTGAAGAGGAAACAACACCATATTCTGAGAAGATAGGGTGCCAGATGTCCTTGTGGACAATCTCCACGCAACAATGCTATTAAAAGAGGCAGCAATAGATCCACAACATAGGCTATTACACCAGTATTGTCTCTTTTATCATCACAGAAGAGAATTAAAACAATTTTTTTTTATAAATCTACCCCAATAAACATTTTTGTTCATCTGATTTGCCTTATCTTGTTCCTTCTCAACTTCATTAACTGCTGGAATGCAAAACCCAGTTGATAACTGGCCTGTCACCCATTTGTTTGCTCAAGTCTGTCCAAACAAATTTAACAAAGCAGATTTTGCTGACATTTCTTTACCTTCTCAAGTTGTGCGGATCTCAGGCACTCAAGGAGTGGGAATAGGAAGAGGTTAAACAGGGCATTAAACGAAAAAAAAAATCAGATTCTTGACTCAGAAAAGATTTCTGATCTCCCACTAATGAGTCAATGGGGAGTTTGGGATCTCACTAATGAGTGAGATGAATGTTCTTGTATTGGCACTTAATTATATCCTAACCCCTGCCCCAGCCTTATTTTTTGAAAACTCAATTCTCCACCACTCTCCAGAGAAAATACAGTGTCTCATCAGTTAGCTGATGAAGAGCTCTATTTTAATGCCCCTTTACCAACATAGCCTTGCATGCTCCAGAAGCAGGATCCCTCTTGATCCTTCGTTCACTGAAGTCTCCACTGGCAAACTACCAGACATCATCATGGCTGATCTAGACCAACACAGAACACAATTCAGCCCTTCAGGACAACAATTTGGAGCTCAGGGACAATTTGACTTCCAAACTCCAACCATGTCACTTTGCACACAAGGAAGTACAGTCATCTCAGACATCAACACAGCTTGCATTCTATGGCCTTTAGCTCAATTTCTTAGCACGCACTTTGCACTTACAGACTGCCAGCCTCTGCGGATTGCATAGTGTTTTAGCAAAAACATCAGGAAGGGTGAGTAGTCAGGGAGGCAGAAGTGGGTGAAAGCTGATGAGTGGAGCAACTCCTTGGAATAGTTAGGTCAATAGTAGGTGAGCATTGGTGAGGTCTGTGTGCAGCAGTAAAGTTAGAATGAGTGTGAGGTGGCAGAGAGAAGATTGTGGCACATACTCTTGTGAAGAGCAGAAGATCATTGACGGCTCTCCTACACTGCTATGAGTTACATCAAACCTTGAAGTCAGTCAGGATGACAGATGCTGAAGAGAATAGAGAATGTGGTGCTGGAAAAGTACAGCAAATCAGGTAGTATCCAAGGAGCAGGAGAACAGATGTTTTGGGAATCCTGATGAAGGTCTTATGCGGAAACGTCGACTCTCCTGTTCCTTGGAAGCTGCCTGACCTGCTGTGCTTTTCCAACACCACACACACTTGACTCAAGACATCAGGCCTTGGAGGATGCACTGCCCTGGGCAGCTAACTCGGGCCAAGCCAGCTGTGTTTGGTGCCTGTACCAGCTGAGCAGGCATTGGCTATCCTTTCTCCCACTCCATCGTCAGGACCGCCAGCTTCCATTGCACAGTGGGGAGCCAGCTTCACTGTTGCAGATATTTCAGCTTCTTACAAAGTCAGTGAGTGAAATCGTTCAGAGATGCAGGATCTGAAGAAGTGTCACGCAGCTGGCTTTCAAATATAAGTGCCAGCAACTTGTAAAGCAGAAGGCCCAAGCAGCGGCAGGAATTTCTCAGGATTGCACATGCAGGAAGAAAAAGTAGTCAGTCACGTAACTGACGAAAATGATGAGCAGAAGACAATCTGAGTAGAGTCTTCGAGGGGAAAGGGAGGACTGCAGATCAGAGCTGAAAATGTGTTGCTGGAAAAGCGCAGGTCAGGCAGCATCCAAGGTGCAGGAGAATCGACGTTTCGGGCATGAGCCCTTCAGGAAGAAGGGCTCATGCCCGAAACGTCGACTCTCCTGCTCCTTGGATGCTGCCTGACCTGCGCTTTTCCAGCAACACATTTTCAATCTGAGTAAAGTAACAACAATTCATGACAGGACACGTGGCATGAAACTTGCTAAAATATCACAATCTAAAATGGAAAAATGGTACCCCACCTCTGTTTACTCCTCTGGTTGTGGTTTGATGTCAATTTATGTTTCAATACATGCCCATGCATTGCCACAGGATGTTAAGCAGCTTTGTGGTTTCTAAGTATAGACAGTTCCTGGAACCCCTATATATTACTGAGCTGCATAATACTGTCCAAGTTCTATATATACATACCAAATAAAGTGTCTCATACCTCTGACATGTTAAATATATTTTGAACGACTTGAACATTTTTAGACAACATTCAACAGTCACTGATTTGTCAGTGCATGACTTTCATTTTGCACTTCACTTTTATTTACCAAGCGACGACTTCTTTCATTGATTAAAACATCTTTTCTTGCAAACAACGTTACAAAATCTAACCTTGATCAGGGAAAAAAAAAATATACTTCCAAAAGTTTGGTGAAACTACCTGTCTCCTTTCTCATTTATGACGCTGCAGTGTCTTCTCCCCTGTTTGAAACCCCAGCCACTGGGGTGTCAGACATTTCCAGATTCTGATGATCTGTAAATCAATATAATAATGGAAAGATTAGACAGAAATAATGGGTTGAATTTGCCCATTTTTTGGCAAATTATGTCATCGGGTAGATTTGTGGCAGTTAGTCTGTGTGTGAAAAGTCAATTTACAATCAATCCATTAATGTTGCCACCAGCATATTTTTATCCAGCTCATGCATCCACTTACAAAGGACTGTCTCACCAAAGGACATTGTGATGCTCACACCATTGATACCATAGCCCTACTCCAGCTTCATAATACATCAGATACGCTCAGTCGTGAACTGGCTACTACCCTGTGGTTCTGCACCACTAGAACCCAGTGGCACTCTCTGCAACAATAACTCAAAGGACTAGAATTCCTCACGGTCACAGATGACTCTGCCTCACAGAAAAGTACTTAAGGAGTCTCACCAGTAATTCTTGCTATTACTTCACATAATAGTTACTCATCCCATTGAAAGACAATAGTCTTGAACCAATAACTCATTATTAAATGTATTAAGCACAGAGTTTCATTCTGAACTCCATGATTTCATTGAATGGCATGTGCAGACCTGATGGGCTGAGTTGCCCCCTTCTGCTCCTGTATCATGTGGTTTTACAAGAGCGGCTTAATGGTTTGGGTCTTTAATTCATTAGAGTTTAATAAAGTGAGCGGCGAACTTATTGCAACCTACAAAAATCAGAGGGGGCTTGCCAAGGGTAGATGTTGAGAAGCACTTCCACTTGTGGAGGATTCTCAGGGTTCAATTCCCACCTGGGGCAACTGTCTGTGTTGAGATTGCACATTCTCCCATTCTCTCAGGTGCTCCCATTTCCTCCCACAATCCAAAAATGTGCAGGTAAGGTGAATTGGCTATGCTAAAAATTTCCCGTAGTGTTAAGTGCATTAGTCAGGGGTGAATGTAGGGGAATGGGCCTCTTTAGAGGGTTGGTGTTGACTTGTTGGGCCGAAGGGCCCGTTTCCACACTGTAGGGAATCTAATCTAATCTAATCTGGGTGACATCGTCCCCATAGGCTTGTGAGGTTGCGAATGGAGTTGTGAATATCTGATGCAGGAAGAGTTGTAGAGGCGAGAGTATCTCAAGAGGAAATGGGTACGTTTGAGAAATATCAGGAAGACGAAGGCTCTATTGACCCGGCATGCAAGGAAAGTTGGCCCCTGAAGCTTGTTGATTGGCACAGGTCGGAGCAGCTCCCTCTTTCACTTTGGTCAGTGTGGGATATAGGTAAATTAATGTTACTTCTGCAATTCTGCAATTTCATTTTACAATACAAAGTAAAATGAACTCACACCAGTGTGTAATTGTTTTAGCCACAAGCGGAGTCAACAAGAATGGTAACGATGTGGAGGAAATATATAATTGTTTTTGTATTAGCTAAAACTGTATGTCAGAAGGTAGATATTACAGGCAAATAGATAAGATGTTGTGAGGGGATGAAGTTAAGCTAGATACACCTGTACAAACAGTAGGTATAAACATCTACTTCCCACTTTTACAAAAACACAGGAACAAACCCCAATTAAAAGGGTCATAGGGATCAGAACAGCCTCAGGAAAGGCACAGATGGAGGGGGGTAGATAATGATGAAGAAAGAATATGCCTAACAATGACCTACAGCAGGATGAGGTCAAACTGCCTTGTGAGGCCAGAAATAAGCATTTTGTCACAGACAAGGCCAGATAAGGCAAGAGATAAACAGGGGGAATGGGGGCCGGTCTTAGGGAAGTGGAGAGTGTAAGCAGGGGAGGAGCAATGTAAAATAAAAGACACCAAATCATATAAATATTATGTACGAATTGAACTTGGTGTGTGTATGTCCTCTACCTTATAGGCACTGGACATCTCACCCACTTGCAAGTGTAAACTAAAGGACACTGCTGATTCAGATTTTGTCTCGGACTGAAATTATTGAGGTGTGAGAGCTTGGTTTCTCACAGTCAGTTTTGTCACTTTGCGCCAAATGCGCTCCTTCCCCTTCAACACTATCGATGAAGGTCAGGGACCAGTCGGTTAACAACATGAGAGTAACACCACATCCCCCCCGCCCCGCCCCGCCCCGCCCCCCGCACTGTAACAACTCCACAATCAACAGGAACCTCACCATCAACACAACCGCAGGGGACAGCGGAACAGGCCTGAACAAGCGGAACAGGCCTGAACAAGCGGAACAGGCCTGAACAAGCGGAACAGGCCGGAACAAGCGGAACAGGCCGGAACAAGCGGAACAGGCCGGAACAAGCGGAACAGGCCGGAACAAGCGGCACTGGACTCAAACGTTCACTCTGCTGTCTTCCCCGCCCGAGAAGTGCCAGACCATCCGGAAATTATCCGGAAACTTCTGCTTTTGGTTCAAGTTTGGAGCGTCCGACCTTCCTTCCGCGTTTTGTATCGTCTTCCGTATCCCGCTCGGGGTGGAGCGGCGCATGCGCAAACACGGCCGCCGACGGCCATTGGTGCAGGTATCTATCAATCAGCGGCGTCCAATAGACAGACGGGCTCCTTGTCCTCGTGACCATCAGCGGCTCCGCCCCGCCCCAATCCCGGAGCGCCCCCGCGCCAGTTCCTGACCTTTGACCCCCACCCCCAGAGAGGGCCGAAAAGTGACACATGGCGCTTCTGCAGCAGGTTAAAGAGGTGAAATGTCCTCTTCCCCAAAGACCATGCCAGTCAGAATCACTGATATCTCAGCTGGTCTGGAGGAACAAAGTTAAAAATCACACAACACCAGGCTGGAGTCCAACAGGTTTAATTTGGAAGCACACTCGCTTTCGGAGCGACCTTCCTTCATTTTTGACTCTGTGCACCCCAGTCCAAGCCTGGACGAACCTACAGCAATGTGGGAGCAAGGTCTATTTCCCCAATGGTCTATTTAATCACTTCAAATGGGGGTGCAGGTTTCAAGTGATTAATATGTAAATCCCACAACTTATTTTAAATCTCAGTCCCGAGATAACAAGATTTTATCAGTATAAATAAAGTAACACCTCAGCTCAGACAATGCATTGAAAGTGTGAGGTTAGATTCTATCTGTATCCCAACCTGGAGTCAGACCGGTTCTATCTCCAAAGTTGGAATATTTTAAATATCGCAGGTACTGAGTGCCTACAGATTGTCTGTTTTTTTTTAGAAAAAACAAAATAGAGTGTTTCTGCAAATGCAAAGCCTGCCCCAGTAGCTAACTTATGAAGGAGCAGCACTCCCAAAGCTTGTCGTTTGAGATAAACCAATGGGTTATAACCTGGTGTTGTGTTCAAAGTTTGTGAAAAGATTTGTAGCTCGGGTGCTCGTTGTTGTGGTTCTGTTCGCCGAGCTGGGAATTTGTGTTGCAGACGTTTCGTCCCCTGTCTCGGTGAAATCCTCAGTGCAGGAGGAAAGATCACAGAACCGCTTCATAGGAGGCTCCCAAGCACTGAGGATGTCACCTAGACAGGGGACGAAACGTCTGCAACACAAATTCCCAACTCGGTGAACAGAACCACAACAACTGGTGTTGTGTGATTTTTAACTTGATCCAACCCAGCCCAACTTTCTATTTGAAGAAAAGAGTCTCGCTTCTGTGTTCTCACCCACTCAGGCAGCGCAACTCCAGTCAAACATTATCCTCTACATTTAAAAACAAACATATTTTTCACGTCCCCTCCTGCCACTCCACTTGCATTCACGACACCAGGTTTTGTTTCTGTAAACGCTCTACCAAAAGGGAAAACAAGTTCCTCACAACGTTCTCTCAGTTCTCCGTTTCCAAATCCGACCTCCCAAATTCAAGATTTGGAGATGCCGCTATTGGACTGGGGTGTACAAAGTTAAAAATCACACAACACCAGGTTATAGTCCAGCGGGTTTAATTAGAAGCACACTAGCTTTCGGAGCGACAGTCCTTCATCAGGTGATAGTGGAGGGCTCAATCCTAACACAGAATTTATAGCAAAAATTTACAGTGTGACGTAACTAAAATTATACATTGATAATTTATGTTGGAATACAGTGATAGTTTCACTTCTTTCATGTGTAAATCACAAAACCTTTTTTTTAAAAATGTTGCATTCTCAGGTTAGCTGTTAACAATGGTGATCGCTAAACAATATATTGAAGGTGTTGGCCCCCTGTGTTCTCTGTCTATGACCTGATGTTTAGATTGATTCTAATCGAAAAAGTGAGATAACAGAGTTTTACATAAATTCATGCAGTTTTTGAGCTCAGAGTTCTACATGAATGCATGCAGTTTTTGAGCAAAGTACAATGTAACCCTGAAAGTACAAATTCATCCCACAAAATATATGTGTGCATGTGGGTCTTTGTCTGTCTGTGTGTGTGTGCCTGTCACGGGAGACGCTGCAAGACGTGTCAGAGTGTGGACATAGATACCACCATTATGCTAGGGGACACCTCCCACTTTGTACATGGCAGGTACTCATATGACTCAGCCAACGTTGTCTACCTTATACGTTGCAGGCAAGGATGCCTGGAGGCATGGTACATTGGGGAAACCGAGCAAAGGCCACGACAACAGATGAATGGGCACCGCACAACAATCAACAGACACGAGGGTTCCTCTCAATTGGGGTACACTTCAGTGGTTCAGGACATTCAGCCTCGGACCTTCGGGTGACCATCCTCCAAGGTGGACTTCGGGACAGGCAGCAGAGAAAAGTGGCCAAGCAGAGGCTGATAGCTAAGTTTGGTACCCATAGGGAGGGCCTCAACCGGGATCTTGGGTTCATGTCACATTACAGGTGACCACCATTGCACTATACACACACACAGATACTCCTACACACCCACACACTCCCACACTCACACATGCACCCCCTCACAGACTTAAGACACTCTGCACCCACTACACACACACATATACACTTTCTCACACTCACAACCCCCAACCCAGATAGACACACATACACACACAGACAGACAAAGACCCACAAGCGCACATATATTTTGTGGGGTGAATTTGTACTTGCAGGGTTACATTGTACTGTAAGAAATGGGGAAGTGTGTTGTTTTCGCAAAAAGGTAGTGATAATAAGCTTAACTATAGTGCTGATAAATCGAGTGTAAAGGGCAGCGGCAGACAATGATTAAATCAGCAAGCACTAGGGAAATGTATAATTGGGTACTAACTTTAGTGCATAATTATTCTAGTAAATAATTTCTTTCATACTGATAGTTTAAATAATTTAGTCTCAGCAAAATAGCTGGAACACATAAACTAGGCAAGAAAAGACACATTGTTAAAATGTATATTCAGGAATGGAATATACTTATGGGAAGATGTTACAAGCAAAACAGATAAAAGTGAAAGGAACATCAAGATCCAAGTTTAGCAGAATCTTCCTTATGTCAGCACTTACAGAGAGAAGGGTCGCCAACTTGGAGAAGGTGGGGGTGGGGAATAATAAGACCAGATCGCAAGTTAGTCAGAGAATAAAGTTGATTGGGTCATGTAGGAGTCAGAAGAGGTGACCTCACGCAGCTCAAAAGTATAACTGTGTACTAGTTTGAATGTTCATTGCTCATTTGCTTCTGCATTTGATGCTCTTTCTTGCAAAATCGTAGAATAAATGGTCTTGTTTCCAGTTTTGGTGGTCTCATCTAATTTTATTAAAACTTGTTTCTAACAGATTTGGGGGCTCGTCCCAGGATCCCAAGCTCCGGTCGCTCGGCATTTTTGGGAAAACAGAGAAGGTGCACCTCGCTGATTTTGGCGGTCTCTAGTTTCCCTCCTTGCTGCGGCGGCTTGGGCGAGCGTGATCTGGACTGAGAGACCATGGACACAAGACGGGCAGACGTGGCAGGTTCGGTCGGGTGACTCTTGTGTGCACAAGGTAAGAAAGGTCTTAAAAGATTTATCCGGGCGACCGGGGTGGGCAGCGGTAGTTGCTGCCAGGTGGATATATCCGGGTGACCAGCAGCGGTATTTGCTGCCAGTTGGATATATCCGGGGATCCAGGGAACTGGGGTTCCGGGCGACCGGGGTTCTGGGCGACCGGGTTAGGTGAATCTGGTCGACCAGGGTAGGCAGCGGTAATTACTGCCAGGTGGATATATCCAGGAATTGCCGTGGGACGGGACGCACTGAAACGACCAGGTAACTCTGTGCACTGACCAAGGTAAAGAAAATGGACCTTTAAGTATTGCCTTGGTGGTTGGGGACGTACGAGAAGTACGGGGAATTGGCAACATGTAAAATAAAGTATTTAATTGGCTAGATTAATCTGACGAGTAAGGTGTCTACCTGATTTGACCACCTAGCTTGAGACCGGTTGTTAAGAGGCGAAATCCCCCCACGCGAAGGTCAGGACCCTGAAGTGGGTGTGGAAGAAGGTGACACCGGACCTCAGTAAGGTTAATTAAATTACATAAAGGAATGGCTGAGTATTAAAATGGGAAATAAGAATAGTCGTTTAAGTGTTGAAGGAGACATGAGAGGGACGTCTGAGGACCACATCCCAATGGACAGTCCTTTAGGAAAGATTTTAAGAGATTGGAAGTACAATCCTCAGACGCGAGGAAAGGATAAAAAACAAATGATAAAATGTTGTTGTTTCGTCTGGACAAAGGAAAGCATTAAACCTCCAAGGATTTTTTGGCCTAAATATGGGTCAGATGAGGACTGGCTATGTCAAGAGTTAAATATATATGCAAATAAGAAACAAAGGTACTCCCATAAAGAATCTGACTACGCCACCTGTTGGATAGGGAGACTGAAAATCCTTGTCTTGCAAAAGTCAAAGACAGAAGAAGGTGATGAGAAATCAAAGGTTTCCCATTGGGATCCTTTCTCAAGTTTACCTCTTCCCTTACGACAATGACAATAATGGTCCGTCTTCGTTGTCGTCCCCCTCTCCCACAGCGCCCCCTCCCCTGTACAAGAACTTGAAAAAGGTCTGGAGAGAAACTTCCCCGTGAGTCCGATTAAAACTAGATCAACAGTGAAAAGGAGGGACGAGGGGGACATAGGCGGGGCAGCGGCACAAATATATCCCCTTAGAGAAGTACCCGTCGGTAACGGCGAAATCCGATATGTTAATGCACCACTGATGAGTAGTGAAGTTAGAACCTTTAAAAAAGAAATGAAAAGTTTGAGTGAAGACCCCGTAGGATTGGCAGAACAGTTGGATCAATTTTTGGGGCCGAGTTTGTAGACGTGGAGTGAACTGATGAGCATTCTCGGGACGCTATTTTCAGGAGAAGAGAGGGGTATGATGAGAACAGCTGCTCTAAGGAAATGGGAAAAAGAGACATCCGGTGGGTAAGGGAGTAATACCAGCCGAAAACAAATTCCCCAATGTGGACCCCCATTGGAAGGACGTGGATGAACACCATTGGGGAGAAATGAGAGACTTTCGAGAATTGGTCATTTTGGGTATTAAGGAAGTGGCACCGAGATCTCAGAATTTTGTGAAAGCCTTTGAAATGAGACAGGAGAAAGATGAAACCCCGTCGGCATTCTTACAGATACTAAAAGGGGCCACTAGAAAATATTCGGGAATGGATCCCAATGATCCGGTAGCTCAGGGACTTTTAAAGGTCCAGTTTGTGACTAAATCATGGCCGGACATACAAAAGAAGTTACAGAAATTAGATGGATGGAGTGAAAGACAGATGGAAGAATCGTAACATGAGGCACAGAAAGTGTATGTGAAAAGAGAAGACGAGAAACAAAAGCAGAACGCTAAAATAATGAGGAAATTACGAAGAAAAGGTTAGAACCAGAAAACAACAGGGGAGGACAAGAGAGACAGAGAGCAGAGTGTAGAGAAAGAAGGCAACAGGCAGGATGTTATTACTGCGGAAAAGGAGGGCATTTTAAAAGGCAATGTCCAAAGCTCGGACAACAAGATGATTAGAGGGTTAGATAGGGTTGACAGTGAGAACCTTTTTCCACGTTATGGAGTCAGCTATTACAAGGGGGCATAGCTTTAAATTAAGGGGGGGTAGATATAGGACTGATGTTAGGTTCTTCACTCAGCGAGTCGTAAGTTCATGGAATGCCCTGCCAGTAGCAGTGGTGGACTCTCCCTCTTTATGGGTATTTAAGCGGGCATTGGATAGGTATATGGAGGATAGTGGGCTAGTGTAGGTTAGGTGGGCTTTGATCGGCGCAACATCGTGGGCCGAAGGGCCTGTACTGCGCTGTATTGTTCTATGTTCTATGTTTAACAAAGAGAGGCAGTTTCATTGATGACTTTTGATAAAGAATAGGGAGTCAGGGGTTCCTTCCTCCTGAGACCCACGGAGAACCCTTGATAAATTTAAACGTGGGACCTGAAGGAGAGGAGGCAGTAGTTTTGGTGGATATGGGATACGGGTCATCCCTAAGTTTTAGACCTAGCGGTGTTAAATTGACTAACAAGAGTCTTAGGGTTTCTTCGACTCTAATAAGGGGAAATAGCGAAGAAGTGATGGGACAACTATTACATATTCCTGACATTGGAAGCAATCTTTTGGGTAGGGATTTGATCATTTTGTTAAATTTGAAGATTGGAGTGGAGAATAATTCAGTAGCTGTGACGATAAATAAACGAATGATTAGTGACGAAGAACAGATAAATCCCAATGTGTGGGCAAGAGCTGGGAACGACCATCGTAATTACACTGTCCCAAGAGAATAAGGCAGTAAGACTTAAACAATATCCAGTTTCATTAGAGGGACGCAATGGTCTACAACCAGTAATAGATTCCCTAGTAAAAGAAGGACTATTAGAACCATGCATGTCACCCTTTAAAACCCCAATACTTCCCACCCGGAAGCCAGATGGAACTTACCGATTGGTACAAGATCTCAGATCAGTGAACCAACTGGTCTGGACATGGCACCCAGTGGTACCCAATCCATACACTCTTTTGAGTAAGATACCGTATGACCACCGCTGGTTTAGTGTAGTAGATTTAAAAGATGCATTCTGGGCTTGTCCTTTAGCCCCAGAAAGCCGTGACATGTTCGCTTTTGAATGGGAAAACCCATACACT
Source organism: Chiloscyllium punctatum (assembly GCF_047496795.1). Lineage (NCBI taxonomy): Eukaryota > Metazoa > Chordata > Chondrichthyes > Orectolobiformes > Hemiscylliidae > Chiloscyllium > Chiloscyllium punctatum. The sequence continues at coordinate 49,184,945 of NC_092773.1, read as the reverse complement.
GGCAGAAAACAACAGTTCCGATGGACAGTACTTTCCCAGGGATTCACAGAATCACCAACTCTATTAGGACAAGTACTGGAACAAGTCCCGGAACAATACAAAATGCCTCAAGAGACATCACTGTTGCAATATGTGGACGATCTACTTGTGTCAGGACGAAAGAAAAATGATGTAAGTTCGGCCACCAATGGACTGTTAAATTTTGTAGGGCAACAGGGTTTAAGAATAAATTGCAATCTGTCGAGAAAGAGGTGAAATACTTAGGACACCTTATTAGCGAGGGAACTAGGCACATTAACCCCGAGAGAGTTCAAGAGATAGTAGAACTGCCCCTCCTGACAACAAAACGAGAATTATGGAAGTTCCTGGGGCTGGTGGGCTATTGTAGATTATGGATAGAAGCATACGCCCAGAAAATGAAGGGGTTATATTATAAACTGATAGAGTCCGAACACGAAAGACTGCACTGGACAGAAGAGGAGAAGGAAGGGTTACATGAGATGAAGCGTAGTCTAATACAAGCTCCAGTATTAGCCCTTCCTTCCCTAGAGAAATCATTTCACCTTTTTGTGACAGTAAATGATGGAGCAGCCTGAGGAATGTTAACCCAGAAAAGAGGGGAAAGGAGGCAGCCCATAGCCTTCCTGTCTAAGATCTTGGACCCTGTCTCGAGGGGATGGCCTGAATGTATACAGGCAGTAACAGCAACTGCCATATCGGTAGAGGAAAGCCGGAAACTGACTTTTGGAGGGGCGCTAGTCGTTAGTACCCCCCATCGAGTCAAAACTGTGTTAAACCAAAAGGCAGGGAGGTGGTTGACAGATTCGCGAATTTTAAAATATGCGGCCATCCTGATGGAGAGAGATGACCTTGTATTAGCAACAGACACCTGTCTAAACCCAGCTACCTTCCTATGGAAGGGAGAACCTCTGGACAAACGAGAACTAGAACATCATCGAGTATAAAACCAAAGTTAGACAGGACCAAAGAGATATCCCCTTACATGATGGGGACAGATGGTTTATAGATGGGTCATCGAGAGTAGTGGAAGGAAAAGACACAATGGATATGCAGTAGTAGATGATGATGAGAACTGAACAGTGGAAGCTGACCGGCTGCCTAACACATGGTCGGCCCAGACTTGTGAACTGTATGCATTAAACCAAGCTTTAAAATACTTAGAGAATCGAGATGGGACAATTTACACCGACTCTAAATACGCTAACAGGATGGCCATACCTTCGGAAAAATATGGCAAGGACGAGGACTAATCAATGGTCGGGGAAAGGAATTAGTACACGAAGAGTTGATAGGACAAGTATTGAAAAGTTTGGAATTACTCCAGGAAATAGCTATAGTCCATATACTCGAACATCAGAAAGGGAACACTCTAGAAGCAAGGGGAAACAGACTAGCAGACGAGACAGCCAAAGAGGCAGCTATGAACCATACAGTAACAAAGATGCAGATTCTTACACCTCTAGTCGACACTTCTTCTGTGAACCCCGTGTACACAGAGGAAGAGGAAAAAGAATTCCGGGAAATAGGAGCCACTAACACAACCGAAGGAAGGTGGATCCTCCCGGATGGGAGGGAATTGTTGAGTAAACCGGTCATGAGAAACACCTTAGCCACTTTACACCAGGGTAGTCATTGGGGCTCCCAAACTATGTGTGACATAGTATGAAGGAAATATGGATGTAAGGGAATATATACGTTGGCAAAACAGAAATGCACAGGGTGTACAACTTGTCAGAAGATCAATAAGAAAGTAACAAGGGAAGGGCCCAAAGGAGGGAGAAACCCAGGGGTGAGACCCTGCCAAAGTATACAGGTGGATTACACTGAACTACCCTCAGTGGGAAAACAGAAGTACCTGTTGGTCCTAGTAGACCACCTAACCGGGTGGGTGGAAGCTTTCCCAATGTCATCGGCCACCTCAAAAGGAGTGGCGAAAACCCTCCTTGAACATATCATCCCACGATTTGGAATAGTGGAAAGTATAGATTCAGACCAAGGTAGCCATTTTACTTCCACGATTCTACAATGAGTAATGGCAGGATTAGAGATCTCTTGGGAATTCCACACCCCTTGCACCCACCTTCCTCTGGATGGGTGGAACGAATGAATCAGACCTTAAAGAAACAATTATCCAAGCTAGTTCTAGACACTCGATTACCATGGACCAAATGTTTGCCTATTGCGCTATTACGCATTCGGAGTGCCCCAAGGCGAGATATCGGCCTTTCTCCTTATGAAATGATGTTTGGGGTACCATTCCTGGGAGGGAAAAGACAAGTGCCTACAGCTGAGTTTAATGACAAGTTTTTGAAAAATTATATTGTGGCACTTGGCTCTTCATTACCTATGAGTACAGACACTTGAGTTTGCAGCACATCGGATACGACCGGGTGATTGGGTCCTGATCAAGACCTGGAAAGATATCAAAGTGCACCAGAGCTGGGAGGGACCATTCCTAACCCTCCTGACTACTGAGACAGCTATCCGGACTGTGAGAAAGGGTGGAGTCATCACACTCGTGTTAAAGTTCCTGTGAAGGCCCCATCGGTGGAGTGGAAAGCTCATCCTACAGACAACCCTCTGAAAGTTAAGCTGAGAAAGAAGGAATGAACTGAGACAAAAGATTTTTTAAATGTTTGATTGTTACTGATTGTAAGGGCTGCGTGGACTCACCTCTCCCTGGTGCCTAAAAGATTAAGACAGATAGACATGACGGTAGGCAGGGGTCAGAGATGGGCGGGTCCTGGTATAGCATTATAATGTTAGTAGTATTAACTGTTCAAGGAGGTGGGAAAAATCACTTCACTTCACTATGCCAAAATTATACTGAACAAGAAGGACTTGCCAACTGTTGGGTCTGTGCAGAGGTCCCACACCATGGCGAATCTGGGATCCCTACCTCGGTAATACTGCTCACAAAAAGAGAAGTGTACGATGTACAACAATTTGACTCGGGCTCAAATGATACAAAGTGGAGTTTTGACAAGGGTGTATATAACTTTGCGGGATGCTTCCCTAGACCAATCCCAAGAACCCAGGCTATCGATGGCCATCGAGTTTCCCCACCGAAAGGAGCAGTAAATCTCACCTGTTTCTGTAATCAGAATAACGCCGCACCCTTCTAATTAGGAAAATCATCTTGTGTCTACACCAGCCAAGCCACTGCCACTATCGTTCCCCTTATATTAAACGGAACATATTGGGTATGCGGCCTGAAGGCCAATCCATTTATTCCCGGGGAAAAATACATTCGCGTAACCGAATGTATAGGAATGCATGCATGTTATGATGTTGATGAAACACTGCCTCAAAGTCAAAAAGGCTGGAGTGGCTGCTGTTACCTCGCTTATATAGTTTCTCACCTCCGATTAGAAAAACATGAGCACAACCTGAGAAAGGAGGGGGGAGTAAGATGTAAGGCCTGAGAGGTCTCTGAAGGAGACCGTCCGTCGTGGACACTATTCCCAAATTACGGCACTGCAAGGGCAGGGGTAGAAATACAGAAACTGGCGGCTGCCCTTGAGAAGTTAACTAATGAAATCGTTGACGTAATGGGAGAAACTCAGTCACAAATATTGGCCATAACCACCAAAATGGCTGCCACAAGACTAACAACTTTACAGAATCGAATGGCTTTAGACTACCTCTTGGCCGAAAAAGGGGGAACCTGTGCTCTGATTGGTAAGGAATGCTGTACCTTCATCACAGACACCTCTTCCACAGTGGAAGGAAAGGAAGAAATAGTAAAGAAAAAGATAAAGAATATAAGAAAAATTGGGGATGAACTTCGAAAAGACGAGGGATGGGGATGGGGTGACTGGGGACTGACTGGTTGGGGAAAGTGACCAGTTAATTTAGGCATTTATGTATAACTGATAATAGTAGGTCTAATGATAGGATTTAACATGTTAAAGTGGATAATGAGTAAGTTGGTAATGTCTTTAGGAGGACAACAATCAATATTGATCATGACAACAGCACACGCACAAGAAAGAGAGAGTGGCAGATTACTTCTAGAGTTTGAAAAAAGGCAGACTTAGGAGGGCAGAAATGGCAAGATTGTGGACCTCTGCACCTTCGGGTGAAAAGAGGGCAGAAAATAAAATTTCAAAAACAACAAATGGTAAAAGAAAAGAAATCGGGAAGTGTGTTGTTTTCGCAAAAAGGTAGTGATAATAAGCTTAAGTATAGTGCTGATAAATCGAGTGTAAAGGGCAGCGGCAGACAATGACTAAATCAGCAAGCACTAGGGAAATGTATAATGGGTACAAACTTTAGTGCATAATTATTCTCGTAAATAATTTCTTTCATCATGATAGTTTAAATAATTTAGTCTCAGCAAAATAGCTGAGATAGCTGAAACACATAAACTAGGCAAGAAAAGACACATTGTTAAAATGTATATTCAGGAATGGAATATACCTATGAACAATGGAAGATGTTACAAGCAAAACAGACAAAAGTGAAAGGAACATCAAGATCCAAGTTTAGCAGAATCTTCCTTATGTCAGCACTTACAGAGGGAAGGGTCGCCAACTTGGAGAAGAGTGGGGGAAATAATAAGACCAGATCGCAAGAGAATAAAGTTGATTGGGTCATGTAGGAGTCAGAAGAGGTGACCCTCACGCAGCTCAAAAGTATAACTGTGTACTAGTTTGAATGTTCATTGCTCATTTGCTTCTGCATTTGATGCCCTTTCTTGCAAGATCGTAGGATGAAGTCTTGTTTCCAGTTTTGGTGGTCTCGTCTAATTTTTATTAAAACTTGTTTCTAACAGTACTTTGCATGCATTCATGTAGAACTCTGAGCTCAAAAACTGCATGAATTTATGTAAAATTCCATTATCTCACTTTTTAGATTAGAATCAATCTAAACAGAGAACACAGGGGGGCAACACCTTCAACATATTGTCTAGCTATCACCAGTGTTAACAGCTAACCCAAGAATGCAATATTTTTTTAAAAAGGGTTTGTGATTTACACTTGAAAGAAGTGAAACTATCACTGTATTCTAACAGATGAAAGGCTTAACAATCGATTTTTCAATGTATTTCAGTTACATCACACTGTAAATTTTTGCTATAAATTCTGTGTTAGGATTGAGCCCTCCACTATCCCCTGATAAAGGAAGCTACAGTGTCCTTCCACCTAAACCTGTGGGACTATAACCTGGTGTGGTGTGATTCTTTCACTTTCCCAAATTCAAATCCGTTTCCTCTTCCCACCCCCTTTTTTCCGGAGGCGACCAATCAGATCGCCCATTCTCTCTCCTGCTACTCCTCGGCTGCGCGAGGCGGTGGCGGGGCGGGGCGTTGCTTCCTAGTGGATGAGGGGCAGCTGAGCGGCGGCCGCTCTGGCCAATGGACGTTGGCCTGGCGCGGTCGGTCCCGCCCACGCGCGCGGCTGCCCCAGTCAACCGTCGCGGCGCGGGGCCGGCAATGAGACTGCGCATGTTCGCGGCGTCCCCCCCCCCCCCCCCCTGCAAACGGAGGAAGCAAAGTATCGGCTATTGCAATGTTTTTTTTAAAAAAGAGACGTTTTTTGGAGAAACTCTCGGTTCTGTGAGGATAAAGCTGAGGTAACGCTTTGGGTTGGAGGATCCTTCTGCATCAGCCGTTCCCCTTCGCCGTCCCGACCAAAGGAACCCGGTTTCCTGATGTGTTTTGTGAGAACCAACACCCGCCACGTTTCTTCGAAAATCCGAAAGGACTGCGGACGCCGCGATTCCCAAACTGAAATAGGAATTGCTGGAGACGCCTTTGGCATCCCCTGTGGGAAGAAATCATGGGAAATAGCGTTTTTCGGGTCGAGAATGCAGAGGCACGTCTCTGGGCACCACGGACTGGGACATCACGGGTATCGCAGCAGCATAGCTGAGGGAAGGCATTCCTCATGGCATCCCAGCAGCAGGAAAAACGACGTTTCCGCCCTTCATCGGGAATCCAGCACCACTCTGATCTAAACTTCTTTTTAAATCTCAGAAATATACTTCATTCATGAAGTATTTTGATGGTCTGTACAGTTGGCCATGCCATGCATACGTGAACCTTCCATTTCTTTGCATACAGAGATCAGAGTTTATCATTTGTATGTACAGGTTTGTCAATCGTATATCCAAATATTTAGCTGAGGCGTCAGCAGAATACAAATGACTGCGTGGGCCCCCCTGTTCTTCTTTAAGCAGGCAGATGTTACACGGTGGTCTTTCCCCACCGCGCCTTGGCGGCAGCCGCCCCAAGCTTCAGTGCGTCCCTCAGCACGTAGTCCTGGACCTTGGAATGTGCCAGTCTGCAACTCTCAGTCGGGGTCAACTCCTTCAGCTGGAAGATCAACAGGTCTTGGACCGCCCAGAGAGCACCCTTCACCAAGTTGATGATCCTCCAGGCACAGTTGATGTTCGTCTCGGTGTTCTGACTCCTACATGACCCAATCAACTTTATTCTCTGACTAACTTGCGATCTGGTCTTATTATTCCCCACCCCCACCTTCTCCAAGTTGGCGACCCTTCTCTCTGTAAGTGCTGACATAAGGAAGATTCTGCTAAACTTGGATCTTGATGTTCCTTTCACTTTTGTCTGTTTTGCTTGTAACATCTTCCCATAAGTATATTCCATTCCTGAATATACATTTTAACAATGCGTCCAGGGAAACAGACCCGAGAGCACCGAGTCCAGCATCATGGCGCTGCTCGGGACGAACCTCTATAAACACCACTGCGTTCCTCTCCAGACTACTTCTGCATAGGTACATTCCAGAAGGAGGTGTGTGACAGTCTCGTTTCCCCCCCCCCCCCCCCCGCAGCCGCTTCGAGGGCAGCGTGCGGTGCGGCTGAGAGTCCGGGCGTGCAGGCAGAGCCCTTCTCACCACCAGCCAAGCCATGATCTAATCTCTGGTTTCCAGCATCTGCAGTCCTCAGGGAAGGGGGGGGGGGCTCGGTGGCAGCTCGGTGTTCCTGGATTTCAAGGGAGGCAAGAGAGGAATGCAAGCAGCGTTTTTGATGCGAAGGCTGGGACTAATGAGTCTGGAAGCCGTGTTGGATGGATTCAGAGAGAGAGGATTTATTGCATTTGGAGAGACGATTAAGGGAGAGTCGATGTGCCCGTGTGTATTGGACATTGTGTCTCATGAAGTTGAATTCTATTTTTGCCTGCATGGACAAGGTTCTGCCTGGGAGACTGGTGAGTACTCTTAGATTGCATGGGATTCATTGAGAGCTTGCAAACTGTATGCAAAATTGGTTAAAGGTAGGGAACCGAGGGTGGTGACAGGAGCATTTTTTTGGACTGGAGGCTCGTGTCCAGCAGTGTTCTTCAGGGATTGGTGCAGGATCCACTGTTGTTGGTCATCTATTGATGTAAATGACAGCTTATAATTGTCACATATAAATCTGCTCCGGTTTCCTCCCGAAGATGTGTAGGCAAGATGAATCGGGCATGCTAAAATTACCCATGGTGTTCAGGGCTGTGTAGGTGAGGTGCATTAGTCAGGTGCAATGTACAGTAAAAGGGTAGGGGACTGAGTCTGGGTGGGATACTCTTCAGAGGGTTGGTGTGGACTTGTTAGGCCAAATGGCCTGTTCCTACACTAGGGATTCTGTGATTTGAGGCATGAGAGTGTGGTACTGCAAAAGCACAGCATGTCAGGCAGCATCCGAGAAGCATGAGAATCGATGTTTCGGGCATAAGCCCTTCATCAGTCTTGAGGCTTGTGGAGAGGGGTGAGAGATAAATAGGAGGGAGTGGTGTGGGGGGTGATGGTGGAAAGTAGCTGGGAATGTGATAGGTAGATGAAGTTGGGGGGAAAGGTGATAGGCTGGAGAGGAGGGTAGAGCGGATAGGTGGGAAGGAAGACGGACAGGTCAAGAGGGCAGTACCGAATTGGAGGCTTCGGACTAGGATAAGGCGGGGGGAGGAGAAATTAGGAAACTGGTGTAATCCATATTGATCCCGTGTGGTTGCAGGGTCCCAAGGCGCAAGATGAGGCGTTTTTCCTCCAGGCGTCGGGTGGTTAGGGTTTAGCAAGGGAGGTGGCAGAGGACCTGCATGTTTACAGGTAAACCTCTGTCGGACGTGGAAGGTTTACGGGGAAACCTCTGTCGGACGTGGAAGGTTTACAGGGAAACTTCTGTCGGCTTTGCAGCAAGTGCAAAAACTGTGCTCATACCTCCCCCTTCAACTCCATCCAAGGCCACAAAGGATCCTCTCACATCTGACAGAAATTTACCTGTACTTTCACACACGTCATCTACTGTAACCGTTGTACCCGATGTGGTCTCCTCTACATCGGAGAACAGGAAGCCAACTTGCAGATCATTTCAGAGAACATCTCTGGGACACCCGCACAAACCAAACCCAATGCCCCATGCTCAAACACTTTAACTCCCCCTCCCTCTCCACCAAGGACATGCAAGTCCTGGGCTTCCTCCATTGCCAAACCCAAACCACCTGACCCCTGGAAGAAGCATGCTTCATCTTCCACCTTGGGGCCCTGCAACCACATGTGATCAATGTGGTATTCACCGCTTTCCTCATTTCCCCTCCTGCCATCTTTTCCCAACCCCAAACCTCCAACTTGGCACCGTCCTCTTGACCTGCTCATCTTCCTTCTCGTCTATCTGTGCCACCCTCCTCTCCGACCTTAGAACTTAGAAAAATACAGCGCAGTATAGGCCCTTTAGCCCTCGATGTTGCGCCGATCCAAGCCCACCTAACCTACACTAGCCCACTATCCTCCATATGCCTATCCAATGCCCGTTTAAATGCCCATAAAGAGGGAAAGTCCACCACTGCTACTGGCAGGGCATTCCATGAACTCAAGACTCGCTGAATAAAGAATCTACCCCTAACATCTGTCCTATACCTACCACCCCTTAATTTAAAGCTATGCCCCCTTGTAGTAGCTGACTCCATACGTGGAAAAAGGTTCTCATGGTCAACCCTATCTAAACCCCGAATCATCTTGTATACCTCTATCAAGTCACCCCTAAACCTTCTTTTCTCCAATGAAAACGGCCCCAAGTGCCTCAGCCTTTCCTCATACGATCTTCCTACCATACCAGGCAACATCCTGGTAAACCTCCTCTGCACCCGTTCCAGTGCCTCCACATCCTTCCTATAGTATGGCGACCAAAACTGCACACAATACTCCAGATGCGGCCGCACCAGAGTCTTATACAACTGCAACATGACCTCAGGACTCCGGAACTCAATTTCTCTACCAATAAAGCCCAGTACGCCATATGCCTTCTTCACCGCACTATTTACCTGGGTGGCAACTTTCAGAGATCTGTGCACATGGACACCAAGATCCCTCTGCTCATCCACACTACCAAGTATCTGACCATTAGCCCATACCCCAACTTCTTGTTACTCTTACCAAAGTGAATCACTTCACACTTACCTACATTGAACTCCATTTGCCACCTTTCTGCCCAGCTCTGCAGCTTATCTATATTCCGCTGTAAACTGTCACATCCTTCCTCACTGTCAACAATTCCACCGAGTTTTGTATCATCCGCAAACTTGCTCACCCAACTTTCTAGCCCCTCCTCCAGGTCATTTATAAAAATGACAAACAGCAATGGTCCCAAAACAGATCCTTGTGGAACACCGCTAGTAACTGCACTCCAAGATGAACCTTTGCCATCAACTACTACCCTCTGTCTTCTTCCAGCCAGCCAATTCCTAATCCAAACCTCCAACGCACCCTCAATGCCATATCTCTGTATTTTTTGCAGTAGCCTACCATGGGGAACCTTATCAAACGCCTTACTAAAATCCATATACACCATATCTACTGCTTTACCCTCGTCCACCTCCTTAGTCACCTTCTCAAAGAATTCAATAAGGTTTGTGGGGCACGACCTGCCCTTCACAAAACCATGCTGACTGTCCTTGATCACATTATTCCTATCCAGATGTTCATAAATCCTATCCCTTACAATTCTCTCCAAGACTTTGCCCACAACAGAAGTGAGACTCACTGGCCTATAGTTACTAGGGTTATCCCTACTCCTCTTCTTGAACAAGGGAACCACATTTGCTATCCTCCAGTCTTCTAACACTATTCCTGTAGACAACGAGGACATAAAAATCAAGGCCTATCACCTTTCCTCCACCTTCATCGACCTACCACGCTCCCTTTGTCACTCCCACCCCTCTCCTGTTTATTTCTCAGCCCCTGGCCCACAAGCCTCATTCCTGGTGAAGGGCTTATGCCCAAAATGTTGATTCTCCTGCTCCTCGGATGCTGCCTGACCTGCTATGCTTTTTCAGCACATTACTCTTGATTCTGATCTGCAGTCGTCAGGTTTTCCCTATGCTTTGTGGCATGGTTAGTAAGTTTGTAGATGACACCAAAATTGGTGATACAGTGGACAGTGTATAAAATGACATCAGGATCTTTAATCAGTTAGTCCAGTGGCCTGAGGAGTGGCAGATGGAGTTTAATTTTGATAATTGAGTGTTTTTTTTTGCTAAATAAGCAAGCGAGGATTTACGCAGTGAATGGTAGACTCCTGTACAGTGGTGTAGAACTGAGAGACAGAGGGGCTCAGGCACATAATTCTTAGAAAGTTGTGTCACAGGTAGACAGAGTAGTTAAGAAGGTGTTCAGCATGCTTGTCTTCGTTGCTTAAAAACATTGAGTTGGAATGTCATGTAAAGGTTACACAATCCGTTGGTGTGGCCATTTTTTTGAGTATTGTGTGCAGTCTGGTTGCCCTGCTATAGGGAGGGGTAAATGTAGGGGAATGGGTCTGGGTGGTTTGCTCTTCGGAGGGTCGGTGTAGAGTTGTTGGGCCGAACGGCCTGTTTTCACTCTGTAAGGAATCTAATCTGATCAAGTGAATTGTTCTGTTGGATGGAGGGAAGGTCTTTTGAGGAAAATCTGAGGGATTTGAGGCTGTTTTCATTGGAGAGAAGAAGGTTGAGAGGTGACTTAATTGAGACATATAAGATAACCATAGAGTTAGGGTGGACAGTGACAGCCTTTTTCCTTCGATGGTAATGGCTGGCACGAGGGGGCATAGCTTTAAATTGAGGGGTGATCGATATAGGGCAGATGTCAGAGGTTGTTTCTTTGCTCAGAGTAGTTGGGGAGTTGAACACACTGCCTGTAACAGTAGTAGACTCGCCAAAGTTAAGGGCATTTATATGATTGTTGTATAGTCATATGGACAAAAATGCAGTTGTTTGTTAGATGGGCTTCAAATGGTAGCACTGACCTGTGAAACCATTGAGGAAGGAAGCACCTGTACTGCGCTGTAATGGTCTATGTTCTATGTAAACAAAGACAAGACATATACCATTAAAAATTGTGCCTTGGGCAGTGTTTCAGATCAGAGTAACCTAAGGGTTCAGGTACATAATTCTTTTGAAGTTTGCATCACATATAGACAGGGGTGCTTAAAACGCCATTTTAATGTACTTGCCTTTGTTGTCAGACAATTGAGAATAGGAGTTGGAATGTTAGATTGAGCTTGTACAGATCATTGGTGAGACCTCTTCTGGAATATTGTCCAGTTCTGGCTGATGAGCAGGATATTATTGAGCTGAAAAGGGTACAGAAGAGGTGTACCAGGATGCTGGGAAAGGATGCTTTGAGTTATAAGGATAAGTTCGGACTTTTTCAGTAGAGTGCAAGAGGTTGAGGGGTGACCTTGTTGGGGTTTATAAAGTAATGATGGATAAATGATGGATGGTAGGTGCATTTTCCCCTGAGTGGGGGATTTCAAGACTAGAGGGCATGTATTTAAGGGGAGAGCAGAGATATTGAAAGAAGACACGGCAGCATTTTTTTTTAATGCAGTGGTTTCCATGTGGAATGAACTTGCAGAGGAAGTGGTGGATGCTGTACAATTACAACATTTAAAAAGACTTTAGAGAAGTACGTGAAAAAGAAATGTTTGGAGGGATATGGGCCAAGCGCAGGCAGCTGGGACTGGTTTCGTTTGGGATTATGGTAAGCAAGGACTGGTTCTGATTGAAGGGACTATTTACATGCTACATGACAATATAACACCTTTAATATTGGAGCAAGTGTTTGTCTCTGGGTAACTATGAACAAGGTTGTAGAACAGTGCCAGCACACAGATCCTGCCAGGGCTTTGTCATTTTCTCACACCACATTGAAGTTTCTGCAAGAGAATTTATGCTGGAGTCTCATCTATTCACAAGGTTACTAGTAGATATTGGGTCATAGTGTGCAGATCTATCAGAATTGTAGACTGCAGCTGAAATACAGAAAACTTTGCTTTCCTGTCAAAAGTATCCAATAAGACGGAAATAACAGAAGGACAAAATCAATGTTTAAGTTTAATTAAGACTCAGAGGCTGCCAGGTATTTCAAGTAGTGGAATATAAGAGTCAATTCATAAAACTGCCCCATTTTTTAAGAAGCGACTATACAGGTTGATACAATGCGAAAGCGAGAACATTCTATGCTACAATATGGTTCGCAGGGTGTTTAGAAGAGAATGATGTGTTTGTCTTCAAACATGTTCATAGATTTGAACTCTAATCATTTGAGTTCCTGTAAAAGTGTGAAGATTTTAATTTGCTCCACTTGACAAAATTCTTTAGGGACAGACTCAAACGAGAGATTGAAAGAGTGATGGATGGAGTCAGCTCATTGTTAACATATGAGAGAATCAACAATGGACAAGAACATCAAGTAAGTGACAGGAATGAGAAGTCGGAGAACTGAATGAACAATACTGATAATAAATGCGTTGTTTGCTCAAGAAAAAGACCCAAGTCTGTTGTTATGAAAGGTTCGTATTCCATATTTTGTGGACTTGAGTTGAAAAGAATGTAGAAATGCCTGGATTATTTTTTTATATAAAAAAGATCAAATTTTCTTCACTTGATTGGCTGGGTGCATTTGCAGCAATACTCAAGAACATAGAATATTACAGCGCAGTACAGGCCCTTCAGCCCTCGATGTTTCGCCGTCCCGTCATACTAATCTGAAGCCCATCCATCTACACTATTCCATTTACATCCATATGCCTGTCCAATGAAGACTTAAATGAACTTAAACTTGGCGAATCTACTATCATTGCAGGCAATGCATTCCATATCCTTACTACTCTCTGAGCAAAGAAACTACCTCTGACATCTGTCTTACACCTATTTTCCCTTAATTGAAAGCTGTGTACCCTTGTGTTTGCCTTCCCCATGCTTGGAAAAAGGCTCTCCCTGTCCACCCTATCTAACCTGCTGATTATCTAGTATGTCTCTATTAAGTCACCTCTCAACCTTCTTCTCTCTAGCGAGAACAGCCTCAAGGCCCTCAGCCTTTCCTTGTAAGACATTCCCTCCGTACCAGGCAACATCCTAGTAAATCTCCTCTATACCCTCTCCAAAGCTTCAACATCCTTCTTATAATGCAGTGACCAGAACTGTACACAATACTCCAAGTGTGACCATACCAGAGCTTTTTACAGCTGCAGTATAAGCTCCTGGTTCCGGAACTCAATCTCTCTATTAATAAAGGCCAAAACACTGTATGCCTTCTTAACAACCCTGTCAATCTGGGTGGCAACTTTCAGGGATCTGTGTACATGGACACCGAGATCCTTTTGCTCATCCGCATTCCCTAGAATCCTACTATTAGCCCAGTACTCTGCATTCTGATTACTCCATCCAAAGTGTATCACTTCACACTTGTCCACATTAAATTCCATTTGCCACCTCTCAGCCCAGCTCTGCATCCTATCTATGGCTCTCTGCAACCTACTACATCCTTTATCACTATCCACAACTCCACCTACCTTAGTGTCGTCCGCGAATTTGCTAACTCACCCTTCTACGCCCTCATCCAGGTCTTTTATAAAAATGATGAACAGCAGTAGACCTAACACTGACCCTTGTGGTACGCCGCTAGTAACTGGACACCAAGCTGAACAAGTTCCATCAACTACAGCCCTCTGTTTTCTTTCAGTAAGCCAATTACTTATCCAAACTGCTATGTCTCCCACAATCCCATTCCTCCGCATTATGTATAATAGCCTACTGTGGGGAACCTTATCGAACGCCTTGCTCAAATCCATATACACCACATCAATCGGTTTACTCTCATCTACCTGTTTGGTCACTTTGTCAAAAAACTCAATAAGATTCGTTAGGCACAACCTACCTGTCACAAAACCGTGCTGACTGTCCCTGATCAGATTATTCTTTTCTAGATGGTTATAAATCCTATCTCTTATAACCTTTTCCAACACTTTACCAACAACTGAAGTGAGACTCACTGGTCTGTAATTACCAGCATTGTCTCTACTGCCCTTTTTGAACAGGGGAACCACATTTGCTATCCTGCAGACAATGATGATTTGAAGATCAATGCCAAAGGCTCGGCAATCTCTTCCCTTGCTTCCCAGAGGATCTGAGGATAGATCCCATCTGGCCCAGGAGACTTGTCTATCTTCACATTCTGTAATAATTCCAATACCTCTTCCTTGTGAACCTCAATCTCTTCTAGTCTAGATGAAAGTATCTCTGTATCTTCCTTGCCAACATTGTCATTTTCTATGTTGAACTCTGTTGAAAAATATTTATTTAGTGTTTCCCCTATCTCCTCTGCCTTCACACATAACTTCCCACTACTATCCTTGATTGGCCCTAATTTAACTCTCGTTATTCTTTTATCCTGACATACCTATGGAAAGCCTTAGGATTAACCCTGATCAACACCATCCAGGACAACACAGGATGTACAGTGGAGAGGCTGCCCAGGTATACCAGGATATCGCCTGGGCTGGGAATTTTCAGTTATGAAGAGAGATTGGACAGACCGGGTTGTTTTCCTTAGAGCAGAGGAAATTTAGAGGGCTCATGATTGAGATATATAAAGTTAAGAAGAAATAGATAGGCTTGACAGGAAGAAACCTTGCCCCTTGATGGAAGGATCAATGAGCAGGGACCTTTATATTTAAGTTGAAGGTGCAGCAGGTTTAGAGGAGATGTAAGAAAAACCTTTTTCACCCAGAGTGCTGGGAATCTGGAACTGGCTTTCAGTAAAAGTGGCAGAGACCGAGTCCCTCCTAACAGTTAAGTATTTAGGTATACACTTGTGATGCCAAGGCATACAATGTTATCAGCTAGGTGCTGGAAAAGGAAATTGATATAATAGGCTGAAAGGCCTTTTACTGTGCTGTCGATCTCTTTGACAAAGCAGCTCAATTGATTAACACCCCACTCAACATCCACTCTTATCACCATTGATGCTTTGAAGCAGCAGTGTGTATTATTTACAAAATGCACTGCAGAAATCCTTCAACTCTCCTTCAATAGAAGCTTCCAAACACACGACCACTGCCATCTAGCATTACAAATGCAGCAGATGCGTCGGCACTGCAAGCTACTCCCCATCCTTACTTGGTACTATATCCCTGTTCCTTTTTTGTCTCTGGCTACAATACTGGAACTCTATCCCTAATGGATGCTTCCACTGGTTTCCAAGGGACACTGGGTAGCTGGTTCATTTGTGAAAAATCTTTAACTTATCAGTCAAAAATCACAACTTAGAACAACTACTGAAGGCAAGATGAACTGGTTTTCTTCAGGTTTGGAATGGTTTTTGACTGCAGAGAACAGAAAGAAACCTACTGTTGAAGTTCACACATGGGAACCGAGAAGATGTGAGCATGAGTAGGCCATCTGACCCCTTGAGCCTGCTCCAGAATTCAGTACAAGCATGGCTAATCATGGAGCTCAAATCACTATTGTATTCCCAGCCCCAAGCTGTTGTTACTTAGTTGTTGACAGGCAAAAAGCTTTTGTCATCAATAACCAGTCACTAGCCTGTAGATTAATCAACTTGTTGTGGCACAGAAGCACCTATACAGGGCCCCTTGTAGACCAGACCTCAGTTACTGCTTATTCAAATAGTTTACGATGCTTGGCAGGAGTGTCAGGTAACTTGTTTTTAATATGTGCAGAAACCCTTTTAAACATGTTTTGTAGCAGTTGTTCTATTTTCAGTTCCCAATTTTAAATAGTGCAAAAGTGAAAAGGCATGGTCTTCACAGTGTGGTGGACCTTTACTGTACTCCCTAATAGTATATTTTTTAAGTTAGGCAACCAAAACTACACTCATACTTTAGTGTGCCTCATTACGGCTTTGTAGAGCTGCAGTAAGACATCCTTAATCCTGTACTCAAACCCTCTTGCAATCACTGACTGGTGTACAAGTACACCCAGCTGCCTTTGTACATCATCACTTCCTGATCTATTACTATTCAAATAATACTCTGCCATTTTCTTTTTGACAAAAGTAGATAATTTCACACTTATCAATATTAGACTGTCTTGGCCCATTCACTGAATTTGTCTAAATCGTCTTGAAGACTCTTTCCATTGTCATCTTTACTCAATTCCTCCTAGTTCTGTGTCATTAACAAACATGGAGCTGTTACATTTCATGCCGTTATCCAAATCATTAAAATATATTGTGAATAGCTGGAAGTCTAAGCACTGACTCCACATGTCACTCCAAAAAGGACCCATTTCTTCATATTTTCTCTCTTTCTTTCTACTAACCATTTCTCGCTGCATGCCAGTATATCCCATGTGTACACTTTTATTTGAGATTTTATCAAAGGTTTTGTGAGAATGCAAGCACAACACATTCACTGGCTATACTTGTTGGTGCCTAGTTGGTGGATGGAGGTCATTTGGAGCAAGCAAATCTGCTTGGTGCCTTGCTCTGGTTTCCTACTCTAGCTTTTGTGACATCGAGCTTCTTTGGCAAGTTTAGTAAGATGATCGACTTTATGTTAATGAAACTAATTGTACTGTTAACAAGGGCTTGATTAACGCTAATCCTCATCATTAGACATCTCACTGCTACCAAGAGAGAATCTCACCGTGCTGCTTTTGAAAAGCATTTTTAAAATGCCAAATGGACTTTTTTGCACTTCTCGCCCAATTCTGCTATACATCTTTCCAAAACCCTGCTCAGATCCCTGTAAGATTCTACCCATTTCCCAATGATATTCATTACAGACATTCAACTCTGGAGAACTTACCTCTTTTCCCCCCCCCGGCCATATGAAATCTTTAAGTTTGACTTAACCAATTCTCTCCACTTGTGAATTATGAAGTCTTAGATCATAGAATTTTACAGGACAGAAGGAGGCTATTCAGCTCCTTGTGTCTGAACCAACTCCGGATGCAGCTACCCAGCTAGTCCCATTCTCCAGCCTTATCTCCACAGCCTCCAAATTCATCATTTTCAAAGATGTATCTTGCTCTCTTTTGAAAGGTCTGATGGAATCAGCCTCCCCCACTCTCCCAGGCAGTGTGCTCCAAATCCTAACAACCTTGTGAGTAAAGAGGTCTTCTTGCATGTACACAGTCAAAGCTTAAACATTTTTTTACATTACTTACAGTGTGGAAACAGGCCCTTCAGCCCAGCAAGTCCATACCGCCCCGCCGAAGCGCAACCCACCCATACCCCTACATTTACCCTTTCACCTAACACTACGGGCAATTTAGCATGGCCAGTTCACCTGAACTGCACATCTTTGGACTGTGTGAGGAAACCGGAGTACCCGGAGGAAACCCAAGCAGACCCGGGGAGAACGTGCAAATTCCAAACAGTCAGTCACCTGAGGCGGGATATGAACCTGGGTCTCTGGCGCTGTGAGGCAGCAGTGCTAACCACTATGCCACCGTGCCACCCACCGATCTGTCAGCTCTGAATGGCGTATAGGTTTCCGATCAAATATTTTTGGTCAGGATGTTGCAGAGACTGAAATTTTCTACTGAGGTAACTGTAATTTTGCTCACCTATTCGTCTTTCTCAGAGAGAACCTCTATTTGTTAACCAAATCTCGTTTGAACAGCCCAAAATCTTTCAATCTTTTGTTTTTCTGAGCTAAAATCAATCCTTGATTAGCCGCGGCCAAAGACTAAGTTAATGCCCTATCATAAACAACCATGATTTTAAAAAAATCATTCTGGAACTTCCTGCTGTCTGACCTATACTGGATTACTAATCATAGTCTGTGTACACTGTATGTAGGTCATTTAGCCCATAGAGTCCACATCAATCTTCTGAAGAGCATCCCCTACCTGTGTAACCCTGCATCCCCCATAGCCAAGCCACCTAACCTGTACATTCTTGGATTGTGGGAGGAAACTTGCACAGATGCAGGGAGAATGTGCAAACTCCACACAGACAATTGTCCACAGCTGGAATCGAACCTGGAACCCTAGAGCTGTAAGGCAGTAGTGCTAACCCATTGAGCCACTGTGCTGCCCAGAGGATTTCTAAAGTCATACAGCCTGGAAATGTACCCTTTGGTCCAATTTGATCATTCTGACTAAGTTTCTCAACTAAACTTGAGATGTTTGGGTGGCATGGTGGCTCAGTGGTTAGCACTGCTGCCTCACAGCACCAGGGACCCAGGTTCAATTCTGGCTGTGGGCGACTGTCTGTGTGGGGTTTGCACATTCTGCCCGTGTCTGCATGGGTTTGCTCCAGTTTCCTCCCACAGTCCAAAGATGTGCAGGTTAGGTGAATTGACTATGCTAAATTACCCACAGTGTTAGATGCATTAGTCAGAGGGAAATGGGTCTGGGTGGGTTACTCTTCGGAGGGTCGGTATGGACTTGTTGAGCCGAAGGGCCTGTTCCCACACTGTAGGGAATCTAATCTAACCTAGTCCCACTTGCTTGCATTTGGCCCATATCCCTGTAAACCTTTCCTATTCATGTACTTGTCCAAATGTCTTTAAGTGTTGGAACTGTAGCTGCATCAATCACTGCCGCTGATTATTCATTCCAAGTGTGACCCACCCTCTGTGTGAAAAGTGTCACCCCTGCTCCCTTTTTCAATCTTTCTCCTCTCTGCTTAAAAATATGCCTTCTGGTTTTGAACTGCCTTAACCTAGGGGAAAGGTTTTTGCTATTTACCTATCTATGCCCCTCATGATTTTATAAACCTCGTTAAGGTCACCCTTCAACTTCCTACACTCCAGTGAAGAAAGGTCCCATCCTATCTAGCCTCCCCTTATAACTGAAACCCCTCAATCCCAGCAACATCCATATAAATAACAGTTCCAGTTAAGATGGCGGAACTCCTGTCTTCGCTAGCACCTTTTTTTCCCTTTCGTTTCTTGACTCTTGCCTCTATCATTTTCTTCTCTTTCCCCACCTCTTCTCCCCACCCCCTCCACCTCCCACACCCCCACCCCACCCAAAGCTTCCTTTCTTAAAGTACCCTGCCTGGAGTGAATGGGGAATGGACTCCGAGACTAGCTTTGGAGACGAGTTGTGGCTGGAACCTGGAATGAAGGTAGAGTGGATGTGGGCCAAGTCCTAGAAGCAAGCAGAGACCGGTATTCAGAATAGGAGCAAAGTAAGTGCAGGCTAGCCAGGGGACAGAGGCCAGTGTGTGGCGGCAATGAGGCCTCATTCTCTGAAGCCTAGTGACGGATGATCTTTCTGTACATGTACTCTGTAACTGTAATTCTGCAAGCTGCACTCTGTCTTGCTACAGTGACGCACTTCCTATGTATTGATCTGCTAGGTGAGCATGTACAACAACACTTTTCATTGTATCTTAGTACATGTAACGATACATCAAATCAAACAAAACCATCCTGGATTGTTCTCATAGTTTTATTGCTCTATTATTGCCTTGTTCTCGGTTATTAATTCTCCCCTTTCAAATTATACGGGATCTACATTTGTCTTCACTAAATGTTTTCTATTCATAGAGTCATAGAGATGTACAGCATGGAAACAGACCCTTCAGTCCAACCCGTCCATGCCGACAAGATAGCCCAACCCAATGTAGTCCCACCTGCCAGCACCCGGCCCATATCCCTCCAAACCCTTCCTATTCATATACCCAACCAAATGTCTCTTAAATGTTGCAATTGTACCAGCCTTCACCACATCCTCTGGCAGCTCATTCTATACACCTTCCACCCTCTGCGTGAAAAAGTTGCCCCTTAGGTCTCTTTTATATCTTTCCCCTCTCACCCTAAACCTATGCCCTCTAGTTCTGGACTCCCCAACCCCAGGGAAAAGACTTTGTCTATTTATCCTATCCATGCCCCTCATAATTTTGTAAACCTCTATTAGGTCACCCCTCAGCCTCCGACACTCCAGGGAAAACAGCCCAGCATGTTCAGCCTCTCCCTGTAGCTCAAATCCTCCAAGCCTGGCAACGTCCTTGTAAGTCTTTAACCCTTAACCCTTTCAAGTTTCACAACATATTTCCGATAGGAAGGAGACCAGAATTGCATGCAATATTCCAACAGTGGCCTAACCAATGTCCTGTACAGCCGCAACATGACCTCCCAACTCCTGTACTCAATACTCTTGACCAATAAAGGAAAGCATACCAACCGCCGCCTTCACTATCCTATCTACCTGCGACTCCACTTTCAAGGAGCTATGAACCTGCACTCCAAGGTCTCTTTGTTCAGCAACACTCCCTAGGACCTTACCATTAAGTGTATAAGTCCTGCTAAGATTTGCTTTCACAAAATGCAGCACCTCACGTTTATCTGAATTAAATTCCATCTGCCACTTCTCAGCCCATTGGCCCATCTGGTCCAGATCCTGTTGTAATCTTCGCTGTCCACTACACCTCCAATTTTGGTGTCATCTGCAAACTTACTACCTGTACCTATTATGCTTGCACCCAAATCATTTATGTAAATGACAAAAAGTAGATTTCCCAGCACCGATCCTTGTGGCACTCCACTGGTCACAGGCCTCCAGTCTGAAAAACAACCCTCTACCACCACCCTCTGTCTTCTACCTTTGAGCCAGTTCTGTATTCAGATGGCTAGTTCTCCCTGTATTCCATGAGATCGAACCTTGTTAGTCAGTCTTCCATGAGGAACCTTGTCAAACGTCTTACTGAAGTCTATATAGATCACATCTACCGCTCTGCCCTCCTCAATCTTCTTTGTTACTTCTTCAAAAAACTCAATCAAATTTGTGAGACATGATTTCCCACGCACAAAGTCATGTTGACTATCCCGAATCAGTCCTTGCCTTTCCAAATACAGTCTATATCTTCCATATCCTTTTCCACAGTAAATACTGATGCACAATATTCGTGTAGTACCTTCCCCCAAAAACCACACAAAAACCACCTTGCTGATCTTTGAGGGGCCCTATTCTCTCCCTAGTTACCCTTTTGTCCTTAATATATTTGTAAAAACCCTTTGCATTCTCCTTTATTCTATTTGCCAAAGCTATCTCATGTCCCTGTTTTGCCCTCCTGATTTCCCTCTTAAATATATTCCTACTTTCTTTATACTCTTCTAAGGATTCACTCGATCTATCCTGTCTATACCTGACATATGCTTCTTTCTTTTTCTTAACCAAACCCTCAATTTCTTTAGTCATCCAGCATTCCCTATAACTACCAGCCTTCCCTTTCACCCTGACAGGAATATACTTTCTTTGGATTCTTGTTATCTCATTTCTGAAGGCTTCCCATTTTCCAGCCATCCCTTTGACTATTTTTCCCCAAAGTTCCAAAACAATGCAACAGCATATAAAACAGTAATTGCTGCTCCTAGAATTCAAGAAAATCACCTCCAGTACCGAAAAAACCTCAAAAAAAGGAGCTGCTCTTACAGCCAGAAATTTTTCCCGTCCTCCATCTTGGATTACCCAGAATCCTAGTTATATTCTGAACGATACTTTTACGGTTTATTTTGATGTCTCTTGCAAATTTAATTCCATGTTCTTCATTTCTACTCTTAATCGTTTTCTCTATTATAAATTGCTCTAATCTTCAGGCTTGTAACAACTTTATCTGACACATCTTCTGCTATCCTCCATTTCTTTTGTTTAGCTATGATTAGACTACCTTACTTGCACTGTCATGTCTTTCAATAAAATTATTTATTGCAGTCAACTCATTCCCAAACTTTTAAGAGATTCCTTTGTTTATATTTAGGACACTGTCAGAAAGGACTACTTCTATTCCAATAGAAAATTATTGCTTTTGTTAAAATAGATTCACTCAGGATGTGGGCATCGTTTGCCCATTCCTTGAGAAGGTTATGGTGACCCACCTTCTCGAACTGCTTAACCCATTTGCTGTTAATAGACCCATGATGGTGTTAAAGAATGATTTCCAGGATTTCAATCCTGTGGCTGAAGGAATAGTGATATATTTACAAGTCAGGATTGTAAGTGGAACTTGAAAGTGCTGATGCCTCATGTGTCTGCTGACCTTGTGCCTCTATATGAAAGTTTGTTTGCAAGTGCTCTTTATGGATGTTTGATGAATTTCTGTAGTGCACTTTCTGTATAGTACATATTGCTGCTACCGAGTGTCAGTGTGGGGGGGTGTAGATGCTTGTGGATGTGGTACCAGTCGCGTGGGCTCCTTTGTTCTGGATCATTTGGTTTTATTATTTAATTTGATTTTCTATCAAGTGCCAACATACTTGCATTCTCTACAGGCAGATCAATACATACAAAGTGCCTTAAGAGTAGCAGAACAGAGTGCAACATACAGTGTTACAGCTACAGAGAATGTGCAGAGAAAGGTTAAATTTAAAATATGAGAGGTCTGTGTAAAATGCTGATTAGAGCAGGGAAGAAGCTGTTCTTGAACCTGTTTGCATGTGTATCCAAACTTTTGCATCTAATGATGACGGTAGGGAGTATAACCGGGGTGGGAGGGATCTTTATTGTCACTTTCCCAAGGGTGTGGGTAGTCAAGCTGCAATTGTGTTGTTGGAGCTGCACTCATCCAGGCAAGTGGGGAGTATTCCAACACACTACTGACTTCTAGGCTTTTAGCAGTCAGAAGGCGAGTTACTTTACGGCAAGGTTTCTAGCCTCTGATCTGGTCTTGTTAACATGCAGTCACCCTTCCTGAAAGGGCCTTACTCCGCAAGATTATTGCTTACCAATTCTAATTGCACAACACCAATTTGAAAACGTCTTGCTCCTTATTTTGGTCCTGAATGCACTGCTCTCAGAAGCCATCATATGCACAGCCCAGAAATTGATTGACTAAAGTCTAGTTGTCTGTGGATTGTCCAGTCTATTGGTTAACTAAAGTTCCCCATGATTACTGGAGGACCCTTGCCACTTGGATCTCTAATTTTATGCTAAATGCTCCATCTTCCCATTACTCTTTTCAAGCCTATAGACAATGCCCACTAATGTTTTCCACTGAGTCTGATTCTGCATCTAGATATTCTGCACCAATATTTCCTCACTGTCGACTGACTTCATCTTTAACTAATAAAGCTGCCTATTTTTGCCTATTTTCCCCGATGATTAAGTACCCTTGGATGTTAGGTTCCCAGTCCTGATCATCCTGCGACCACATTTCTGTTAATTTCAATTATTTTATTGTAAATGCTGCATACATTCCGATATGGTGCTTTGAGAATGGTCTTTCTCACATTTTTACACATTTTCTTTGTCATTAGGCCCTATTTGGTGATCACCTTCGTTCCCCTTTCTTGTGACTACTTGCTCTAAAAATTGTAAGTCAAGTTTTCTGCATTATTTTATTGTGAGCTGAAATGAGAAAGGGGCTGTTAATGCAAATGAGGATTGAGGACAGGAGTACTCCTTTTTTTATTACGTGGAAGTTACCTGGCATTCATTGTAGAGCTATTTATTCAAGCAGCAAGGGAGCTTACTAAGATGAGCTGGAGCCAGCATTGTGTACAAAAAAAGTTTCTTCTGATACCAAGTAGCAGACTAGTCTGTGGGCTGGTGATAGTTTGCAATGACCAAGGCCTAATGCCTACCAACGATTATGTGGCCGGATCCCATAGCTGAGCAGCTCGTGGGGGGTGATCAAGACAGTCGGAAGCATTTGGACTGCCTGAAAGAAAGATGTTCTCCTTTGTTTTGCCTTCTTTCAACCTGGTTACAAAAGACGGGTAAATTTGGGAATTGACTGTACTTAATATGTTCAATTCGGGAGTTGACAGCATTGATTTCCACTGACTATCCTTGTGAGGCTCAACACTGCTCACCACCCCATCCACCTGATACTCTAGTTTTAAACCCTCCCCATAGCCTGAACAAATTCCTCGGTGAAAATGTCAGTCCCTATCCTGCAGGATGCAGACATCCCAGTGCTTCAGGAATCTAATTAAATCTGTCTGACAAGATGCATCCAACCACACATTCTATCCTCCTGTTCCTCAGCCTGCTAACATATGGTGCAGCGATTGAATTGCACGTTACTTTTCAAATTATTTCCTCGCTCCCTCTATTCTGCTTGCAGGACCTTGTGGAGGCTATGGCCGAGTCCTATTATTGCTAGTCTGTTAATCCAGAGATCCAGTTATTTCTTGAGGGACGTGAGTTTGAATCCTGCCTCAGCTGTTGATAGAATTGAATTCAATAAAAATTTGAAATGATGACCATGCGAGTATTCTTGATTGTCAGAAAAAAACATATCTGGTTCATTAATATCCTGCAGGGAAGGAAACTGCCGCACTTACCTGCTCTGGCCTATGTGTAAATCCAGCACTACTCAACTGCCCTCTGGGATCAGCAGTAAATGCTGGCTGAGCTAGCGATGACCTCATCGCCCAAAATGATATATTTTTTTTAAAAACTCATCCCTTTTTTTAATCTGTCATTGGAATCAACATTGATCATGACCTTCACGTTCAAAATGTCCTGCAGCTGCTCAGTAACACCGTGAATCCTGGCTTTTGCCCGAAACATCGATTTTCCTGCTCCTCGGATGCTGCCTGCTGTGCTTTTCCAGTGCCAGTCTAATCTAGACTCTGATTTCCAGCATCTACAGTCCTCACTCTTTGTCTATACAATATACTGTACCCATCCAGTCAGTGGCTGCAATAATGGATGTGTGTTCCCCTTATGGAAGATTTCCTGTATCACTATTGGTTTCCTACCCTTGCAACTGAGCCACTTGCAGTGGAACAGACTTGGTTCTTGCTGTATTCCACTGGGAAACCATGCCCCCTGGCATTAGCCAAACCGAAGAACCTGTTAGATGGGTGATGGACTCAGGAATCTCCTCCTGTCTCTTGCTTTTACTTTGGTCAGCCATTCCTTTCCCTTCTGTGTCTTTATCTGTGGCATGACCACCTCACTGCATACGCTATCTGCAAAGATCTCAGTTTTTCGGTCTGGCAAATGCTCCATGGTGATTCCAGCCACGACTGTAGACTCAAAACACAGCTTTCGAGTAGCTGCGACTGGAACAATTTTCTGTACACTTGGTCAACCTGCAAGTGTGACTGACTTTGCATATTCCTACAGTAGGTGTTTTCTACTTGGCCAAAATGCCCTGCCATTATGCCCCTTTAAATCATCCTGGTCAGTTAGTTCTTCTGAGTGAAAATACATTAAATATATACTGGAGACTTTACCTTCCTTACATGCTTTTAAAATTAATTAACCTAAACCCAATGTAACTTTTTATTTTAAAAACTGTACAGCACAAATACTTGTGTGCTGCAAATTGCTAATCTGGGGCCCTCTGATCTCCTGTTTCTCAGTTTGATTGTTTCAATTCAAACTTATCCTGCTCCCAAATAGATAAGACTCCTGCAGATCCCGTGCATTCCACTTGCCAAACATAAAACTCAGTGTTTTTCAACAACCAGGACAGAAATTGCTGGCAAAACCCAACATGTCTGGCTGTGTCTGTGGTAAGAGTGTTAAGGTTTCAAATCCAGTGATGCTTCATCAGAACAGTTAGTGGTTAGAGAAAAAATATATTAGTGTTGAAGGTGAGGTTTGGAGTGTGGATAGGGGAGTGGAGGAGAGATGAGCAGATAAGTGGAGATGGAAACCAGCCAGGGAGAATTATGGAAGGAGTAGGCAACAAGATAATGGATAGCAGGCCAGGATAGAAGAGATGTTGAATAAGTGACAATAAGGGCAAGGGAAGAAGGAAAACAATGGGCTGCACTGAAAGCAACCCATGTCCTAACAGGAATGGCTGTGGTGTTTGCTGAACGTGGACCAGGTGTAGTGGGGACAAAGCATGGAAGGCTGGAATCAGGTTCTAAAGTTGCTGTCAAAAACAGAAATTGCTGGAAATGTTCAACAGGTGTGATAGTATCTGTGGACAGAAATCACACTTAACGTTTCATGTCCAGTGACCTTTCCTTAGTCGTTTCTGATCTTTTTTCTCAAAGCTATTGAACTTGAAGTTGAATCCGAGAGGCTGGAGGGTCCCCATGCACAAAATGAGCTGTTTTTTTGATTTTGCACAAATGCTCACAAGCAGGCCTACAACAGGAATGTTAGTGCTGAGACATAGTGGTGTATTGAACTGGTAGGCGAGTGGAAGTGTAATGAAACAGCAGTGAACCCCACTGCTAATTAACCAAACACTCAGAAAAGCTCACCTCGCCTTGTAATCCGTTAAAGTATGAGTGACTGAGAACTTGCAAATTCCACTATTTAAAGAGAAAAATATCAATTTATTCTTTAACTCTAAAGGTGCACATTATACAACAACTATTTACAACCTTAAACCTCCTTTCTCCTAAATGCTTGTTATCTACCTCACTCTATGACAATATGCTGATCCAATTAAAGCCCATATTAAAATTACATCAACTTAATTATCAAAACCAGACAGTGGCGGATGTGTACAGTGTCGTCCTCCCTCTGGCTGTAGATATCCTTGGATCGTCTTCAGTCTGCAAAGATGTTTCACATGAAAAGTTATCTTTAAGAAAGAGTGATTTGCTCGCAGATACTTTGATGGCAGTTTCTCTGTCTGTCTCTGTCTGTCTGTCTGTCTCTGTCTGTCTGTCTCTGTCTCTCTCTTTTTCTCTCTCTCTCTCTCTGCCTCTCTAACTCTCCAAAATGCCAAACAAACCTCCCAAAACCTTCACTGGAGAGCACATCAGCTACAGAATTTAGGACTGCCCAGAGAGGTTTCCTGATGTTTGAAAGTATGAGGAGACAGAAAATGGGAGCATGAGTAGACCATTCCGATCTTTGAGCCTGCTTTGCCATCCGTACAGGTCATAGTTGGTTATGTAAATCAGTACTCTGCTCCTGCTTTCTCCCCATATTCTTTGATATGGAGGTACTGTCGCACAAAATTTGTTTGAGTCTCTGTCTAGTGGCCGATGCAAATTTCAGACAAAGAACCCACCCATCCTTCTCCCTCCTTGATGTCCCAAGGACCAAGGTGTCACATGTGAGATGATGGGGAGGCAACAGCCTGGTGACGTTATTGCTCGCGATATCAAGTTTTCTCAGTTTTCCTCTCACTGTGCTATGACTGCTGAGGCCCAATGGTAAAGGGTCAGACTCTGAGCCTGTTGAACTTTGATCTCCATGGCAACTGATAACCTATCCATGGCGGCAAATGTGGCCCGATAGCATTTCTGTAATCCTGCAAACCTCCGCACTACGGTAGAAATTGCCCCTCTCTTAACCCACACCCAAGCTATGGCACATCTATCTGCTGCATTTGTACCTTTTTGTGCATGTTTAATTGCTGATACTAGGCTCCTCTCCTCCCTGGTGCTGTTCTAGTGCTTTGTCTCTCGCAGTTCTGAGTGCCTGCCATATTTCCTCCTTGGCCAGCTGCACAGATGTTGCAGTGATGTACTGACCAGTTGGTGCTTGTGCCACTAATGTTAGATTCCCACTGAGGTGTCAGTATGTGACCTGGCAGGGCATGAAAGGGGAAGCCTTGCTGGTACATCCTACGAGGACACTACTCCCTTGAAGGTGCGGGAGCAAATGTCTTGCGGAACAGCCCGCTTGATAACTGATACTCTGGCGATACCACTCTTACCTGCAAGAGGTGGACCTGACTGAGTACATTGGTTATGCAGAGGGCATGCAAGGTTAGTAGTCTGGGTGCTGGAGTGGGTGAAAGTAAGTGAGGCAACATGTTGTGTGCAGTCATGGTAAAAAGTGGTGCACGGGTGAAGCCTTGGTGGGAGATGGGTGCAGCAGCAGCGTTAAAGTGAGAGTCTAGCCGGAGAATCAAGCTCAGTATGGGGCAGCATAGGCAGTTTTGTGACAGTAGGATGAGAAAACTTGCTAGGTCTTGCGGAGCACAACCTTCCACTAAATTCAATTTTATCTTTTCACTTCACTCCTCAATATCTTCATTATTCATTACAGAAAATCATTGAGCTTGTAGAGAAAGGACACTGAGCAGACAATTCTAAACTTCTCCTTAAACTGGTGATGGAGAACGGCTCTCAGCTTCGCAAGGTGATGTGGGAATCCTTTGTGTAAATGCACCACAGGATCCCAAAGCTGGACAAGATACTGAAAGAACTTGGTGCACTAAGATCAAAGTGGCGTCAATGTCAGATTCAAACACTGCAAGTTTAAATATAACATTACATGAATGCATATATTTGAGTGCATTGTTTGTTTTTAGTTAGTTGATATAAAGCTAATGCTTACAATGGGACCTCAAACCCGTGGCATGTGCTTCTTTCTTGATGTGGGACCTCAGGGACCTGGCTGATGTTCTTACTCTTGCAAGAAGTGTGTCCAGCTGCAACTCTTGTTCGACCTTATGACGGCTCTGGAGCTGCGGATTGACTCACTGTGGAGCATCTACAGTGCGAAGGACGTTGTGGATAACACGTTTAGTGAACTGGTCACACTGCAGGTTAGAATTGCTGAGGGCGACAGTGAATGGGTGACCAAAAGGCAGAAAAAGAGTATGAAGGCAGAGCAGGTGTCCCCTGCGGTCATCTCCCTCCAGAACAGGTTGGATACTGTTGAGGGAGATGGCTCACCAGGGTAGGGTAGCAGTTGCCAATATCATGGCACCATGGCGGGCACTGCTGTTCAGAAGGGCGGGAAAAAGATTCATCGCACCATAGTCATAGGGGATTCTATTGTAACGGGAGGAGATAGCCAGTTTTGTGGTGGAAAACGAGACACCCGAATGGTATGTTGTCTCCCTGGTGCTCGGATCAAGGATATCACCGATCGGCTGCAGAGCATCCTAAAAGGGAAGGTTGAACAGTCTTGGTGGACATTGACATCGATTATCTAAGTAAAAAAAAAACGAGATGAGGTCCTGAAAGTAGAATTCAGTGATCTAGGAGAGAAGTTAAAAAGATTGACCTCAAAGGTAGTGATCTCAGGACCACATGCTAGTCAGTGTAGAAATGAAAGAATAGGCAGGATGAACACATGGCTTGAGGAATGGTGTAGGAGGGAGGAGTTCAGATTTGTTGGACGTTGGGATTGGTTCTGCGGAAGGTGGGACTACTACAAATTGGATGGTCTACACCTGAAGCAGACTGGAACTAATGTCCTTGCCGAAGGTTTTGCTACTGCTGTTGGGGAGATGTTAAACTAATGTTCTAGATGGCTGTGAACAAGGAGACTAGGCAAATGGACAGCGAGGTGGAAACTGGAGACTGTAAGAATCATGAAGTTAGGGGGAGAGTAGGCAGAGAGCAGATGAATACAAAAGAACTGGTAGCCTGCATATTCTTCAGTGCAAGGAGTATAGTAGGTAAGGCTTTGATTGGTGCCTGAGAGTATGATGTTATTGTAATCACAGAGACTTGGTTGAAGGAAGGGCAGGATTGGCAGCTAAATGTTCCAGCATATAGACGCTTCAGACAAGATAGAGAGGGAAGTAAAAGGGGAGAAGAGTTGCATTGCTGGTCACTATGGAGGGCTGGAGTAGTGAGCCATTATGGGTGGATCTGAGAAACACGGGTGCAGTTACATTGTTGGGGCTGTATTACATGTCTCCCAACAGTGAGTGTGATGTAGAAGAACAAATATGGAAGCAGATTATGGAAAGCTGTAGAGGCAATAGGGTGGTGCTGATGGGAGTGTTGAATTTTCCCAGCATTGACTGGGATACGCTTAGTGTCAGATGTCTGGATGGGGTGGAAATTTGTAAGAAGCATCCAGGAGAGTTTTCTAGAACAGTATGTCAATAGTCCAACAAGGGAAGGGGCCATGTTGGACCTGATACTGGGGAATGAGCCAGGCCAAGTGGGAGAAGCTGTGATGGGGGGTTTGTTTGGGAACAGTGACCACAATTCTGTAAGTTTTAGAATACTCATAGACAGAGATGAGAGTGGTCGTCAGGGAAGAGTACTAAGCTAGGCCAAGGCCAATTATATCAAAATTAGGCAGGAACTGGGAAATGTGGATTGGACACAGCTATTTGAAGGGAAGTCCACATTTGAGATGTGAGAGGCTTTCAAAGATAGGTGAAAGATAGTGCAGGATAGTCATGCCCCATTGAAAGCAAAGGTTAGGAAAGGCAAGATTTGTGAACCGTGGATGACAGGAGAAATTGTATGACTAGCCAATAGGAAAAAGGAAGCGTGCAATAAGGTCCAGGCAACTAAGAACAGAATGGGCCCTGGAAAGATAGGACCAGTCTTAAACGAGGAATCAAGCGGGCTAAAAAGGTTCATGAAATAGCTTTAGCTTTCAGAATTAAGGAGAATCCCATAGCTTTTTATTATTGTATAAGAATCAAGCGGGTAACTGGAGAAAGGATTGGTCCACTCAAAGATAAGGAAGGAAGGTTGTGTGTCAAACCTGAGAAAATGGGGGAGATTCTGAATGATTACTTTGCATCAGTGTTCACTGAGGAGAGGAACAGAATGAATGTTCAGATTAGAGATAGAAGATTGATTACCCTGGATCACGTGGACATAAGTAGGGAAGATGTGTTGGGTACGCTACAGGTTATTAAGGTGGACAAATACCCAGGACCGGATGGGATCTATCCCAGGTTGCTGAGGGAGGTGGGAGAGAAATAGCTGGGGCCCTGACTGATATCTTTGTAGCATCCTTAAATATAGGTGAGGTGCCGGAGGACTGGAAGGATGCTCATGTAGTTCCCTGTACAAGAAGGGTAGTAGGGATATTCTGGGTAACTATAGACCAGTGAGCCTGACATCAGTGTCAGGAAAGGAGAAGGTACTGCGGGATAAAATCTATTTATATTTGGGAAATAAATGGGCTTATCAATGATAGGCAACATGATTTTTTTTCTGGGGGGGCAGGGTCACGCATCGTGCCTTATCAACTTTATAGAGTTCTTTGAGGAAGTAACCAAGTTGATAGATGAAGGACGGACTGTAGATGTCATATATATGGACTTTAGTCAGGCGTTTCATAAGGTTCCCCGTGGTAAACTCATGGAGAAAGTGGAGTTAGGTGAATAATGAACTGGTTGAGCAACAGGAGAAAATAGTGGTTGAAGGGAGTTTCTCGAAATGGAGAGATGTGACCAGTGGTGTTCCACAAGGATCAGTGTTGGAGCCACTGTTGTTTGTGGTGTGTGTGTGTGTGTGTGTGTGTGTCTGCCTGCAGATGACACTAACATTGGTGGAGTAGCAGAAAGCATAGTGGACTGTTAAAGAATACAGGAGAATATAGATAGACTGGAGAGTTGGGCGAAGAATTGGCGCAGATGGCATTCAATCAAGGCAAATGTGAGCTAATGCATTTCTAGAGCGAATTATACAGTAAATGGATCAGTAAATTATACAGTAAATCCAGATCAAGTCAAGAACTAGGTTTGCCTCATTGAAGTAGCAAGAGATATCTGTTCTGATTTTGATTAGTTTAGATTACCTATAATGTGGAAATAGGCCCTTCAGCCCAACAAGTCCACACCG
This sequence comes from Chiloscyllium punctatum, assembly GCF_047496795.1. Lineage (NCBI taxonomy): Eukaryota > Metazoa > Chordata > Chondrichthyes > Orectolobiformes > Hemiscylliidae > Chiloscyllium > Chiloscyllium punctatum. The sequence continues at coordinate 49,153,322 of NC_092773.1, read as the reverse complement.
ACCCTCCGAAGAGCAATCCACCCAGACCCATTTCCCTACATTTACCCCTGCAACTATGGGCAATTTAGCATGGCCAATCCACCTAACCTGCACATCTTTGGATTGTGGGTAGAAACCAGAGTACCCGGAGGAAACCCACACAGACATGGGGAGAATGTGCAAACTCCACACATACAGCTGCCCGAGGCAGAAATTGAACCCGGGTTCGTGGTGCTGAGAGGCATCAGTGCTTACCACTGAGCCCACGGTGTATCAGGTCTCCCAATTGCACACCTCTCAGTCTGAAGCCTTTACTCAAAATCTTTTTCTCTATTTTGTGTTTAATGTTTTGACATTTCATTTGTTTTCTTTTAGTTCTCCCTTATTTAGCCCGTAAATTTCCAACAAAGAAAATCTGTGTATAGCTTTATGTCTGTTTGAAAGGGCTTAACGATTTGAATGTAAGCATAAGAGTTCCAGGGAGCTAACGTTTGAGTCTGCGCACTCTCCTCTCACTTGATAATCCTTTGCTATTCTAAACTTCATTTTGACTCCTTACTCCATGACCGTACATATTCCCCTGATGTTTAATCCATAGCTGAGTAATCCTATGTACTTGTCACTCCACATTCATCTATTACACCTATTGCCCAGTGCTGCTAGCTCTGCTGCCACTTCATACTCTCCTGGAACCAGCAGCTCAGTTCTTACTCCAGACTCCCCGACCACTTGCAGTTCTGTTGTAACTGTACATACTCCTGGCACCACCATAAATCTGAGGACCTCATGACTTCAGCCCCTCTGTCACTTCCTGCTCAATTGTGGATCTTGGCTTCCAATCACTCCCAACTCCGCTACCTCTGAGCTTCATTGTCAAACCCGTTTTCTCGAAATCTCTCCCCGAGCACTGAAACCCACCACTCTTTTCAGTATTATGAACAATGTTAAATATTCTATGCAGACTATTTTCTAATTCTCTCTGTCTCACACAGGCACACACACATACCTGGAATGAATCAGTTTGGCAACAAAAAATGGTTAGAAATTTAGAACCAATGTTTGTCTTTTCGTGATTGATGTAGGATGTTTTAATCTCACATTATGGAATATAAAAGAAAAATCAGTCTCTATTCTGTGGTGATCTCATGAATGGTAGCTTCATGCACTGAGCTTATACATATGTATCTTTTGGTATGAGGAATGATGATGTGGACGTGCTGCTATTGGACGAGGGTGGACAAAGTCAGAAGTCATACAACATCAGGTTAAAGTCCAACAAGGTTATTTGAAATCACAAGCTTTTGGAGAGCTGGTCGTTAGACAGATTAAGGCAATGTAGGAGCAGCATTCCAAAAGGTTATGATTTCAGATAAACTGATTGGTCTCATGTAACATCCAGTTTGAGGAATGTGTTTTCGCTGGCCTTTGCATTTCATGTTTTGAGATAGTTCAGACTCTTTCTTTTTGTAATTCAAATTCAATCATTTCCATAGAAGAGCATATGTGAAAATCTCAACAGATTTTGAATCAAACTGATGTCTTCTCCTATTAGCCATTGCCTAGTGTTTTGTTTTTTCTTTGCTTTTAACCAACACAACAGCAATTTTCATCTTGTCTCAGAATAAAGCACTGGCTCAGACCACAGTAGAATCTATGCAAACACTTGCATTTAAAAAGCTGTAACTGACCCTGATTGTGCGTTCCTGTCTCAAGCCATTGATGGCTGAGTGACAGTAAAATAGCTTGATTTAGAAAGATGATTCATTGGTTACGAAGGTCTACAATGACTGTGATGTGTACTGCACAAATGCCAGATGTTGAGGCGATTCCTGATTTCTAACTGGTGGTTGATTCAGTGAGCAGACATGCTTTATGTTGTTGCTCTGACATAAAAGGAACAAGCTGCTCAGTTAAACGACAGAAGGAGATTCAAAACACACCATATCAATAACGTAAGGGCTCAGTTCATAATTTTGTCACGACTGGAGAATCTAAAATCGATCCTTTTCGATCAGGAAGGATTTTACAGTCTCTGTTCAATCAGCAAGTAGAGATCACTCGATGTAGCTGATCTGCGTGATTTTTACTTTAGCTAATAAGGCTAAATAATGGAATATAAATACAACAAATATTTTATTCACCAGTACGTATGCCAGATGATCAATTGATCCAAAATGTAAAAAGCACACAATAAGTACAAGAAACATAATGCAGGGGCATACACATCACATTATTTAGGTCATAAATCCCTTGAAATAATAATGCTACTTGCCTTTAAAACTTCTCCGCAGAGTGGACTCTGACTACATTGAGATGGTGATAATACAATAAACATCTGTCATTTCGGGGGTAAGGTTTTTCCCAGTTTAGCAAGAGTGCTGGCTCATAAGGTGTCTGGTAAAACAAAGCATGCTGTACCTGGATAATGTACAAGCTAACAAAAAAGAAGCAATTTTTTCAACTGTCATTTTGTTTAGAAATGAGAAAACACAAGTTGAATTTAGATTCATAATCATTACGTGCTTAAATCCAATTGTCTTGTCAAGGGAAGATTTCTGGTTTGGGAAAAGGGAAATTCGTTGAACTGCAAATGGTTAGCATTATTCGTAGTCTTGAGGGCTCGCAGTCTTAAACTTTAAACCCTTAAAGCTAAAGTGTTGTGAGACATTAGTCCTTGAGTGCAGGCACACAGCAGTAAATGGAAAGGCTTCACCAACAATGGGCAGGACATGGGACGAGTGCAGCCAGTGTCACCAGGCATTTCTTTTAATCCATTTCACATTTGAGACACCTCTCCGGAAAGGATGTTTGGGAAATAGTTAATAGATCTGACTTGTCCACCTAAAGTTACTATAACATAAAGCCTGTTGAATGGGGAGTAATGCGAGAACCTCCTGGGAGTGCAGCATTTAACAAACAGTGAAAGCTCACGGGCAGCAATTTTGATTTTCGCGGGACTAAGATGGGACTGGAGCTTTCTAGAGGCAGCAGTCTATTTACTCTCCGTCACTAAACATACTCGAACAGAGTGAGATTCATTGTCAACAATGGAGAAATCTATTCCATTCATTTCCCAAACTGTATTTTCTGTATTAATATGCATTCTAATCTCTGTAACAGCAAAAAATGTCATTACCAGAAGGGAGGCTTGATTCAGGTTGTTTCTCATTCAATTTGTTTAGACTGGGTTACAATGAACTAGGAGATTCAGGAGTGAAAGTGCTTTCTTTGTCTCTGAGAAATCCAGACTGTAAGATACAGAAACTGCACTAAGTACCTGACTGTAACTGTTTTTATAATAACTGAATGTTTGACACTGTATTATTACTGATATCAAGCACAGTGCTATTACTATTCACTGGGGTTTGTTCTGATTTCTGCTTTTATTTTCTGTTTCCCTTTTATCTTTATATCTGATCCTCAGACTCTATAACAATGGTATCACAGATGCTTGTGCTGAGGATCTCACCTTGGCTCTCAGTGCAAGTAGATCTCTGATGTATCTGAATGTGGGTAATGATAAACTGAGAGATAAAGGAATGAAGCTACAATTGCCGGTTTGGAAAAATCAGGGTTGCACAGTATAGACATGAGTAAGTACCAGACTCTCTGAAAATGTTTGTAATAACTGTTCTTCAAAATGACTGAACATAAGTCATGCCAGTAAATGTTTAATAAACACATTACAGTATGAGCATCAGTATAGGGTTGTTATTACAACTGTATTTAACTTGTATCAGTAATAGTGTTACTGTAGTTATGACACTGGGTAAACCTTCCTGCTTATCTTAAAACCAGATAGATACAGAAAGATTCATCCTGTGCAATAATCTGTAAAAATCGAGTTGCCAAGGACTATTTAAAGTAAAGATTAACCACTTTATTTCCTAATGTAGAAGAGAGAATAACTAACAAACCACGGTTTACGATTTGTTTCTCGAACCTATCATTTAGCTTCCCTTCTACAACACTGGTCTGATAAAACTCCCAATTAAAATTTAGAAAACCACATCTCTTATCTCAAAACCAGGCAGCTGTAGAATCTTATCTTCGGATCTTCTTGTGTTTTCTTTGCTCTTTGCTCAGAATTTATGTGTCACAGGTTACTGATCAAAAAGATACTTTTAAGAGAGAGCTATTTTAAAGCAATTTGTTTACATGCTGGGCTAAGGCAGTTCTCCTCTCAACTCTTCAATTTTCCTTCTGTCTTATAACCCAGAGCATCAGGTTGTGTCATTGGCTTTTGAGATTGTCAATATACTCAATTCAAACTTGATTAGAAATTGGTATTTTTATTGTTGCATAATTTAAACTGATTGACCGGATTCGATTTTGTTTTTGTCTCCAGGCAGCGAACTACTTGAGTTGTTCAACGCAGTGTTACATACATTGCTGCCTTATTGAGAACACTTAGTGCTGTCTGGTGGTTCTGTCGCTTTTAACTCTCTTAAAAGTATACCCACATCTTCATAACACCTCCCCCCTTAAGAAAAAATGAGTCATCATAATGAAAAGATGGCTTCATTTTTTTCTCTACTTTTTTAAACACGCTCCCAGAACATACAGATAACTTTAATATAAGTTCACCTTAACACCTTCCCATTTACCCCTGTATATATACACCAAACATTTAATAGAGGCAAATCTCATCCAAACTCTGTTAGTTAAATCCGCAATAACGCATCTGTGACTACATTCATACGACCCACAATGTGCATGATTTTTAAATTATTAGTCTGTAACATAAGACTCCAACAAAATAATCTCTCATGTAAAATGTTCTCATCTTTAAAATGTTGTAAACCTGTAAGTGGATTGTGGTCAGTGTACACAATGATCTCTGGCACATTGCTGTTGACATACACATCCAAATATCTCTCCACCCTTCAGGCACTCTGCCTGTGTTCCTGATTGAAGGGCTTTTGCCCGAAACATCGATTTTCCTGCTCCTTGGATGCTGCCTGAACTGCTGTGCTTTTCCAGCACCACTCTACTTCAGAATACACATCAAAATATTGCAAGACCTGTACCGTACTCAAAAGTTCATTTTCGATTGTAGAATATTCCCTCTGATGGATGTTTATCTTCTTCGAAAAGTAACCAAGTGACAGTTCAATCCCATTCTCATTTTCCTGAGCAGTACTACTCCAACACCAATGTCACTAGCATTGATGCGGACTTTAAAAGGTTTTGAAATGTTTGGTGTTGCTAAATCTGGTTTGATGTTTAATATAGATTTCTAATGGTCGAATGCCTCCTGGCATCGTTCTGACCACCGAAACTTTGTGTTGTTCTTAAGCAAGTTGGTTAACGTTGCCACTACACTGCTGAAGTTTGGAACAAATTTCCGATAGAATCCGCTGAGTCTGAAGCACCTCTTTTTTTTATTTTAAAGAGTTTGGTCATGGAAATTCCTCGATGGCCTTCATCTTTGCGTTCCATAGGGTCAACCTTCCATGACTGATGTTATGTCAAAAGAACGTCACCTCTACTTTAATGAATTCCATTTTATTTAAGTTTGCCTCCAGTTTTGATTCTCGTAGTCATTCAAAGAGCTCTGCTAACTGTACCAAGTGATCTTTCCAGAATTTACTAAACATCACTACATCGTCAAAATAAACTGCGCAGTGCCACAATGCTGTTCATGAGTCTTTGGAATGTAGCAGGCATGTTCTTCATTCCAAAGGGCGTTAGTTTAAATTGATACAGCAGATTTAGGGTTACAAACACAAATTTCTTTTGCTGTTTCTGGTAATGTGTGGTCACTGGCAGGTAACTTTAAGTCCAACTTGGACTTTCTCGATACGGTCCTCCAGTCTATGAATTGGATATGAATCTAATTTTGTAATGACGTTGACTTTCGGATAATCCACGCAGAATCATTAAATCCTATCCACTTTGGGAACTAACGCGATCGGCAAACTCCACGTGCTGTGGCTTAGATAAATAATGTTCTCGTTGAGCATGGCCTCCACCTCAACATCCTTACTCAGTATATTTCCAATCATATCCTGGCCTTTCTTGGAGTCGCTGGTAAGCCTCCCAAATGGCTATTGATATGTTTAACAGTAGTAATTTCCCGATCTTTCTTTCTGTCACTCTCCATGTTCATGTTATTCCGATTGAGCCTCAGTTTTTCAATTCTCTCCTTCATTCCCTGCCTCTGCTTTCAACCCATGAGACTAACATCAGAGAACGTCTGTTCATCCTCAAGGTCTATGACATTCCAACAATGAACGATGCAGGAATTAACATATTTGGTGAAAGTGAAGACTACAGAGTTGAAGAGTGTGGAGCTGGAAAAACGCAGCCAGACAGTCAACATCCAAGGAACAGGAGAGTCGATGTTTCCGGGTTATGCCCGAAAAGTTGACTCACCTGCTCCTCGGATGCTGCCTGAACATGAATTAAGATATTGGCTGACTGTCCTTTCACCTGCTCCTTAGTAAGTGCTTTCCCAATTGTCCTATCTAAATTCATTGGATTAGCTTTCTTACAGCATGGAAACAGACCTTTTGGCCCAACAAGTACACACCGACCCATTCCCCCACCCCCCTCACCTAATGCACCTAACACTGTGGGCAACTTAGCTTGGCCAATTCACCTGATCTGCACATCTTTGGATTGTGAGAGGAAACCGGAGCACACGGTTGAAGCCCACACGGACACGGGGAGAATGTGCAAACTACGCGCAGGCAGTTGCCTGAGGAGGGAATTGAACCCAGGTCCCTGGTGCCGTGAGCCACCATGCCGCTTCACTCCACATTAATTAACACCACATCCCACCCCAACTTTGCCAACCAGAATCCAGCCACTGTTTTGTGTTTGAAAGTATCCTACAGGTTATTCACAGATGCCCTGTCACTTTCTTGATCACTGAAAGACTATATTTTAATAATCGATAATATTTTAATGATCCAAGTTACTATTGCATCCTCCTTATTTTATTGAGTGGTGGTCAACACCTCAGTCTTCAGCTGCTATAAGCAAAATACTTAGTTCCAAACACCATCTTGATCAATCTCCTCTGCACTCTTTCCAGTGTGCTTCCTCCTCTCAGTAGATTCCGAGCAAGGCTCTAGCGGTTGGTCCAACAAATTGTCCATACCACTTCATTTCCCATTTTGTGCTCAATGGTCTGTAGTTTCCTTCATTTTCTTTTCTTCCTTCCTTATTTATACCGTATTGCTCCCAACAAGAAAATTTGTGTGTAGCGTTGAGTCAGTTTGAGAGATCTTATCGATTTGAATGTAAGCATGGAAATTCAAGGGAATTAACTTTTCTGAGACTGAACATTCCCCTCTCACTACATAATCACCCGCTACCTCATACTTCCCTCTAACTCTACACTACGTCTCCTTACATACTCCTCTGAAGCTAAATACTATAGCTGAGTAATTCTACTCATCTTCATCCACTCTCCTTTTTTTTACTTGCTAATTCCTTATCACCTCTGGTACTTGCAGCTCCGTTCTAACTCCGTACTACCCTACGACTTGCAGTTCTGTTGTCACACTACACGCTCCTAGCACCCCCATCAGTCTCAGGAACTTCTGACCTCTGTCACTCCCTGCTCCTTTGTGAATCCTGGCTTCCAAGCACTCCCAAGTCCTGCTACCTCTCAGCTCCACTGCCATTCATGTTTTCTCCAAATCCCTCCCCGATTCTCTGTCAGCACTGAATCTTCAGTATTATAAACTATACTAAATCTTCTATATATTGCATTTTCCAAATTTTCTTGCGCTCTCTCTTGGATGCTCGCACGCATACGCGCACACGAATTTATTTTGCAACAAAATACGGTCAGAAATTTCCAAGCACTGTTTGTCTTTTAGTGACTCTAATAAGATATTTCAGTCTCACACAGTTTATATCGTCCACATTAGGAAATATAAAGTAATGATCAGCATCTACTCTGTGGTGATCTCGTGGGTGGCAGCCTCATACATTCAGTTTGTAAATATGTATCTGTTAGTATGACGAATGATGATGTGGACATGCTGCTTTTGGACTGGGTGGACAAATTCAGAAGTCATACAACACGAGGTCATATCCAACAGATTTATTTCAAGTCACGAGCTTTTGGAATGCTAATCCTTAAACAAGATAAGGGAACGAAGAGGCAGCGCTCCAAAATGTTATGATTTCAAATGAACTGTATAAACTATAACCTGATGTCATGCAACTTCCACTTTTGAGGAGTGACCATTCCCTGTCTTTTGCATCCATATTTTGAAACTGTTCGGACTGTTTCATTTTGGAATTCAAATGCTACTGAGTGGTGTGGTATTCCAATTCCCGTTTCTACAGCATGTGGCACATAGCCTTGGCATGGTAAGTGCCACAACTAAATCCTCCTTCAAAGTTTTGAGGGTCTCTGCCTCTTCACTCTTCACCCCCCCCCCCCCCCCCCCCCCCCCCACTCCCGCTTAATATGAAGCAAGTCCCAGAATCCCCCCCATCATCTGCCCCCTTCCCCCAAATCACTGAACCCGACACCAAGGGGAAAAACGACCTTCCTATCTACCCTATCGATGGCTCACTTCATTTTATCTATTTCAGTCACATCCCCTGTCAAACTCCTCTGCCCTAAGGAAAATATTCCACACTCTGTCCCAATCTCTCTTCGATAACTGAAACTCTCCAGCACCAGACGGCATCCTGTTTAATCTCCCTCTGCCTTCTCTGCCGGTACTGTCACATTCCTCCTATTATGTAAATTCCAGAATACTCTTGTTGAGTGGCCACACCGAATTTGTATACGGTTGCCAGCCAAACTCACCTCTTAAACTCGATGTCTTGGTTACTGAAGGCAAGTATCCCATAATCCTTCTGAAACTCTTTATCTCTCCTGTCCTGCTACCTTCAGGGATAGATGTACACGTACACCAAGATCCCTCTGTACTTTCCATAGTCCTAGCGTTCATCATTTAATCCTTACCATGCTTGAATGAACACTGCTCTGGTTTTGCCTGGAGTGGACTGGCAACCGTGTGCCAAGAGGTAGCATCGGATATAAAAGGCACCAAAACAAGCTTAACGTGCCCAGTGCAAGTGATGCATGTTGTCAAGCTGCTCTGTCCCAGTCTGTTCACCAAAGCAAAGAGAGGCACACCAAAGCCTCACGCCTGGTGTTTTTTTTCCCCATGGTGTGTGTGCGCAGGTGTAAAACACAGTGAAGGACGCAAAGTGCATGAATCTTTATTCAATTTCCACTACCAGGAAGATATGAAAAACACCTGAGTGGCTAGTGACAAGCACTGCCCTTCAAACCACAGGGCAATGCTGTGTGATCAAAACAGTGAAGGGGAGGGTAGGGACTAAATCAAAATAGAGTTGGACAGGGAAATAATACACTCCACTCCCTGTGGCGCCCACCTCTCCCTGAACGACTCCAGGGTGTTGGTGGACACCGCGTGCTCCTTCTCCAAGGACACCCGGGCTCTAACGTAACCCCGGAAGATGGGCAGGCAGTCGGCCCTAACGACCCCCTCCACGGCCCGCTGCCTGGACCTGTTGATGGCCAGTTTGGCCAGGCCCAGGAGCAGACCCACGAGGAGGTCCTCGGACCTGCCCTCCCTCCTCCGTACCGGGTGCCCGAAGATCAGGAGCGTGGGACTGAAGTGCAGCCAAAAACAGAGGAGAAGGTTTTTGAGAAAATCAAAAAGGGAGTGCCCACACCCAATATATACATGGTCTACGGACTCCACAGCACCTCAGAACAAGCAGTTGGGCTGGGAGTCCATGAACCACCGCAACCTGCGGTTGCAGGGGACTGCTGCATGCAGCACCCTCCACCCCAGATCCCCGAGAGAAAGGGGGAGGACTCCCACGTAGAGAGCCCTCCACTGGGGATCCCCACCACCCGGTGGCAAATGGGCACGCTAAGGCATGTCCGGGCGGTGGATGAGGGAGAAGAGGTGGACGGTGTGCAGCAGCAGTCGATACAGGGCCTTCCTTTTCATATCCCTGAAAGAAACAAAATTAAAATTCCGGAGGCGGTTCAGGTTGTGGGGCACAGGCTCCCGCGGGAACGCCTTGTGTTTAAACAGACAACACAATCACCATCATTGGCGGCATCAGAGCACATCCATTGTATCGTCAAGTTTATCTAACTACCCAGACTGCAAGGCTTCTGGCCGTTCCACAATTCTGACTTTTGACCCTGAAAAGAATTTATTATCTTGCATGCCAACCTCTTCTTGTACACACTTAGACCCCGTTCCTCTCAGTTTTGCCCTTGTTACGTGTTTCATTCGCTCAGATAGTATGAGACTCAGATCCTGAAGGAAGGTTTCCTCATGGTTTACCTTCTCAAAAAATTTGGGAAATATTAATAAATTCACCTCTATTTGACACCTTTGCCTTAATGGCGCACTATTCAGGAGTAGGTGGAGCTGTATGCATAATGAGCTGAAGAGTGGCAGATGGAGTTTCATGCAGAGAAGTGCGGAGTGTTAGGAAGGACTGGCAGGATTGACACGGGGGAGTGGGGACAAGGCCCTGGGGAGTGTTGCTGTACAAAGAGACTTACGGGTTCAGGTACATAGTTCCTTGAAATTTGCGTCACACATAGACAGGGAAGAAGATATTTGGCATTCTTTTTTTCTTTGCTAAGTACAGAGTATAGGAGTTGTACGTTACGGCTGTACAGGGCATTGGCAAGGGAGAAAGTGTGGATAGCCAATCAGAGTCGAAAAGTATGGTGCTGGAAAAGCACAGCAGATCAGATAGCAGGAGAATTGACGTTTTGAGGAATCCTGATGAAGAGCTTATGTTCTAAATGTCGATTATCCTGGCCCCAGGACATTGATAAGGCTACTTTTTGTCGTCCTGTGTACTGTTCCGCTCTCCCTCCTATAGGAAGGGCATCGTTAACTTGGAAAGGCTTCATGGATGTTACTGATTCTGGAGGATTTGAGTTCTAGAGAAAGACTGGAGAGGCTGGGACCATAAGACGATATGACCATAATGACATAGGAGCTGGTATTAGGCATTTCGTTCCATTGAGTTCTCTTCAGTATTTAATCATGGCTAATAGGTTTTTCAACACTCTTTTCCCACTTTCTCCCCGAAACTTGGATCCCCTTGGCATTAAAGAACTTATCTCCCTGTTTTAATATAGTCAATGACCTGGGTTGCACAGCCTTATCTCGCAATGAATTCAAAAGATTTACCACCTCCTGACTACAGAAATGTTGGAGGCTAATGGTGACCTTATAAACGTTTATGAAATCATGAGGGATATTAATAGCCAAAGGTCCTCACAGTGTAGACAAGTCCAAAACTAGAGGGCCAGGTTTAAGGTGAGAAGGGAAAGATTTATAAGGCATCTTGGGCAACCTTTCCTTGCAGAGAGTGGTGCATGAATGGAATAATCTATCCGAGAAAGTGGTGGAGGAGTGTAACATTACTATATATAAAAGGCAACTACATGGGTACATGAAGAGGAACTGTTAAGAAGGATATGGGTCAAATACACGTACATGGGGCGAGTTCCACATGGCAAAGCTTGTCCATTGCCATCCTCTATGAAAGGACAGTGAATAAATCGCATACTGCCCTTGACTTTATGAGTAAAGGTGCAGCCTCAGTCACGCTGACATTACACAATTAACTATGAATGACTCACAGCCAAAATGTGAATTCTGCTCTGTTTCTGTCTATCTCTATCTCTCTCACTCTGCAGAATCTGGCTTTGTTTCAGATTTTAAGCGTTTCTTGTTGTGAAACTGAACAAAACATTCCCCAGCTATGGAGGCATGGGATTTTAGCCTGTGTCCCTCCAGTCTGTGATCCTTAATTACCAATGCAGTGAGCTTCCCCCACCCGCTGATGACACTTACATTCTGCTCTCTGTTACCTAACCCCGACAGAGGTGTCAACCTAGCTGGATCAGAATTACTGTGGGTGCAGTTTGTAACAGATGTCGTCAATCCTCCCCAGACACATTTTATATTTTGTTTCTCCCGGATCTTGTCCACCATAGTTGGCAAATCTGTACGACAGAGCTGGGCAACCGCGCCTCACACATCTTTGACAATAATAATGTCATGGTATATACTCGGCAGTCCCAAGCTTTGCATGATAGCTTGGAAAATCAGCAGCATGAAACGATTACTGCAACAGAGCAAATGGGGATTAATGCAGTGACCATCAACCACTCTTCAAATCAGTATCACATTCATTAATATCCTGGCGATTAACACTGTCAGGATTACACACTTTGCATTTGGGAACAGAATCCCAGTGAATGCTCTTGCTTGCCTTGTCTATTTAAGTTGTTCTCTATCACTACCACATCAACCAATTCTCTCATCCTATGACTGCTTGGGGTCCTAGTCCCCCTTGCAAAACTTGTTTAAACTTTCTACAATCAAATCTCGAGGGCAAGAAGAAATCCTTAAGTACATCAGTGAGTGTGGGATGATTATGAAATGTATGAAGTAACACATAAATTACCAGTTACTGTTGAAGGAAATACAATTTTCTCTTTTGAAAAAAAAAGCAAATGCTTGAAACTGTACACTAATGTGGGTTTTTTCTCACTTTTCAGAGAAGTTATAGAATCATGTCTTTTTTTCAAATAAAACTGTACAGTAACATCTCCTCAGAGATTCTGACTTAGATTGAATTAATGGATTTTCCTACTGAGAATAATATTGTAGGAGCAATGAAATTGTAACACAATGGAACTGAAATAGAAATGACTCACCATCTGAGTACTTGTGTGAAATAAGCAACGTTATACAAAGTTACCTACTTAAAATCATAAGAAGTGCGCTATAACAATTGAATAGGAGACGGGGAACTTCAAAGAAGAGCAAGAGGAAAAATGTATTCGAAAAGCTCATGTGATTAGATGCTCATAAGTAACCTGGACCTGGTGGCTTTCCACCTTGCATTCGTTTAAGAGGAATGTTTGGAAGAATATTTATATTGTATGTCATCAGCTCTTTCAAATTTCCTTCACTTGATAGCGTGGGGAGTCGGTCAATGAACAGAGTTAATCTTGAGTTTGACAAGCTTAGTTTTCGACAAACAATCCTCCAGTAATAATGGAAGGGAAATGAAAAACTTCACAGATCACAATCAAGTCAACCTTTTTATTTTGTATTAATTTCTGGCATGATATTGTTATTGACTAGGCCAGTATTCCTTTTCCATCTATAACAGTCCTTGAAGATGTTGCTGAACAGTTGTCCCAAGATATTTCCCAGTGCAGTTCCAACTGGGAATATGATGTTTCTTGGTGATGAACTTGAAGACAGTGCTCCCTTTTCTTTGCTGCTGTTGTGATTGTGGGTAGTAGGCTTTGTGCGCTCAGATGGTGCTATCTGGGGAGCCTTGTTGAGGCTGCAGTGCATCTTGTAGATGTAACACACTGCTGTCTAAGTATCAAAGTGGAGGGCATGCATATTGCGTTAGTGGTTTTGTCAAATGTTCTGTCAAGGATTTAGGCTGTTGGGGAACTGCGCTCATAGAGGCAACTGGCAAATAATCCACCTCAAACCTGGCTCAAGCATTTTAGATCATGGGCAGTTCTTGCGGAGTCAGATGGCGAGTTGCTGTCCATAGACCTCCCAGCCTCAGACTTATGCTTCTTGCCCTGGCACTTGCGTGATTGATTCAGGTCAGTTGCTCGGCAATCATAATCCCCAGCACTTTAGCACTGTGAACTTCAGTGAAAATTTGGTGATGCTATTGCTATTCGAAGCCAATGGATAGAGGACAGATTTTCTTTTGTTGGTGATGTCCATTGCCTAGCACTTTTCCAGGAAAGGACAGGTCACCCTGTTGGGAGATTTTCAGGAAAGGCCATGTCACTCTGTTCGAAGATTTCTAAAGGCATCCGAAAATTTCTATTGATGTAGAGAAAAGGATTGCAAAGACTACTCTGGATAGGAGTGAAACTGGCCAGTAATTTTTTTAAAGGAGGCTTTAAATTTCCAAATATTAACTGCAAACGCTGTGCTTGTGGTACATTAGGTGGGTCAGTTTTTGTCCAATGTGTTCAGGAGTGTTTCCTGACACAGTTTGTCGATAGGTGAATAAGAGGCAAAACCACATTGGATTTGGCAGTCGGTAATGAACCAGGTGAGGTGTTAGGTTTGGACATAAGTGAGCACTTTGGTGATTGTTACCACAATTTGATTACATTTATTTTAGCGATGGAAAAGAGTAGGTATGTACCACAGAGCAGGAGTTAAAGCTGGGGGAAAGGCAATTATGATAAGATTAGGCAAGATTTAGAATGAATCGAATGGGGGAAGCTGCAGTGGATTAGCACAATTGAAATGTGGAGCTTGGTCAAGGAACAGCTACTGAGTGTCCTTGATAAGTATAAGCCTTCAGACAGAGAGGAGATTGTCAAGTGAAGGAAATGTGATTTACTAAAAAAATTGAATCTCAAGAGAAAGAATGAGGCTTATGTGAGGATGAGACATGAAGGCCCAGCCAGTAAGCATCTAACGACAGAGTTGAGAAGAGCAAGGAGATGACAGGCAAAGTCTTCGTCTGGCAGGATCAAAGAAAACCCTGAAGTTTTCTGTAGATATGTCAGGAATAAAAGAATAACAAGAGTAAGAATAGGGAGAGTCAAACACAACAGTGGGGAATGGTGTGTGGAGTGGGAGGAGATAGGAGAGTTGCTAAATGAATATATTTCATCAGTATTCACACTGGAAAATGATAATATTGTTGAGGATAATACTGAGACACAGGCCACTAGACTGGATAGGATTGGGGGTCATAAGGAGGAGGTGTTAGCAATTCTGGAGAGTTTAAAAATAGATAAGTCCCTTGGGCCAGATGCTATTTATCTTTGGATTCTTTGGGATTCTAGAGAGAAAATTGCAGAATCTTTGACTTTGATCTTTATTTCATAATTGTCTGTGGGAATAGTGCCAGGAGACTAGAGGACAGCAAATGTTATCCCCTTGATGATAAAGGGGCGTAGGGACAATCCTAGTAATTAAAGACCAGTAAACCTTTCTTCGGTTGTGGGTAAAGTGTGGGAAAGGATTATAAGAGATAAGATTTATAATCAATCTGGAAACGAATAACTTGATTAGGGATGGTTAACACGGTTTTGTCAAGTGTAGGTCGTGCCTCACAAAGCTTATAAAGTTTTTCAGAAGGCGACCAAGCAGGTGAATGCGTGTAGTGTATATGGATTTCAAGAAAGCGTTTGATAAGGTTCCCCATGATAGGCTATTGCAGAAAATGTGGATGTATGGGATTGAGGGTGATTTAGTGGTTTTGATCAGAAAATAGCTAGCTGAAAGAAGACGGAGGGTATGGTTGATGGAAAATGCTCATTCCAGTGATCAGTTACTTGTGGCTTCCCACAGGAATCTGTTTTGGATGCATTGCTGTATGTTATTTTTATAAATATCCTGGATGAGGGCATAGAGGGATCGGTTAGGAAATTTGCGCATGACACTGAGGTCAGTGGAGTTGTGGACAGCGCCGAAGGATGTTGCAGGTTACAGAGGTTCACACATTAGCTGCAGAGCTGGGCCGAGAGGTGGGCAATTGAGTTTAATGCAGAAAAGGTTGAGGTAATTTGCTTTGGAATGAGTAACAGGAACACAGAGTATTGGGTGAATCATAAGATTCTTGGCAGTGTGGGTAAGCAGACAGCTCTCAGTGTCCATGTACATAGATCCCAGGTTGATAGGGTTGTTAAGAAGGTATATAGTGTGTCAGCTTTTATTGGTCGAGTGGTTGAGTTTCTGAGCCATGAGGTCATTTTGCAGCTGTACAAAACTGCCACACTTGGAGTAATGCGGTTACCGATTTTATTGGAAGAATGTGGAAAGGGTCTAGTGGAGATTTACCAGGATGTTACCTGTTATGGAGGGAATGTCTGATGCAGAAAGGCTGAGGAACTTGAGGCTGATTTCGATAGGAAGAAAAAGATTGAGAGATGACTTAATAGAGACAGAGAAGATAATCAGAGAATTAAGCAGGGTGGACAGTGAGAGACGTGTTCCTCGGATGGTGATGGGTAGCACGGGTGGACACAACTTTATATTGAGGGGTGTTAGATATAGGACAGAGGTCAGAAGTAGTTTCTTCACTCAGAGTAGTAAGGGTGTGGAATGCCCTGCCTGCAACAGTAGCAGATTCGCCAACTTTAGCAGCATTTAAATGGTCATTTGGTAAACATACAAAATGAAAATGGATTAGTGTTGGATAGATCAGCTTCAGATTAGTTTCACAGGTCAGCGCAACATCGAGTTGGCACTGCGTTGTAATGTTCGATGTTCTACGCTCTTGTCAAGCACATTTTTTATTTGGATACCATCCCATTCTTGCTGCATTTGAATAAAGTATTTAAGGGGTTGTGAATAGTGCTGAACGTGGTACAACCATCAGTGAAAATCCCCAGTTCTGACCTTGTGAGAGAGAGAGAATGATGGAGCAAGCTCGATTGGAAGATTGGCCTAACCTTTCAGTAGATTTCTGTGATATAACCTCAGGAAATGTGTAAGTATTTTGTTGCTTCCTGTTCAAACTCTCACCTCCGTATAACTAGCTCAGAATTCCTTCACAACTGTACTACCTTTGGAGTATTTTTTCTGGCATGCATTACAATGACAAATAATGTAGCCTAGCGATACCACCTTGAGTACCATGAGGAATGACAAATAAATGCTGGGTTTGCTCATAAAACCTGCATTCTGAATGTGATGCATTCTCGTGTATTTACATTTTTTAATGTTATGTGACAGGTTACAGTGGGATATAGATAAGTTGCAGAGCTGGGCAGAAAGGTGGCAAATGGAGTTCAATGTAGCTAAGTGTGAAGTCATTCACTTTGGTAGGAGTAACAAGAAGATGGATTACTGGGCTAATGGTAGGCTACTTGGTAGTGTGGATGAGCAGAGGGATCTTGGTGTCCATGTACACAGATCTCTGAAAGTTGCCACCCAGGTAAATAGTGCTGTGAAGAAGGCATATGGCGTACTGGGCTTTATTGGTAGAGGAATTGAGTTCCGGAGTCCTGAGGTCATGTTGCAGTTGTAGAAGACTCTGGTGCGGCAGCATCTGGAGTATTGTGTGCAGTTTTGGTCGCCATACTATAGGAAGGATGTGGAGGCACTGGAACGGGTGCAGAGGAGGTTTACCAGGATGTTGCCTGGCATGGTAGGAAGATCGTATGAGGAAAGGCTGAGGCACTTGGGGCTGTTTTCATTGGAGAAAAGAAGGTTTAGGGGAGATTTGATAGAGGTGTACAAGATGATTAGGGGTTTAGATAGGGTTGCCAGTGAGAACCTTTTTCCTCTAATGGAGTCAGCTGTTACTAGGGGACGCAGCTTTAAATTAAGGGGTGGTAGGTATAGGACAGATGTTAGGGGTAGATTCTTTACTCAGCGGGTTGTGAGTTCATGGAATGCCCTGCCAGTATCAGTGGTGGACTCTC
The DNA here is from genome assembly GCF_047496795.1 of Chiloscyllium punctatum. Lineage (NCBI taxonomy): Eukaryota > Metazoa > Chordata > Chondrichthyes > Orectolobiformes > Hemiscylliidae > Chiloscyllium > Chiloscyllium punctatum. The sequence continues at coordinate 49,135,912 of NC_092773.1, read as the reverse complement.
CCTCTTTATGGTCATTCAAGCGAGCATTGGATAAGCATATGGAGGTTATTGGGCTAGTGTAGGTTATGTAGGCTTCGGTCGGCGCAACATCGAGGGCCGAAGGGCTTGTATTGCGCTGTATTTTTCTATGTTCTATGTTCTAACTGTTGGTTTACAAAAGTTTATTTGTATTCTAGCTTTCAATAAAATACAGACATGATAATTCCCCGTTATTCAACTTGTACTCATGATGCCTCGGGCCTAATGACATTATATGGTTAATATCAGGTTGCAAATCCATCTGTTGCCAATAATATTAGTGTGTTCTGTTTTCGAGAATAAGATGCATTTGTTCTCAGCAAGAATGATTTTTCTGTCAGATGAGGGGGACATGGTGGCAATAATTATCTTAAGACGTGTGGTTCTCCCATGGCAAAGAAATGATCAGATAATCAACACCAATAAAAGGTAACTTATCCAAGAATTGTAAGATAGCTAGACTGATCACAGAATATTATTACTGCACTACGTCCTAGAAAGTTAGAGAAGCTACGTCCTGCTAGAAGATTCACGCTGGTGGATCATGAAGGGGCCAAGAATAGAGTTAGCATGTTAGATTTCCTCAGATAATACGCCTCATCAAGCAGACCTGGCGAGAATCATGAGTTTACTCGGAGTGAACCGATAGTGTCCTTGATTTAAATTGATGAGACATTGGAACAGGGTTCTCTGTCATGACCCGACAAAAGAGCAACATTCACTCATAAATCAGCATTCAATTAAGGAGAGCGGAGGCCAGGGCGACTCTTTCATACATGCTCAGGCCAATTAAAGCAACCTTCAATTAACTTGTAAAAATCAATCTATGTTCCCCAATAAAGCAATGCCATGCAAAGTACAACATTCTTTGACTACAGAATAAAACTCCACCTGCACTTTCACGATCAGACTTTCCCAAGACTGGCACAGTACAAATTGTATAAAGTGCAAGTTTTTTTTGAAGTATTCAACATTCCCACGGCAGGCAGCGTGCAGATTTAGTATCAGAATGTTGTCTATCTATTTCCCTCTAAAAGTTCGAAATGGCAGGTAGCAAAGCTTGTCAAGTGCATTTAACCTTACAAGAGGATTCGCAGTAAGATTAAAATCAATTGGCAAAAGTGAGGATTGCATACGCTGGAAACCAGACTTTAGATCAGAGTGGTGCTGAAAAAGCACAACAGGTCAGGCAGCATCTGAGGAGCAGGAAGATCGATGTTTCGGGCAAAAGCCCTTCATCAGTCAAGGAGGCTTCCTGTAGAGTAATGGGGCTGGCATTTCCAAGTTGATAAACATGTCTTCACGATGCTATGTCCACATCCCTGCTACCTGGTGTTACAGAAAAGGCCAGACATCGTCAAGACATTTTAAGAAGTTAGCTCTGACCATAGATTTTCCTGTTGTTTTAGGCAGATGTAAGGTTGCTATCCCAAGATTGATACAGTAGGCCAAAACACTTGGCACTTAATGTCGCCGTTATACTTGCTGCTGTTCAGCTTTTTACTAACTGTTCGTCATTGTAGTAGCTTTATACTTCATTTAATTCTCTTGTTTCTTTCTCCTCAGATTCATTCTTCGCCCAACTGAAGACAAATGCTGACAAATTGCGTGTTCTCCTTTTCTGTTCGTTCAGTTCCTCACCTGGACACCTTGTTCCATTATAAGCTGCATCAAATGTTGACTCTCAGTCACTTGGATTTAAACACTAACTGATACATTTTTACAAACGGATGTTTCGCAGCATTCTTTATCTGGTGTCTGAAATTATTTTGTGTCACCACATATATAAATGCATTTGTGCAACAGCTTAAGTTTCGTAGCATATATGCGACTTGTTCAAAAATATCATAAGCAGCATAATCCAAGTGATAAGAGACATCAAAGAAATATAAAATATACATCAACCAAAGAAGTAGGAAGCTGCCTGATATGGCAAACAATAAAATCACAGAGTTCTTTCTGCTCTCTATCTCTGGATCATTCTCTGTTTTTCTCTGATCCCTGAGTCCCTGACGCACCTTTATTGCCTCAAAGATGTGTCTCACTGTCAGAGCATTGAGCAAGAGAATGAAAGCAAATGGCAAAATTGGTGTTAGAAATTTTTCAAAATATCGAAAACTAACCCATTGAGGATGATAATGATAACTTTCCCTGTCAGAACAGTACCATGGAAGATTGTTGATAAACATTTTAGGCTCAAATCAAAAGTAAATAGGAATATTCTTTAAAACAAAGAAAATGCATATTGTTGTTCCTATTTTCATCGCTGTTTTCTCAGTGCAATAATTAGTTTTCATTTGATGAATGCAAATGGCAACAAAACGATCAAAAGAGAAAGCGACAGTTAACCAGACAGAACAGTCAATGGATGAACAATTCAAGGCATAAATAATAGTACAAACAGGAGTGATGTCAAGGAAACACCGTGGATAATAATAGTAACTGAACTGACCAAGTATGACGTCGAAGACAATGAACAGAAGATCTGATGCTGCCATAGCCACCAAATATTGAGTGGTGCAGGTAGAAAGCCCACACTTGCCCCCAGACAAAAATACAATCGCCACTAGATTACTTACAGTGTGGAAACAGGCCCTTCGGCTCAACATGTCCACACCGCCCCGCCAAAGCGCAACCCACCAATACATCTACCCCTTACCTAACACTACGGGCAATTTAGCATGGCCAATTCACCTGACCTGCACATCTTTGGAGTGTGGGAAGCAACCGGAGGAAACCCACGCAGACACGGGGAGAATGTGCAAACTCCACACAGAGAGTCGCCCGAGGTGGGAATTGAACCTGGGTCTCTGGCGCTGTGAGGCAGCAGTGCGAACCACTGTGCCGCCATGCCGCCACTAGATTAACTGTAAGAGACAGAAAAGTAAGATAGACTTGAAGTTACAGATAATGTATTCTCTGTACCTGAACCACACTGTAAGTGATGGATTTTAGCATAAACATTGTTGTTGTTCAGTGTCACATAATTTTTTTTTAAAAATTGAAATACAGCAGAAAACCGTCACAGAAGGAATCCATTGTATTCTTTTAAATAACAGACATTGTGTCCAACATGAGTAGCGGGTTACTTCTAGTGTATGCAACAGCTGAGTTCCTCTGTTTTATAGTTTGTTCTGACTGGCTTGAATTGCCCTTCAGAAGACAACGTTTGAGGCAAAATGAATTGGCAAAACAAAGAATAGGAAGCACCTAACACAGATATGGTTTACAAAATTTCTGTTTTCGTTGCTTAGCCTTCACAGCTTAGAGCGCTACAACAATTGTAGACACTGATATGAGATTCACAAAATGGGCTTGCTGTCAAAGTCATAAGATGTTCCAGTAAAATTAACTATTCGAGTATGGAAAACCAAGCACAGACAGCAGCACTGACAACGCTGTGGATGCGTATCCTGGAAAGGATGTGTATCCTGGCTTTCAGACCAGCAAGAGTTCGGAAATTCAGTGCATCATGCAAAATAACTCATGACGCAGACTATTCTCTGGGATAAGCTGACGCCTTGAATTTGGGAAGACCTCAGCACTACACATGGAATTCTCTTTTGGACGTTAAGTCACGCTCAGATTCAGAAATATCCTCTGTCTTATTTGCAAATAGTGAACATTTTAAAACTTGTTAAAACGTGATCGCAATGGACATCTGACTTTCTGACCGCTTGCATTAACTGGGATGCAGAAAATCGTTTTTGGAATTTCTGCTCAGCAGCAGTGATGAAACAATGATATAAATCCAAGTCAGAATGAAATCTGGTTTGAATGGGAGCTTGTATGTGATGTTGTTTCAATGCATCTGTTATTTTTATTCTTTTATGTGCTGGAGGTCATTGTTGTCCGAGGTGATGTCAGAAGGGACTTGGTGTGTTACTACTTTGCATCTTATAGTTGCTATTAATTGATAGTCGTTAGTGCTGTTGGTGAAAGGTGTGAGTACCGATCGTAGTGGGTGGCACACTAGTCAATTGACAACTTGCTCTGTAGAACGTCCAGCTTCTTGAGTGTTGCTAGAGCTGCAATCATCCATGAAAATGAACAGCATTCAGTTCTTGAGTTATGCTTTCCTGGTAGTGGAAATGAATTTATCAGCAGGCCACTGAAAATTAGTGTCTGATGCACTCCTGTGTGCACAGCACAGATACGGCTGAATCAGTTTATTTTTCTTTCAATGATTGGCTCGGAGTATGGATGGTCAGGCACTCAGTGATGGCAATGTCATAGCAAGGCAACAGCAAACTGGTAAATTCTAACAATTTGAAGCTGGTCAATGTGTGACTCTGTCACATGTGAATGTTACATTCAGCCCAAATAGATATTATGTTACTGTATATGGATAGAGACATCTTCATTATCTATGCACAATCGCTCGGAAATATCACTTTGAAAATGATGCTGGAAGAAAGGACATGGATGAGACAACTAGAGATGTTATGCTCTCGGGCATACCCTGACGAGCTCCTGCAGACAACAATGGTGGCTTAGCTGATTCACTTAAAACAGCTGGAACCAAATTCAGCGGGAAATTAAAAATTGTTATAATTTGATTGAGCCCAGTTTGACAACGACTCCTTGTTGTGAATATATGTTAAAAATGTTCATGTCTATGAGCGAAGCATTTTTTTCAGTAATGAAACAAAACTGTAAAAAGAACAAGTGCAGCTGGTTGAGGTTCAGTTTATCAATCTGTCAATTCCAGTAAATCAAGCCTGAGTATATCACAGTTTACAGTTAACATGCGATGGTGTTCACAGGTCAAGAGGTCGTATTACCCCAAAAAAAGGTTCTGACAAAGTTTGAAGACCAGGGCAGAGTCAACATGTTTGCCATTATCACATTAAATAAAGTGAAAAGCTAACAATTCTGAAAATTTAACTTGTGAACTCTCAAATGTAGTGTTAGTGACATGAAGTACGAAGAGGGCGGGCAGAATCGACTCAATATGTTGCAGAAAACATAGCTCATTTACATGTTCGACACACACGGACAAACTTGCATCTCTCTCTTGAATTTTGCTGAGAGAATGTTAAGTACAGCTCTCATGTTGGGCATGAAACTTCAGCAAATGAGAAAGACCACAACTGGAGTTTATGAATATGAAATATGCATTACAGCTTGGAACAAATCGGAATGGCAGAGATGCGTAGGTTACATTAAAATGTTATATTAATGTTCTGTGTTCTGCACTGTTGATTCCATAAAATGTTCATCAATTCCATTAATAATCCAGAAATTATATTACAGGCACTAAACCAGAACATTCGTTAAAACAGTCATTTTTATTCCCATTAATATTCTCATTTTCATTTTTTATATATTGTCTTAATACTGATTGATGCACAATTCTCATCAAACCAACTTCACCAGGAGGACCCACATCACAGAGAACCACAACAATCAGTGGAAAATAACTGTAGAAGCGTTATGATTTCCTGATTTGAAAATAGTTTATCAGAATCTAATCAGACACAGATATGAAATACTGTCAATATTTCCAGCTTTATGTCAATTTCTTATTAATGTGCAAGTGTTAGATTGAACTTGCTATGTACCACATACTTTTGGAGAAAACATGGCTGTATTACATTTCATTGAAACAACATTGTTGCTGTGCTATTTTGTTTTGTCATTTAAAAAAAAGCACATCTGTTTGTCACCAATGGAATATACTACATTGTAAATGTAGTGCCAGAAAATTGAATAAACTGAGACAATTTCCCACCTCCAGTCCATTGTGTGACCAATCCACTTTGACGACTGCACTATTGGGCAGAATAGATATAAGCGTATCACACGATGATTCTTGGTCCTACTTACTTCTGGGGTCTGAAATTCTATTTCATTCAGTTGTTCACAAATTGTTACATTCTGTAATCAGAGATGCTTTGACACACATAAAAGCACTGTGGAATGTTGTTCACCTTCATTTAGTAACCCATACTAATTGTAGTTCTAAGTTTAGAGATCCTCTAGGGAAATAAAGACTAAACTTCAAGGGCAGAATAAAGGACTCCAAGAGAGGCATGAAAGAAGACGAGTATCCCAGAAAAGTCAAGCTTGAGTATTATAATAACCTCTGGCTTTATGACAATAGTGCATGTTCTCTGAATCCTCCAAAGTCTTATCTGCTGCCAAATGAAACCTTCCACCCAACACTCCAACAAATCATTTTCTTTCGTTGTGGAATTGAATAAACAGAACGTTATTGCATCAATGATTGTTATTAATGGTTTAACTCCTGTCATGTAAAATACAACTAAGCCAGACATGGCCACACGGCACTATTGATGCAACATGTGGTGGCAATGTAATGTGACCATGTTCAGCTTAGCCTTACCGTCAGTACAAACATTTTATCAACTTCCACATGCTAGCGGGCAGCAGCAAGTAATTTGAATACTTCTTCACTCCCATCCCAAAATAATTTAGATTCTTCAGTAATCAACAAACGTGTTGGCTTACTCAGCACCTAAATGTAATCTTCAATAAACAACCTTAGTATGATACAGCGATCCGAACATGATGAAATAAAATATATGTGGGCAACACGGTGGCACAGTGGTTAGCACTGCTGCCTCACAGCGCCAGAGACCTGGGTTCATTCCTGCCTCAGGCGACTGTGTGGAGTTTGCACATTCTCCCCGTGTCTGCGTGAGTTTCCTCCGGGTGCTCCGGTTTCCTCCCACAGTCCAAAAATGGGCAGGTTAGGTGAATTGACCATGCTAAATTGCCCGTAGTGCTAGGTGCAGGGGTAACGGGTCAGGTTGGGTGCGCTTCGGCGGGTCGGTGTGGACTTGTTGGGCCAAAGGGCCTGTTTCCACACTGTAAGTAATCTAATCATCCAACCCGAATGAGTAAACTATCCTCAACAGACCTATGCAGGTCAGTTCCTTGAATGGTCATTCTCAACCAGCAAAGGTTCTAGTCAGGAACGACTTCACACAAAACGATTAGAGTTGAACTGACTTCACACATACGTACACATTCCAATCTTCAAAAGAATAAGAAGATGCAGCAGAATTTCTGAGAAGCAGTTTGAAAATGTTTGACCAGGGACATCTTGAACTACATTACATCATATGTGGCAATCGGTGAAATGACTCCTTTGGCCACAAGGCATGGAACAGTATGCTATATCAGATTCGACAGATGACTGATACTCCTTTTTTCAGATGACCTCTGTTGAAGTATAATGAATCTACTGGTGACACTGCAAGTCTCTAAGTCACTAGGTCCCTCAAAGCTGCACGTTCGATCAAATGGAGATCACAGCAGCACAGCTGACTTACACAAATTATGACTGGATCTGTTTGAACCCGATTATCACCTTGGAAGAGCAGAAAATGAAATCGAGAGTCTGAAATTATGTAGCAGTCCCACCAGTCGTCAGTGAAAAATGTATTCTGACAGTCTTTCTGAGCTCGCTGGACGATTATAACAGAGAGGTAAAAACAATGACTGCAGATGCTGGGTTAGTGGTGCTAGAAAAGCACAGCAGTTCAGGCAGCATCCGAGAGCAGTAAAATTCCTGATGAAGGGCTTTTGCCCGAAACGTCGATTTTACTGCACCTCGGATGCTGCCTGAACTGCTGTGCTTTTCCAGCACCACTAATCCAGATTATAAAAGAGAGACCACAGCATTGACAGAGATCAACAGTTCGTTTTCTAACACCGTGTGTCTCACTGTAAATCGGTCTACAAATATAGCCAGCGTCTTCAACGACAAAATGTCACACCAAAATCATTGGCAGCAACATCGTAGCAATAAAAGTAACAATAATAATAAATTAATAGAATAATAGAACCCTTATGGTGCAGAGGGAGGCCATTTGAAACATTGAACCTGCAAAGAACAAACCACTCAGACACATTCCTCATCCTATCTCCTTAAGCCTGCAACCACCATGGCCAATCCATCTAATCTGCACGTATTTGGATTGTGGGAGGAAAATAGAGCACACAGTGAAAGGCAATGCGGACAACTGGCAAATGTGCAAACTCTGTTGGCCAAGGCTACAATTGCACCTGGGACTCTGGCGCTGTGAGACAGCAGTGTTAACCAAATACACAATGCTAACTAAGACAAAATCATATTCCAAAACATACGATCTGGGAGGAACCTTACATGAACCAACAGCATTCTGAGAACATCAAATTGAACAGCAACAATGGGAAGGGTGAGAAACATCATGTTTGTTAAACCAATTTGAACCAATTTGGTGGCACTGTTGCCACTGCACTGTCAATAATTGTCCTGTTAAATTCTACACCAGAGATGTGTGCCGCATATTATACATGTCACAACTAACACGTCAATTTGAGTTCAAATAATTTGAACAATACACTTTTAATTTCAATTTTACATTTTAATTGGAGCCTTGTGCTCAGCACTCATCCCAGCTATCTGTCCTCACACATGTCATGTCTCCACGCATCCACTGACTCAATCACGAGGTATTCAAAGCTATCCATGCTGACCTTCACTATCTCTCCATAACCACGTTCTCAACCCAGTTTTGCATATGTTACATCTGGTCAAATTTCATTCAAATCAAGGCATTGGAAATAGCAAATGTGACTATAAAGAAATTGTTATAAAACCCACTTCAGCGATCGCAAGCTTTGCAATTCCAAAGTTAAAAATCACACAACACCGGGTTATAGTCCAACAGGTTTAATTGGAAGCACACTAGCTTTCGGAGCGACGCTCCTTCATCAGGTGATGAAGGAGCGTCGCTCCGAAAGCTCGGGTGCTTCCAATTAAATCTGTTGGACTATAACCCGGTGTTGTGTGATTTTTAACTTTGCACACCCCAGTCCAACGCCAGCATCTCCGAATCACATTTGCAATTCCACTGAGAGATCAATCTTGCTGAACAGTTTTTTTTGGACAAAGCAGTACTGATGTTCAGCCAAACTCTGTCAATGAGGTGTCAATGCAAGCATATTCTGTACAATACAGAAAAAGAGGCAATGCTGCACATTACTGTCGAGTCTCCTGAACTATAAACAATACACTTGAAACTTAAGAAATGAGGACACTATTTGTTGCAATTGCCATTTAATTTGCTGAATGTAAATAAACAAATTATCAGTCCGAGAGTGGAAATGAGAATGATTCAATGCACTGAATTATACAAAGTAGATTGTTACAACACCTAACAGGAATACCAACAATAGCAAGAATAGTGTAATATACTTTTGCGACCATTCTTGTTGATGAAACAATCTCTCCCTGCTGCTGAAAATCTTTTGGATTTGAAGAATCTTCCTGCAACTGTTGATGAGCCAGTTCAGAGGTGATACTTTATGCTGTGTGTTATCTCCGATGGGAACCTGTGATTACACTTGAATTTCTTTTGTCATTTTGAAAAAGAAAACATTACGACAGGTTCAGCCTAAAGGTGTGGTGTGTTAAATTTAGATTTCAGTTAGTATATGAATACCCGAAGGAAGTGATTAACCCGATCTAGATCCTCAAAGGTTATTTGAAATTTGTCTTCAAATTTTAGGCACTTTCATTCACATCAATATCTAAACATGTTTTCATATTCATTACAGATATTACTTCCATCTTGCTGAGACTGTTGAGTCACTAATTATCACATATGTCCAGCTCCATGAGAGAGCTTTCTTTGCTGCATACTGTTATAATCTGTTCTTCCTTGTTAATTCGGTTTGAGATGGTGCTGCCCCGTAATTAAAATTATTTTGCCCTTGTTATTTTTCGGGGCTGGTCAGAAGCACAGGGGTGCTGGATTATCTGAACTGGCTACTTTAAAATGGCGAACTGAAACGGTCCAAGTCAACAATCAGAGGAGGCGTTTAGAGTTTTTTTAAAATAAAAACACTTGTACAATGAAAGGGCGACTTGCCAGGTCTCCCATGTCAGGTTTTTTATATAGTTTGGTTTAGTTTGAAGCTACTGGTCTATGAAACTCTACTGAGTAAAAAGATTTCTGGACTCAACAGAGGTTTTCTAGCTGACTCCTCTGTTATCCCGCCTGTAAGATCCATAGTTTGATTTTACCTTTTCTTGCCAAAGGTGCATTTAACAGGATACTGTAGGACATTGGAATAGTATCATTAAGTTGGGAATCAGCTGAGTTTTCAGATAGGTTAATTCACTTTATATTTTTTTTGTTTATGTTTCATTTGCTATTTTGTAAATAAATTATGTTTTGTTTAACCTGGTTGTTTTGACCAGCTACATCACTCCTGGCATATTAATCTTACACGTGCTTAAAACAACTATGAAAGTTAGAGTCTGGCCTATCTTCTTAAAATGTGTTAAAGGGGGATGGTGTGGTCCACAAGAGATATGTGTGATTTGTTCTGTAGTCCCAATTTGGGATTAGGGATGTTGGGATTAGGGATGTTGGTCTTAAAGGCAGCAACTGTTAGGTATTTATGTATTTTGTTACGGTTATTGAATTTGTTTTGTTTAAGCAGTGCTTGGTGTCGTAATGTTTCTTTCAGTCAGTAAGAAATTTCTGGGAGAGATGAACCGGGACAAGTGGTGGGCTTGTTAGTGGGTGAACATTTTGGTGATGGCGACCACAATTCTGTGACTTTCACCTTGGTTATGGAGAGAGATAGGTGCGCACAACAAGGAAGTTTTTACAATTGGGGGAAGGGAAATTACGATGCTGTAAGACAGGATTTGAGGAGCATACGTTGGGAGCATAGGCTGTCAGGGAAGGATGTGGTGGAAATGTGGGACTTTTTCAAGGAGCAGATACGACGTGTCCTTGATATGTATGTACCTATCAGGCAGGAAAGAAATGGTCGTGTGAGGGAGCCTTGGTTGACGAGGGAGGTTGAATGTCTAGTAAAGAGGAAGAAGGAGGCTTACATAAGGTTGAGGAAACAAGGTTCAGACAGAGCAGTGGAGGGATACAGGATAGCCAGAAGGGACCTGAAGAAAGGGATTAGGAGAGCTAAGAGAGGTCATGAAAAATCCCTGGCGGATAGGATCAAGGATAACCCCAAGGCATTCTATGCGTATGTGAGAAACCTGAGAATGATGAGAACGATGGTAGGTCCGATCAAGGACAGTGGTGGGAGACTGTGTATTGAGTCGGAAGAGATAGGAGAGGTCTTGAACAAGTACTTCTCTTCAGTATTTACGAACGAGAGGGACCGTATTGTTGAAGAGGAGAGTGTGAAACGGACTGATAAGCTAGAAGAGATACCTGTTAGGAAGGAAGATGTGTTGGACATTTTGAACAACTTGAGGATAGACAAGTCCCCCGGGCCTGACGGGATATATCCGAGGATTATGTGGGAAGCAAGAGAGGAAATTGCAGTACCGTTGGCAATGATCTTCTCGTCTTCACTGGCAACTGGGGTGGTACCAGGGGACTGGAGAGTAGCGAATGTTGTGCCCCTGTTCAAAAAAGGGAATAGGGATAACCCCGGGAATTACAGGCCAGTTAGTCTTACTTCTGTGGTAGGCAAAGTAATGGAAAGGGTACTGAGGGATAGGATTTATGAGTATCTGGAAAGACACTGCTTGATTAGGGACAGCCAGCACGGATTTGTGAAGGGTAGGTCTTGCCTTACAAGTCTTATTGAATTCTTCGAGGAGGTGACCAAGCATGTGGATGAGGGTAGAGCAGTGGATGTAGTGTACATGGATTTTAGTAAGGCATTTGATAAGGTTCCCCATGGTAGGCTTATGTGGAAAGTCAGGAGGCATGGGATAGAGGGAAATTTGGCCAATTGGATACAGAACTGGCTAACCGGTCGAAGTCAGAGAGTGGTGGTAGATGGTAAATATTCAGCATGGAGTCCAGTTACAAGTGGAGTTCCGCAGGGATCAGTTCTGGGTCTTCTGCTGTTTGTAATTTTTATTAATGACTTAGAGGAGGGAGTCGAAGGGTGGGTCAGTAAATTTGCAGATGATACAAAGATAGGTGGAGTTGTGGACAGTGAGGAGGGCTGTTGTCGGCTGCAGAGGGACTTAGATATGATGCAGAGCTGGGTTGAGGAGTGGCAGATGGAGTTCAACCCTGCCAAGTGTGAGGTTGTCCATTTTGGAAGAACAAATAAGAATGCGGAATACAGGGTTAATGGTAGGGTTCTTGGTCAGGTGGAGGAACAGAGGGATCTTGGGGTCTATGTACATAGATCTTTGAAGGTTGCCACTCAGGTGGATAGAGTTTGTAAGAAGGCCTATGGAGTATTATCGTTCATTAGCAGAGGGATTGAATTCAAGAGTCGTGAGGTGATGTTGCAGCTGTACAGGACTTTGGTTAGGCCACATTTGGAGTACTGTGTGCAGTTCTGGTCGCCTCACTTTAGGAAAGATGTGGAAGCTTTGGAGAGGGTGCAGAGAAGATTTACCAGGATGTTGCCTGGAATGGAGAGTAGGTCGTACGAGGATAGGTTGAGAGTTCTTGGCCTTTTCTCGTTGGAACGGCGAAGGATGAGGGGTGACTTGATAGAGGTTTATAAGATGATCAGAGGAATAGATAGAGTAGACAGTCAGAAACTTTTTCCCCGGGTACAACAGAGTGTTACAAGGGGACATAAATTTAAGGTGAAGGGTGGAAGGTATAGGGGAGATGTCAGGGGTGGGTTCTTTACCCAGAGAGTGGTGGGGGCATGGAATGCGCTGCCCGAGGGAGTGGTAGAGTCAGATTCATTGGCGACCTTTAAGCGGCATTTGGATAGGTACATGGATGGGTGCTTAATCTAGGATAGAAGTTCGGCACAACATCGTGGGCCGTAGGGCCTGTTCTGTGCTGTATTGTTCTATGTTCTATGTTCTAAGTGACTTCGGGGGCTTTAGAAAAGGTGAAGAAGGAAAAACTTCTGGAGTTGGCAAGCATGTTATAGTTGAATTTGACTGTGTCTCCGAAAAAAAGAATGGAGTTAATAAAGCAACAGCTCAGCATTTAAAGTTGCTGGAAACGCCATCTGAAACATTGGTGATTGCTAAAATTTAATTGAAAATGAAGCAGCTTGAGTTAGATGCAAAGGAAATAGAAAGAGAAGACAGATTGAAACTGATTGAATTACGATTAAAATCAGAAGAATGAGGAAAAGAACGAAAAGCCATAGCAGAACAAGAAGAAAAAGGAGCAACAGTTTGAACTTCCGACATTGGTACTCAGACAGGAAACACGGCTTAAGATGATGGAGGTGAAGACAGAAGGTAAGCTAAGTGAGGCAATGAGAACTCATGTTAAAACCACAACATTAGCAGCTGAAATGGTGCTGATTATGAATTGGTTCATCAATCAAAATTTCATTTCAAGCACCATTTTAAATCTGTGACGGTTGAAATTGGAGAAAAGAGAAATCCTCGGATGGAAAAGCAAAGGTAGATTTCAGTAAAAAAAAACATAAGGATGACTTACCACAGGGTAAAAAGAAAACCGTGAAGGAGAAAGAGATGTTAAAATGCTCCAGTGATTTCACTGCAATGCAGTATGCTTAACTAAAATAATCTTGTTGGATTTCGAAGAGCATTGAGAACCCGGATGTCAGAAACAAAAAAAAAGCCTGATAGACAATAGACAATAGACAATAGATGCAGGAGTAGGCCATTCAGCCCTTCGAGCCTGCACCGTCATTCAATATGATCATGGCTGATCATTCCCAATCAGTATCCTGTTCCAGCCTTATCTCCATAACCCTTGACTCCACTATCTTTAAGAGCTCTATCCAATTCTTTCTTAAATGAATCCAGAGACTGGGCCTCCACTGCCCTCTGGGGCAGAGCATTCCACACAGCCACCACTCTCTGGGTGAAGTAGTTTCTCCTCATCTCTGTCCTAAATGGTCTACCCCGTATTTTTAAGCTGTGTCCTCTGGTTTGGCACTCCCCCATCAGCGGAAATATGTTTCCTCCTGCCAGAGTGTCCAATCCTTTCATAATCCTATACGTTTCAATCAGATCCCCTCTCAGTCTTCTAAACTCAAGGGTATACAAGCCCAGTCGCTTCAGTCTTTCCGTGTAAGGCAATCCTGCCATTCCAGGAATTGACCTCATGAACCTACGCTGCACTCCCTCAATAGCCAGAAGGTCTTTCCTCAAATTTGGAGACCAGAACTGTACACAGTACTCCAGGTGTGGTCTCACCAGGGCCCTGTACAGCTGCAGAAGCACCTCTTTGCTTCTATACTCAATTGATAAAGGGCTTTTCCCCGAAACGTCGATTTTTCTGCTCATCAGATGCTGCCTGACCCGCTGTAGTTTTCTAGCACCACTCTAACCTTGACTCGCTTCTTCAACCATATACCTGCAAAGGTAACGATAACTCACATCGGCCAGGACTAGCATTCAAAGAGATTAGAATTCTAAGAGGCAAAGACTTCATTTAGTCTCTGACGTGTAAAGATGAGGAGATGCATACTTAGAACATAGAACATAGAAGAATACAGCGCAGTACAGGCCCTTTGGCCCACGATGTTGCGCCGATCCAAGCCCACCTAACCTACACTATCCCACTATCCTCCATATGCCTATCCAATGCCTGTTTAAATGCCCATCAAGAGGGAGAGTCCACCACTGCTACTGGCAGAGCATTCCATGAAGTCACGACTCGCTGAGTAAAGAGCTATTGCCAGAAAACGTGCTATCAACGGAAATTTACGGAGAAATATGAAGCACCTAATTATTCAGAGTGAGGTTAGGGTGTCCAGTGAACAGCGTAAAAGTAGTGGCAGGAGTACTGGACAAACTCTCAGCTCCAGTAGTAGAATTCTCCTCGGCAATGGTACAGCTATTTCATAGGTTGGAGTGCTGCCGACCATGGTTGAAAAGCCAGTAAAAGCTCAGGGAACTGAGGACAGGTATCCTGGGATTTTTTACGGACTGTGTGGTAACGAGGTCACAAACTCACCAGGTGAAATAAGACAGATTAAATAATACAGATAAGAAAGTTGCAGTGGAATTTGCAGAGACCCATCAATGAAAACACCAGAGCTTTTTGACTTCGCTTTCCTTGAAAAGGTTTCTTTTCAACTTATCCTAAGTTATCCTTATGATCGTCACCAAGATCTAGTTTTCTCTTGCCAGGTGAGGATTTCTCTTTTCCACCATTTCATGTCCTGAAGTTGATCTCGGAATCCAAGCTTTGCTTTATGAACTAATTCATAATTATCAGTCATTTCAACTATAATTGATCAGATCTTGGAGACAAAATAGATTACAAGGCAGGTATCATTAGATTAAATAGATTAACTGAGCTATGGGAGAAAAATGAAAATTTAAAGCAATTGTATCGAAAGCCATACACAGAAAAAGAATTCGAATGCATCTCTGAATGTTAGTATCTTAAAAATAATGTCTTCATGAGAAATGCAGGGCATCATATCTTTTGGCAGCTGAGAAGTGGGCAGAGGTTCGTGAATCGTACTGCGACTGGGTTACAAAAAGGAGGTGTTGTGAATAGCACATGAGCAACGCCGAGGGGATCATTGAGGAGTGAGAAAAACCCATGCTAAAACTCAAAAATACTTTTCATGGCCTCGACGGCACAAAGATGTCATTGACATTTGCCTGTTATGTCATGCCTGTCAGCTCATTGGAAAATTACAGGCAGTAATAAAAAATGCATCTTCAATGCATACATCTGCCTTTGAGGAACCTTTTTAAAGAATCTTAATTGTTTGTGTAGAACCCCTACCTCAACAACATCAGTAATTCGTAAAAATAATGGACTTATCCACCAAATTTTCAGAGTCTCGTCCATTCTGCAAAATCACAGATAAAAGGACTGTGGAGGACTTACTCAAAGTTTCAAGAGATATGGACTACTCATAGAGATTCAATCAGATCAAGGGTCAAATTTCGTATCGAAATTATTCAAGGTAGTAACGTCGAGCTTAGAAATAAAATAATTCAAATTCTATTGCATTCCACCCAGAATTACAGGGAACATTAGGAAGGTGATGTCAGACATTCCAGTCCATGTTGAGTGCTGATAGTCAAGAATATCCAGCTGACTGGAAGAGGGAATTGCTTTTGTAATTTTTGTGGTCAGAGGTGCATCAATGACTCAACAAAATTCAGTCTATTTGAATTGGTTTACGGGCAGGAAGAGAGAGGACCACTGAATTTGATTAAGGAGAAACTTGTAGGTCAGAATTCAGAGACTACATATTTGGACTAAGTGTCAAATTTTGGGAGCAATGAAATACAGTTGGGGAGTCAGCTCGACAGAACTTAAAACTCTCACAGCTTATCATGAAACAGGAAGCAGATAAGAAGTCAAGAACTTGTAATTTTGCCACCGAGGTTAAGGTTTGAGTTTTCCTTCCAGTGAGAGGTGAACCTTTCAAAGCAAGGTTTAGTGAACCTTATAAAGTCGAAAGGAAATTTAATGAGGTGAACTATTTGATAAGGACTCCAGACAGAATGTAATCTCACAAAGTGTGTCATGTGATCAAGCTTGAAAGACAGGAAAGGAAAGCCAAAGAAGAATGCATCGTTGGTTTCAAGTCAGAGTGAAGAACAAGGATCAGAAAATTCTAAATTGGACGCTCCTCAAGTTAAAATAGATAATGAAAATTTGTCAAAGATTGGGATAAATTATTAAGCTACCTTCCAAAGGAAAATCAAAATGACCTGGAAGAGTTCTGACTATCAATGTGCAGAAATAAGCTGGGCAGTACTTTCCTAATTATGCACGATTTAAAGATAGGACATGCTGTTCTGATTAAACAACATCCCTCTAGGCATAAGCTGTAATGTTGGGAAAGGTTCAAAAGGAAATTGAACACCTGCTCCAAGACGACATGATCGAAGTAAGTTACAGTGATTGGAGGTCGCCCATAGTAATGATGACAAAACCAGATCATACCCAACGATTGTGTGTGAACTATAGTCAATACAGTAACAAAGACTGACTGTCAGAAAGAGCAAAGACAATTGTGGCTTTCATAGTGCCAAAGTGACTCTATCAATTAAGTCAATTATGATATGAAAAATGCACCAGCCACATTAGAGACTCACCAGTAAGGTCATTGCCGCATTACTCAATTATGTTGTATGCATTAAGGCGGCATGGTGGCACAGTGGTTAGCACTGTTGCCTCACAGTGCTAGGGATCTTGGTTCAATTCCCACCTCAGGCGACTCTCTGTGTGGAGTGTTGCGGATTCTCGCTATGTTTATGTGGGGGTGCTCCAGTTCCCTCCCACAATACAAAAAATGTGCAGGTTAGGTGAATTAGCCATGATAAGTTGCCCGTAGTGTTACGTGAGTGGGTAAATGTAGGGGAATGGGTCTGGGTGGGTTGTGTTTCGGCCGGTCGATGCGGACTTGTTGGGCCGAAGGGCCCGTTTCCACGCTGTAAGTAATCTATTCTAATGAAAAAAATTGATGACCTTACGATTTTTACTCACACATGAAAGAAACACTTTCAACGTTTATAAAACTTGTTCGATCAATCAGGAAGGCATAATTGATGATGAAGTTGGCTTAAAGTGATTTTCCACAGTCCAAGTCACCTTCCTGCGCCATGTTATTGGATATGGACAAACGGCTCCACGGAATGCACATTCGAAGATAATTGGGGAGCTTCCCATAAGATCAACTAAACAGCAGTCCTTATGGTTCCAAGGATTGAGTGGATTCTATTGAAAAACCGTACGGGATTTTACCAATGTGGGTTTGTCCACTCACTGAATTGCTAAAGACAGGCAAGAATCTTCAGTGGACAGCGGACTGTCACAAGGCATTTGGCAGCCTGAAAGTAGTATTGACCATTACCCCAGTGTTAGCCACACCTCATTAAGCAAACCCATTCTAGATAGCTATCAATGCAAATGATGTGGGTAGCAGTGTTGTGCTCTTGCAGGAAGACGATAAGAAGATAGAAAGACTATAAAATTGAATTGCATTGAATTTATTGTCACGTGTACTGAAGAACAATGAAAACATTTCAAGCAATATAGGCAGATCAGAGTTAAGTAGCATTGATAAGTAAATAATAGGTAAAAAGTGGCAAAAACAAAATCACAGGTACTGGCAAATGTTAAGAGTTAGTGAGTCCATTCAGTATTCTTACAATAGTTGTGTAGAAACTGTTTTGAAATCGGCTGGTGCGTGTGTTCAGGCGTTCGTATCTTCTCCCCGATGGGAGAGGTTGGAGAAAAGTATTGCCAGGTTGGGATGGATCTTTGAGAATGCTGGTGGCCTTTCCTTGACAGCGGGCCTGGTAGATGGATTCTACAGAAACCATCTGTAGAATCTGCCTTTGTGATTGTTCGGGCCGAGTTCAGCAGTCTCTGCAACCATCTCTGATCTTGAATGCTCCAGTTGCCATACCAGGTAGTGATACATCCAGTCAGAATACTCTCGATGGCACACTTATAAAAGTTGGTAAGGGTATTCACCTTCATGCCAAATTTCCTCAGCTGCCTGAGGGAGAGGAGACATTGTTAGGCTTTTGTAACTAGAACGTCTACATGAAGAGTCCAATAAAACTTGTTGTGGATGACCACTTGACCACTTGACACTCTCCACTTGTTCCACCTCTGTGCTAAAATGTAAAGGGGGGGCATGAGTAACATGCTGCCATTTGTCAATAATGATTTCCTTGGTTTTGCTGGCATTGAGAGCTAGGTTGTTCTCAGTGCATCATTTCTCCAGTTATTTCTGCAGGAAATTGAACATTCATCTGCAGAAAAATTTGACAGTTGATAAACGAAATTTAGTCTTGGTGTTAGAACATAGAACATAGAACGTTACAGTACAGTACAGACCCTTCAGCCCGAGATGTTGCGCCAAGTTGTGAAAATAATCTGATGCCCATCTAACTTGCACTATTCCATTATTATCCATATGCATGTCCAATGCCCACTTAAATGCCCTTAACATTGGGGAATCTACTATCGTTGTAGGCAGGCCGTTCCACGCCCATACTACTCTCTGAGTTAAGGAACTTCCCCTAATATCTGTCCTAAACCTGTCACGTCTTGGCGTTACAACACTTCAATCTTTATGTTGTCAGTGATGCATATATAATGGCCATATCCCATTGAAGATTGTGAAGAAATTTAAGGACTGTTATGCCAGACTGTTTCGATGGAGCTTGTTGTCACAGCTATTCATTTGTTAATTTTGAATGTGTAAGTGCAACACCCCAAAATTGGATACAAGAAAATTAACACGTATACGTCCTCTGAATTAAAGGGGGAGGGATGTAGTGATGTAGCAAGTTCAGCCAGTTAGACGTCATCGAATATGATTTCCCTAACTGGGACTGTAATCCTGGTCCAATCTGGGAGCCCTCTGCACAAGCGTAAACAGGAGTGTCAGAGGGCCTGTTCACTCTGAAAGCTGGTTCTGAGGACGCCGGATCAGTGGCAAGTGCCGTGGAAATGAGCATTAAGTGTGGCTTGGTGACAGAAACAGGCCTCCATGGAATTATTTCCTTATTTATTTCGCTAAGTATTTCTATAGAACTGCAGTTAAGCTGCTCATTTGTTTTATGTTATTCCGTCTTCATTTTAAATACAGTGCAAGAAGAAAGTGTATTTTGCTTCAAGCCTGATCCTTTGAAGAATCAAATTAAATCCGAAAACGCAAAGCATTTAAATTAGTGATGTGATTGATGCTCGATAGACTTGAAATGTTAGACTGCCATGAGGTAGATGCAAAATGCTTTCTAAAACTGATGTCACTTGGAATACATTTGAAACCCGACACTATTGAGAATGTTGTCTATCACAGTGGGTGAAGTGTGCATTTGGATTTTTGAAAAGAAGCACTCAACAAGATGCCAAGTAAGCAGTTCCTTCAGAAAACAATCGATGATGTTGGGAAGCAAACGCCACATTGGGTCGAATTCAGAGTATCTGACGTGAAACAGAGAATTCGGCTTAATTACTAATTTTCAGTTTGGCAAGACAGGACATGTATCATGGCACACACTGCGACACACCAGCCTCAAAGCTTCAGAATCAACATTCAGATGTAGGAGGCAGTAAATATTGTGAAAACAACATTTCCTGGCAGAAACATAGAAAATGAGTGCAGTAATAGTCAATTTGATCCTCAAAGCTATTCAATGTGATCAAGGCTGATCATTCAAATCAGTTTCATGTTCCTTCTTTACACTGCTTCATTGTTCATTCCTCTTTCTTGAACACATTCAATGTTTTGACCTGAACCACTGTCTGTGTGAAGGGATTTGAAAGATCTACCTCTCTCTGGTTGAAGAAACTGCTCCTCAGCTCAGTTCAAAATCTCTTCCCATGATTAATAAACCGTGATCCCAACATCTGGACTTCCCCCATCATCTGAAATATTCTTCACATTAGAATAAATATCCTGTTTAACATTAGACATTGTTAGAAGAATCCCCAATCTCATTGTTCTGAACTCCTATGAATATAGCCCTCTCACAATGAAGGGCTGCATTTGCAGATCGACCTTCTGTGAATCTTGATCAAGGAAACCTAGATCTCTCGGCATTGCAGTATACTACATTTGTCTACCATATAAATAATAGTCTATTTTGCTCTAATTCCTTACAAAATGTGTGGAGTTTGCACATTCTCTCCGTGTCTGCGTGGATTTCCTTTGTGTTCTCTGGTTTCGTCCCACAGTACAAAAATGTACAGGTAGGTGAATTAGCCATGTAGTGTAAGGTGAAGGGGTAAATGTAAGGGAATGGGTCTGGATGGGTTGCCCTTCGGAGAGTTGGTGTGGACTTGTTGGGCTGAAGGGCCTGGTTCCACAATGTAAGTAATCTAATCTAATCTAAAAAAATAGATGACTTTACATTTACCAACACTGTCTGTCATCTGACACATTCGTGCCCAGATGCCAAACTTCCTTACATCTCGCTGCACACTTTGCAGTCCCACTGATCGTGGTGTCATCTGTGAACGTTGACACACGACACTTGGCCCTAATTCTAAATCATTGATATAAATTGGATGCAATTACGATCTCAATACTGCTCTTTTAAGCATACCACTAGCTACTGATTGCCAACCCAAAAGGCAGCATCTCTCCACACTTATTGCTTTCTGTTCGTTAGCGAGCCGTTCTGTCCATGCTCACACATTAACCAAAATGCCGCACAACTTTATCTGTTGGAGCAAAATTTTCCGTGTCTCCTTGATCAATGCCACATGGAAATTCAGGTGCACCATATCTACTGATACTCCATTTTCCACCGCACTCGCACTGCCCTTGAAGTATTCCAGCTTACATAATGTGTCATGTGAATATGCGCAGATGGTATTTCAATTTGGAATGATAGCGATAGGATCATGTGGCACTTGTTACAAGTCAGACCACAAGGCCAAATCCAGATGCTTCTGAATTTGACATTACTCAAATTGAATTGGGCAATGAGGAATTTTTTTGACAATTGGAATGCATTACTGAATAACCTTCCAGACGAAAATCAAAATGACCTGAAATATTTGTTACAATCACCCGGAGATATATCTGGGAGTGGGGCATGGAACTAATAATGCACCATGATGACATTGGAAATGCTGTTCCATTGAAGCAACGCCCTTATTGGCTCAATACTGCTTTTTGGCTGCTTTGGGAAATGAGAAATGCAATTGCTTTGCCACTCGCGAAGTTCTTTGCATCCTCGCTGTCCACTGGAGTTGTACCTCAGGGCTGGAGAGAGGCAAATGTAATTCCTCTCTTCAAGAATTGAAATAATGAAATCCCCGGCAATTACAGACCAGTAAGTCTCATGTCTGTCGTCTGCAAAGTGGTAGAAAGGATTCCGAGAGATCTGATTTATGACCACCTGGAAGAGCATGGCTTGATTAAATGCAGTCAACATGACTTTGTGAGGGGCAGGTCATGCCTCACAAACATTATCGAGTTCTTTAAGAATGTGACTAGAAAAGTTGATGAGGGTTGAGCTGTGGATGTGGTGTATTTGGACTTCAGCAAGGCATTTGATCAGGTTCCCCGTGGTAGGCTCATTCAGGAGGTCAGGAGGAATGGGATACAGGGGAACTTAGCTGTCTGGATACAGAATTGGCTGGCCAACAGAAGACAGCGAGTGGTAGTAGAAGGAAAATATTCTGCCTGGAAGTCAGTGGTGAGTGGTGTTCCACAGGGATCTGTCCTTGGGCCTCTACTGTTTCTAATTTTTATTAAAGACTTGGATGAGGGGATTGAAGGATGGTTCAGCAAGTTTGCAGATGACACAAAGGTTGGATGTGTTGTTGACAGTATAGAGGCTGTTGTCGGCTGCAGCGGGACATTGACATGATACAGAGATGGGCTGAGAGGTGGCAGACGGAGTTCAACCTGGATAAATGCGAGGTGATGCATTTTGGAAGGTCGAATTTGAGAGCTGAGTACAGGATTAAGGATAGGATTCTTGGCAGTGTGGAGGAACAGAGGGATCTTGGTGTGCAGATACATCGATCCCTTAAAATAGACACCCAAGTGGACAGGGATGTTAAGAAAGCATATGGCGTTTTGGCTTTCATTAACAGGGGGATTGAGTTTAAGAGTCATGAGCTCTTGTTGCAGCTCGATAAAGCTTTTGTTAGACCGCACTTGGAATACTGCGTCCAGTTCTGGTCGCCCTATTATAGGAAAGATGTGGATGCTTTGGAGCGGGTTCAGAGGAGGTTTACCAGGATGCTGCCTGGACTGGAGGGCTAATCTTATGGAGAGAGGTTGACTGAGCTCGGACGTCTTTCATTGGAGAAAAGCAGGAGGAGAGGGGACCGAATTGAGGTATACAACATAATAAGAGGCATAGATAGAGTCGAAAGCCAGAGACGATTTCCCAGGGCAGAAATGACGAACACAAGGGGTCATAGTTTTAAGCTGGTTGGAGGAAAATATAGAGGGGATGTCAGAGGCGGGTTCTTTACACAGAGAATTGCGAGAGCATGGAATGCATTGCCAGCAGCAGTTGTGGAAGCAAGGTCATTGGGGACATTTAAGAGACTACTGGACATGCATATGGTCAAAGAAATGTGAGGGTGCATACATGGGTATCAGTGGTCAGCACAACATCGTGGGCAGAAGGGCCTGTTCTGTGCTGTACTGTTCCATGTTCTATGTTCTAATACTCTAAAATAGACAGGTTCAAAAAAGAAGGAAAGCATGTTCACTGAAAGTTCAACAGTTGAATGCAGAGACTCTAGCCTACAGATACTCCCTGTCCTGGGAAAGCGTGCTACTTGCTCTCTGTGGTTGACTACACAGTTGTGTTTCTTTTCTTGTCACCTTTGTGGGCTTGCTCACAGAAATTGGAATTCTGTACTTTGATAGAGTACGCAGGTATGGTTGGACGTATCAAGGAAAATGGAGACTTTCCTCATGAATTTCATCGATGGCAGGCACACCCAATGTGAAGTAATTCACTGCCATTCATTGTATAGAATATGGAATATTTACGGGCTCCAGCCTGACACCAAAATTTACTGTACGATCTGATACGGTATTTATTAGGAAAGGGTTAAAATGTTACATGCTAGCTACAGGCAGATTAGATTAGATTAGATTAGATTACTTACAGTGTGGATACAGGTCCTTCGGCCCATCAAGTCCACACCGACCCTCCGAAGAGCAACCCACCCAGATCCATTCCCCTATCTTTCCCCCTTCACCTAACACTACGGGCAATTTAGCATGGCCAATAAATTGGATGTAATTAAGAAACTATTTTGCCATGGATGAGATTGGCTGAAGAGCCTGTTCGCTTGCTGTATAACTCTAGGATATATTCATTGGACTTGACATTTCAGCAATAAGAGCCATGATCGGTGCAATCAGTCTCCGAATAAGGAAAACAGATCAGCATCAATCTTCTGCGGCTGTGCTACAAATTTCTACCTTCGGAGGTGGAAATCCATCACCATTTAAAAGCGATTGGATGATTCCAAGGGGGCGCTCATATTTAGGAGTCCAGTCAGTAACAATTAGTGCTCGGAAACCGACGAACAGTGTAACACCTGATCTTTTCTTGTCACCCCCCGACTGCCCTCCCGTCCTGGTGAAATGGGCAAAATCAGTTAATGGGCGCAATGAAAGCGGACACTGGTGATAACTTCACACATGATAGCTGCAGAATTGTGATGTTTCCAGGCATTGCGAACAAAACCACAGCTGAGCATCGTGGTCACCAACAAGTTCTGTATTGGCATATCTCCATGGTCATTCCCTGTGGTGCTAATGGTCCCGCTTCCGTGACATCTGCAGGAGCATT
The DNA here is from genome assembly GCF_047496795.1 of Chiloscyllium punctatum. Classification (NCBI taxonomy): domain Eukaryota; kingdom Metazoa; phylum Chordata; class Chondrichthyes; order Orectolobiformes; family Hemiscylliidae; genus Chiloscyllium; species Chiloscyllium punctatum. The sequence goes on along the minus strand of NC_092773.1, from coordinate 49,111,710 downwards.
TGCCCTCAGCAGTGCAAACCGTCTCCCAGAAAATCGTCAGTGAAGCCTCTTTCCTTTCGCTTTGTCTCTTGCAGAAATCTTTGGTCAATGGAAACCCATTGGATGTTGATTACTACGGGAACTACCCCAGCATTTGCATCAAACCACTCAACATGGAGCTTTTAGCCTTTGAGATGGGTTCCTGTTTCTTTGCCCTCAGTACTCTGACCCCACCATCAACTTTGACATATCTGTTTCCACTTTACGCCTTGTTTCTATGTACCTAAAACCCCGAAGCACTCTGAACTCTCTCACAATTCCCTTTGCCATTCTCCATCTTTGAGACTCTCCCTGTGGCTATCCTCTGCCAACTCAAACCCTGAACTGTCCCGACTGCCTCCTGCATGCATTTTAGTGTCCATCCCATTCGACATACCCTAGCTCTCGACTGTGCCTTCCGAATGAATCCCTCCGACTTTGTGACTGCCTCTCCAAGTCTGACAAATGGGAGCCCCGAACCTTGACAACGCAAACCATTGAGCAGACTCTCTTTCAGCACCTCTGTCACTCTATCTCTCACTTCGTGTCCCTTCTGCTAACTTGCCCCTCACCCCGCACCCCAGAAAAGCACAGCCCCCTTCCCTACTCTTCAACCCTGTGATTGTCGTTCTTCACTAAGCCCAGGATTAGAATACCAAATTGTTTGCCTCTAACACACCCACGCATCTCCTTCCCGTGCCACTGCATTCACCTCAACCATCGCTCTGAGGGAGAACTGCGCATCATCTCAACATGATCACTATGAATCTCAAGTGTTCACCCCAAGGATAAGAATTGGTAAAAGGTTCACCCGAATGGGTAACCCACAGCGAAAACAGTTCCCAATGACATTGATACCACGGATGTGGGTGAGGAGTGGCTCGTTTTAAACCCACGTTTGAAGTGACTTTTCAATCTCTTTGGGTCACTTAAACTGCTCATTGCTCCGAAATTATTGCACCTCCCAGCCTCGTTTTCCAATCTTTACATTATTCTCAAAAGCACAGGATTTCAAAGAACATTTATCATTCGCAAATCAGTTCTGCATTTTGCACAACTGCCTGCATTTTGAACCTTTCCTTTCTCTTTCAGAAAGCTTCTTTTTGTGAGTGGCAAGGCTGCAACTAACAGCGTACTGCAAATTTAAAAAAATACATCTCTCTCACAATGTATCAGAACGGCATTGAATCAAATTTATATATATTCGGACTGTCATACAGAATCAACATGAAAGTCGAACTCTCATTTGTACGCTTTTATTTATTCTCATTTGCATGTGCTTACACTTTGTGATTAATTGCTATTGTGACATTTGCAGTGAAGATTGATTACCAACAAAGATTATTGCCTCGCCCGAACTCTCCATACCAATCCGTTCTTCTGGGAATTCTATGTGCAGTTCTGGGCAAGGCTTTTTTTTGGAATGGTATTGGAGAGAAAGTCCATTAGAGGATTAAGAGAACGTGCCAAAAGAGAGATTGGAAAATGAGGCACTGTTTAACTTGGGGGGGAGATTGAAAGGCAAGTGGATTTTAGATTGAGATTTCCAACACCGTGATGTCTCGGCACATAAAAGCCAGGGAAATGCTGTCTCCACATCCAGTTAACGAAATAGGAATGAGACAGCTCGATTTATAAGGATTTTTAATGGATGTCGAGGCGAGGATTATGATTTGGAGTGTAGAGACTGGACATGTGGGGATGGCAGGTTCACTTGAGAGAATTCAGAAGGAGGCACTGTTTGAGAAATGGAAACTAGACATCTGAGATCACGCCCTTTGGGATGCAACTGTTGGTCGAGGTTGCTAACTCGCTTTTGCGGCTTCGTCCTTGAATTTTTAAACGTATTGTCAATGCTTATGTGTTCCCCCCACCACTGGATATTCACCCTCACACCGTCCCCCCAACTCCCCACTCCCTTAGAATATCCTGTAACTTCTCTGAGACCACCTTGACCTTAGTCCCAAGGAGGCATTATAACTTGCTGGGTTCCAGTTTGTAAGCATGGAACCGCCTATCTGTTCCCAACACATTTGGATCACCTTTTTCAAACTTTTTTGTACTTCTCCCCGTCCCCCCACCCCCGTGCAGCCGAACGGAAGTAAGGCGGACCTTTATGAGTGGTTGCTGCTCGTCACCACCACCCCCTCCCCCCAACCCTCGTCCACTCACACACGAATACACACACACCGATAGTCCTTTGGAATTCGACCAGGATCAAAAATGGTGTCACTGTTTCTGTGGGGTCTGTGTTCTCGCTAGTCAGCTCATTCTGCCATTTCCTTTGCTGTACTAGAATTATTCCACCGTGGTTTCACCAATACGTCATCTCCGTCTGTTTCACCCATGATTCCTTGGTCTCATTGACGTCCCTCTGTGTCCCAGCATCGTTCCTGTTCCGAATCCTCCCACTATCAGGAGTTTGAAATGGAGATACATATTACTGGCGTGCTAGGTCGCAAGCATAGAAAGAAAATTCCCGGATTTCAGCACATAGACCAGGAGCAGCCATCTTTGGCCTCACCGGTCCGCCCCTCACTGGATCTCTGTTCTCTTTCAGTTCTGAAAATTCCTTCAGTAGGCCGAATGCACTAAGTTTGCTCCTATATAACAAACGTAATCACGCTTTAACTTAAAAATTTTCAGTTCTCCAAGACCAAGACAGACCAGGCTGTGACGAGCAGCTGGAAACGCGATTAGGTAGTTTTCGGTGTATCTTTTTTAATGATTTCAGAAGACTCGATAGGCTGGAATTCCATTTTAATCCAATGCATATCTCTAACATTTGCAGAAAAGCCCCATTGGAATAGGTTAGTTATCACTTTCTCTGATTCATAGTTGCCAGCTCAACGGTATCTATTAAAAATAATTATGGTTAACGCACTCATTCAATTCCTTTCGAAGAAACATTCATGTGTAATCTTTCTTGGTGTGCAATATCACCACACCTTTTGCATTTGAACAAGATGCAGTATCATTTATTTGTTTGCATGTTAGTTCCTTACCTTGTGAGATGTAAAGTAGAATTTCTGAGCATTCAAAGGAATTAACTTCAGTCCTGTCGCAAAGCTAGTGATACATTTCCTAAAAGCTGTTCCTTGCCTTAAGGATCCTCTGTACTTGATGATTTTTCAGATGTGTAATAAACCAGGACAAGTTCCGATCAGGCTGGTTTGGGAGAGAGATGTAAATGGTTTTGAGAGGCCTTATGGTTATATGCAAACAGATGAAACTTCAGGCCAAAGTCGTCATGTTTTAGAAGTGACGGTTGGGAGTTCAACAGTGAGCTGTGTGGAAACATTCTCTTCTGCCCTTCTAACTTCATCCTGTAAGCATCTGAACCTTTTTTGTACTGTGTTTAAATGAGGTTTGCTAATATGGACTGTTGGGTATATTCAAAACAGCATACTTAAGTCTAGTTTGGTTGGATGGAGTTCTGAATGGGTTCTTTATTCTGTTCTTCATGTTTCATTATATAGTTTTGTGAATACATATTTGTTTATTTTAGGCCTGGCATTTAACCTCTTAACAGGGTAATTTTCACTGTACCCTTAATGAAACAAATTGCAAATCCATGGTCTGGTCTACCAGCTTATGAATTTTTTGAGTGGTCTGGCCTAGTCTTTAACAGATTGGGGGCTCTTTTCGGGACATTAATCAGCGAGAGGTAGGTGCTAGTCTCTTTATTTCGGGTGGTTGTTTGGTTGGGAAGACAAAGTTTGGGATAGCAATGGCTGTTTCAGTCGCCAAAGGTTTTCTGGATGTGAATGCAGTGACTTTGGAAGTTTTGGAATAAGTGAATATAAGACTAAGCTGCAGAAATTAGCAGAGAAGCTGGAATTGGGACTGTCTGCTTTTGTGAGGAAAGGAGAGATAATTACAGCAGTCCCTCAGCATTTAAACTTGCTGGAGAAACCATCAGAATCGAAAGAGATGGCAATAATTTGATTGCAAATGAAGTAGCTTGCGTTTGAGGCGAGAGGTAGTGAAGGGGTGGCAGAAATGAAACAGTTTGAGTTATGATGAAAAGTAGAAGAGATGGAAAATGAGAGAGCAACAGAACAGAAGGAAAAAGAGAGAACAGCAGAGAGGGAAACAAGAGAGCAGAGAAAGAAAAAGATAGAGCTTTTGAAGTTCAAAGACTGACACTTAATAAGGAAAGTTGGCTAAAAAGGCTGGAGATAAACGCTGAGGGTAGGCTTAGTGAGGAATAGAGAGCAAGCCCCTGCTCGTCAGAAGCCTAGTGAGAAATTGTTTAAGTATGTTCAAGCATTGCCTAAATTTGATGAGAAAAACTGTGGAACACCTTTTAGTCTCATTTGAAAAGGGGGCAATTTATTTTGGAGGATTTAAAAAATTCACTTCCTGAAATAATGCGAACTTGTTATGAGGATACCTTGGAAAGTTTGTGTGTGCACACTCATTGGAATGTAGTAAACGAACAGAGAATAATATTGAGGTTCTCACAAGGGAGTATGACACGCAAAATAAAGAGTGAATGGTTCTCCTTGATGGAAGGTCGATGAGCAGTGGGCAAATTCAAAGATAGAGATGAAGCCGAATTTCGTTGCTCAGAGGTTAATGAATTTGTGAAAGTCTTTACTGTACAGAGCAGTTTAGGTTGTTCATGGAGCATTTTCAAGGGTAATACAGATAGATATTTCAAATCAGAAATGGAATAAAGAAGTACAGCCTAAACAGTGAGTTGATTGAGTTGAGCTTTGTTAAATTATCCTTTCGATGATGAAGCAGACTCGCTGGGTCTGCATCTAACATTTTGTCATCTGCAGGTTAGCGATGAAGATGAATCCGAAGTGTTTTGTGATCTCGAGAATGTGATCAGAAGGTAAGGGGTCGATGGGAGGAGAGGGGTGGGCTGGTGATGGCATGCTTTGGTGTGGGAGGGTGGTGTGAGTGCCACCTGCTCTGTAGAGGCGCTTGAAAATCGAACTCAAGTACATATTGGAGATGATCTCACGAGATGAAGACTTCCCAAGTTTCAATCCATTTCGAGAGATTGACTTCATCAGCAAATAACCACGCCCTCTGCTGGAGGAGACTTGAAAGTCTTTGCAAATGGTGGACAGAGAAAGTAATTTGGATACAGAGCTTCACAACATGGAAAAAACAGTAACTAATCCATTCAGCCTATTGGGCTGTGCAAAACAATAACAACCACGTTACTTTTCTAATTCCATTCGCAAAACCTTGCCCATTGCCTTGGCATCGCAAGTGTATATCTATGTATTTCCTCAATGTGTTTAGGGATGTTGCCTCATCCACCCTGCCAGTCACTGAGTTTCTAATTCCTACTGAGTGGAAACATTTTTCCCCAGTCCCTTTCCTTAAAGCCACTCCCAAACCAACTTATCAAATTCCTCCATCAAGGGGAAACATTCTTTTCTTTGGACATTCAGTGTCAAAGTTCAGAAGTTTTGTTACAGTTGTGCAGGGATTTGGTGAGTCTGAATGGTGTATTGCATTCATTTTTGATCACCTTGTTATAGGAAGGATGTTCCTAAACTGGAAATCCTGAAGAACAAATTTCCAAGGTGGTTATTCTGTCTCAGTAGTCTGACTTATAGGGAGAGTTTGGACAAGTTAGGACTTATTTCTTCAGAGCTTTAGAAATCTTATAGAAGTATATATGATCATAAAAGGAATGATCATAAAAGATGAATGTACTCAGTCTTTTCCCCAGGTTCGGGGAATCAAGGGCTACAGCACATTAGTTTAAGGTTAGATGGGAAATAGTAAGAGTGAACCTGATTGGAAACGGTTTTACACAAGGAGTGGTATGGGCGGCACGGTGGCACAGTGGTTAGCACTGCTGCCTCAGAGCGCCAGTGACCCGGGTTCAATTCCCGCCTCAGGCGACTCTCTGTGTGGAGTTTGCACATTCTCCCCGTGTCTGCGTGGGTTTGCTCCGGTTTCCTCCCACACTCCAAAGATGTGCAGGTCAGGTGAATTGGCCATTCTAAATTGCCCATAGTGTTAGGTAAGGGGTAAATGTAGAGGTAGGGGTGGGTTGCGCTTCGGCGGGGTGGTGTGGAATTGTTGGGCCGAAGGGCCTGTTTCCACACTGTAAGTAATCTAATCCATATGGAATGAACTGCCTTGGCAAGTTGTTGACTGGTACATAAAGAACTTTGGAAAGGGATTTGGACAAATGCATGAAAAAGAAAGGTTTAGAAGGATATGAGACAAGTGTAAGGAAATTCGGTTTGCATCGGTGTACATTTTGGTTGGGAAAGACCAGTTACGACCAAAGGGCCTGTGTGATCGCTGTTGGACTCGAGACAAGCCACAATCCGGAAGAAGATGCAAATACACTGCCTCTGCAATTAATATCAACAGCCACGCCCTACAATGTTGCGAACTCACCCCCATAGAATACCTCTTCTGCACTCTCAAATGTGTGGTCAATTTCTGCTCTAACTTCATTTACCAGTTTGCTGATGACAGCAAAACAAAAAGACGAGACGGAATGCAGAAAAAAAGATGGAGTGCTTAGCAGCGTAGTGAAAAGCCAACATTTTCTCCATCAGTATCAGCAAAGGGACGGCTCTGATGACTGACTTCAGGAAGTAGAGTGGAGAGTGTCGGTGTTGTCACATATGGTGCTGAGCTAGGGATGGTCGATAGGTCAAGAGCCTGGGAGTAATAATCGTCCAGGTGCAAACATGTCAAAGCAAAGCTCAAAAGAATAGCAACGTCTCTACTTTCTCTGGAGACTAAGAAATTTGGCATGAATTTATCTAAATTCAGTCAAGAAACCAGTCTGTCTGCTCAACACCGCACTAAATTGCAGGCAGACATGAACAGAGCCCAGGTCATCAGGCAAACAGCCTTCTGCCTGTTGAACCCATTCATACTTCCTGCTACATCGTGAAAGAATACAACTTAATTAAATATCGAGAGAATGGTGCTGGACAAAGCATCGCAGATCAGGCAGCATCGGAGGAGCGGGAGAAACGAAGTTTCAGGTATAAGTCCTTGATTGTCATTCCTGATGAAGGGTGAGTGCCCGAACGAAATGTCGACTCTCCAACTCCTCAGATGCTGCCTGACCCGTTGTCCTCTTCCAGCACCACATTCTAGACTCTGATGACCAGCAACTGCAGTCCGTAATTCCTCCAAATTAATTATAATCCCCGCCCTCCCCGATCTGTTCCCTTCCACCCTCTTCGGTTAGGCAGAAGATACAAACGTTTGTACACATGTACGAATCGATTGATTCTTCACAGCTGTTATCGGACTTTTAGTGGAACTTCTGAAATGATTATGTTTTCCCATCTGTCTCTGCGCATTCTATGTGATGATAACATGGCATTCTGCACTCTGTCCTGCTATTGTGAAGCATTTTGCATGCTATGATCTCCTTGCATAGCAAGCTGAATAACACTTTTCAATCTATCTTGGTACATATAATAACTATAAATCGACCATTCATTCAATCAAACTATCATTGTAATTCTCCTGAGCACGCACTCACATCGCTTCCTCGCATTCCTCCAGAATATAGATTCCAGCAACGCACTTAACACTCTAGATTTGTCTTCTAAGCAATGTTTCATACAAAGCTCAACAAAGCGTTTCCAATGCGAATTGCGATGTCTTGGCTAATAAATCATTAGTAAATTCGCAGATGATACGAAGTTCGGTACAGTTGTAGAGAGTGCAGGACGATGTTGTAGGTTACAAAGGGACAGCGATAAGTTGCAGAGCTGGGCTGAAAGATGGAAAATGGATGTTATGCAGAAAAGTGTGAGTTGATTTACTTTTTAAGTAGTAACAGGAATACAGAGTATTGGGCGAATGATAAAATTCTTGGTGGTGTAGATGAGCAGAGAGATCTCGCTATCCATGTACATTGATCCCTCAAAGTTGCCAAACAGGTTGATAGGGCTGTTAAGAAGGCATATGGTATGTTAGCTTTGAATAGTAGATGGATGGAGATTCATTCTGCAGTTGTACAAACGTTTGTTGCAGCCGCACACGGAGTATTGCATGCAATTCTGTTCACTGCATTATAGGAAGGATGTGGAAGCTTTGGAAAGGGTCCAGATGAGATTTACTATGATGTTGCCTGGTATGGAGGAAAGGCTGAGAGACTTGAGGCTGTTTTCGTCGGACAGAAGAACGTTGAGTTGTGATTAACTGAGGCGTGTAAGATAATCAGAGATTTAGATCAGGTGAACAATGACCTTTTCCTAGGACGGTGATGGATAGTACGAGGGGGCATAGCTTCAAATTGAGGGGAGATAAATGTAGGACAGATGTTTGAGGCAGTGTCTTTACTCAGAGAGACGTTGGATCATGGAACACACTGCCTGCAACAATTGTAGACTCACCAAATTTACGGGCATTTAAATGTGCATTGGGTATGCGTATAGACGAGAATGGAATAGTGTCAGTTAAATGGGCTTCAGCTTGGTTTCACAGGGAGGCACTACATCGAGGGTCGGAGGGCCTGCCCTGCGCTCTGATACACTATTTTAAATGTTACATCCCATAGGCCAGGTAAATCATTTTGTCTCCTTGTGAGACTACCAGAAGCCACTGGTGGACATCCACACCAAGCTCCCTCTGAACTTCGATGCGTCATAAGGTCATACCAATCATAAAAAAATGAACAATACAGCACAGTACAGGTCCTTTGTGCCACGATGTTTTATTGTGCATTTGTCTTAATCTGGGCTCAATCTAACCGACATGCCCCTCAAATTACTGCCATCCATGTGCTTGTCCATATTCCAAAAGTCTCCGACTCTACTATTAACACTGCCAGTGCATTCCAAGCGCTGGCCACTCTGCAGAAAGAACCTGCCTCTATCATCTCTCTTTTAATTCCTCAAATCTTCTTAATATTTTGAGCCATCGTGACAGTCTTTTTTTGCCCTGGTGAAAAGTCTCTGGCAATCACCTCTGACTCTCATTACATTGTACACCTCTATCAAGTCAACGCTCTTCCTTCTTCCATCCAGGGTGAAAACCCTAGTTCACTCAATCTCTCTTCGGAATAGAAACCCTCCAAAGCAGGCGACATCCTGATAAATCTCCTCTGCACCCTATCTAAAGCATGGACATTCCTTCTGTAATGAGGCGACCTGAACTGGACTCAATGCTCCCAATTTGCTCTAACCAGGATTTTGTAGAGCTGCAGCAAAACCTCATGTCCTTTAAACTCAATCCCCCTGTTAATGGCAGTTAAAATATCTTCCACCTCTTAACAGCTCTATCAAATTGGATGCCAACCTTAAGAGATTCTTCCACGCTTCCAAGAACCCTGTCCTTATCCTTGAATTCAGCATTCAAATTTAACCTCCCAAAATGAATCACATCACATTTATCCGGGTTGAACTCCATCAGGCAGTTCACAGCACAGCTCTGCATCTTCTAAAAGTATTGTTGTAGCCCGCAACAGCCCTCGACACTATCTACAACACCGCCGACCTTTGCATCATCAGCAAATGTACTAGACCAACCCTTGACAAAGGGTCAGTTAGACTCGAAACGTCAACTCTTTTCTGTCCTTACAGATGCTGCCAGACCTGCTGAGATTTTCCAGCATTTTCTGCTTTGGGTCTAGCCCAACCTTCCACGTTTCCAGCCAAGTCAATTATAAAAACTAGAAAGAACAGACGACGAGAACAACTCGCTGCTGAACACCATTGGTCAACGAAGTCCGGGCAGAATACTTCCCATGCAACAGCGTGCGCAGTCTTCATTTCGCCAGCCAATTCTGCATGCAGACAACCAAATTACCCTGTATCCCTTATCTCCTAACCGACTGGATGAGTCTTCCGTGGGGAACCTTTTCAAACACCTTATTAAAATGCAAATATACCATATTTACTGCTCGACCTTGATCAAGTTGTCTTGTAACATCCGCAAAAAACTCAGAACAGCTCCTGAGGCATTATCTCCCACTCACAAAACCATGCTGACTATCTTTAATCAAAATTTGCCTTTCCAATAAGTCATAAAAATCCGTTCTTTCAAAATCCTTTCCAGAATTTTGCTTTCCACAAACGTAAGTTTGAATGGTCTGTAATTTCCACGAATTTCCTTAGTCCTTTTCCAGAACAAATTCGCCTCCTTCTAATTATCTGTTACATTGTGGGCAGCACGGTGGCACAGTGGTTAGCACTGCTGCCTCACAGCGCCAGTGACCCGGGTTCAATTCCCGCCTCAGGCGACTCTCTGTGTGGAGTTTGCACATTCTCCCCGTGTCTGCGTGGGTTTGCTCCGGTTTCCTCCCACACTCCAAAGATGTGCAGGTCAGGTGAATTGGCCATTCTAAATTGCCCATAGTGTTAGGTAAGGGGTAAATGTAGAGGTAGGGGTGGGTTGCGCTTCGGCGGGGTGGTGTGGAATTGTTGGGCCGAAGGGCCTGTTTCCACACTGTAAGTAATCTAATCCATATGGAATGAACTGCCTTGGCAAGTTGTTGACTGGTACATAAAGAACTTTGGAAAGGGATTTGGACAAATGCATGAAAAAGAAAGGTTTAGAAGGATATGAGACAAGTGTAAGGAAATTCGGTTTGCATCGGTGTACATTTTGGTTGGGAAAGACCAGTTACGACCAAAGGGCCTGTGTGATCGCTGTTGGACTCGAGACAAGCCACAATCCGGAAGAAGATGCAAATACACTGCCTCTGCAATTAATATCAACAGCCACGCCCTACAATGTTGCGAACTCACCCCCATAGAATACCTCTTCTGCACTCTCAAATGTGTGGTCAATTTCTGCTCTAACTTCATTTACCAGTTTGCTGATGACAGCAAAACAAAAAGACGAGACGGAATGCAGAAAAAAAGATGGAGTGCTTAGCAGCGTAGTGAAAAGCCAACATTTTCTCCATCAGTATCAGCAAAGGGACGGCTCTGATGACTGACTTCAGGAAGTAGAGTGGAGAGTGTCGGTGTTGTCACATATGGTGCTGAGCTAGGGATGGTCGATAGGTCAAGAGCCTGGGAGTAATAATCGTCCAGGTGCAAACATGTCAAAGCAAAGCTCAAAAGAATAGCAACGTCTCTACTTTCTCTGGAGACTAAGAAATTTGGCATGAATTTATCTAAATTCAGTCAAGAAACCAGTCTGTCTGCTCAACACCGCACTAAATTGCAGGCAGACATGAACAGAGCCCAGGTCATCAGGCAAACAGCCTTCTGCCTGTTGAACCCATTCATACTTCCTGCTACATCGTGAAAGAATACAACTTAATTAAATATCGAGAGTATGGTGCTGGACAAAGCATCGCAGATCAGGCAGCATCGGAGGAGCGGGAGAAACGAAGTTTCAGGTATAAGTCCTTGATTGTCATTCCTGATGAAGGGTGAGTGCCCGAACGAAATGTCGACTCTCCAACTCCTCAGATGCTGCCTGACCCGTTGTCCTCTTCCAGCACCACATTCTAGACTCTGATGACCAGCAACTGCAGTCCGTAATTCCTCCAAATTAATTATAATCCCCGCCCTCCCCGATCTGTTCCCTTCCACCCTCTTCGGTTAGGCAGAAGATACAAACGTTTGTACACATGTGCGAATCGATTGATTCTTCACAGCTGTTATCGGACTTTTAGTGGAACTTCTGAAATGATTATGTTTTCCCATCTGTCTCTGCGCATTCTATGTGATGATAACATGGCATTCTGCACTCTGTCCTGCTATTGTGAAGCATTTTGCATGCTATGATCTCCTTGCATAGCAAGCTGAATAACACTTTTCAATCTATCTTGGTACATATAATAACTATAAATCGACCATTCATTCAATCAAACTATCATTGTAATTCTCCTGAGCACGCACTCACATCGCTTCCTCGCATTCCTCCAGAATATAGATTCCAGCAACGCACTTAACACTCTAGATTTGTCTTCTAAGCAATGTTTCATACAAAGCTCAACAAAGCGTTTCCAATGCGAATTGCGATGTCTTGGCTAATAAATCATTAGTAAATTCGCAGATGATACGAAGTTCGGTACAGTTGTAGAGAGTGCAGGACGATGTTGTAGGTTACAAAGGGACAGCGATAAGTTGCAGAGCTGGGCTGAAAGATGGAAAATGGATGTTATGCAGAAAAGTGTGAGTTGATTTACTTTTTAAGTAGTAACAGGAATACAGAGTATTGGGCGAATGATAAAATTCTTGGTGGTGTAGATGAGCAGAGAGATCTCGCTATCCATGTACATTGATCCCTCAAAGTTGCCAAACAGGTTGATAGGGCTGTTAAGAAGGCATATGGTATGTTAGCTTTGAATAGTAGATGGATGGAGATTCATTCTGCAGTTGTACAAACGTTTGTTGCAGCCGCACACGGAGTATTGCATGCAATTCTGTTCACTGCATTATAGGAAGGATGTGGAAGCTTTGGAAAGGGTCCAGATGAGATTTACTATGATGTTGCCTGGTATGGAGGAAAGGCTGAGAGACTTGAGGCTGTTTTCGTCGGACAGAAGAACGTTGAGTTGTGATTAGCTGAGGCGTGTAAGATAATCAGAGATTTAGATCAGGTGAACAATGACCTTTTCCTAGGACGGTGATGGATAGTACGAGGGGGCATAGCTTCAAATTGAGGGGAGATAAATGTAGGACAGATGTTTGAGGCAGTGTCTTTACTCAGAGAGACGTAGGGCCATGGAACACACTGCCTACAACAACTGTAGACTCACCAAATTTACGGGCATTTAAATGTGCATTGGGTATGCGTATAGACGAGAATGGAATAGTGTCAGTTAAATGGGCTTCAGCTTGGTTTCACAGGGAGGCACTACATCGAGGGTCGGAGGGCCTGCCCTGCGCTCTGATACACTATTTTAAATGTTACATCCCATAGGCCAGGTAAATCATTTTGTCTCCTTGTGAGACTACCAGAAGCCACTGGTGGACATCCACACCAAGCTCCCTCTGAACTTCGATGCGCCATAAGGTCATACCAATCATAAAAAAATGAACAATACAGCACAGTACAGGTCCTTTGTGCCACGATGTTTTATTGTGCATTTGTCTTAATCTGGGCTCAATCTAACCGACATGCCCCTCAAATTACTGCCATCCATGTGCTTGTCCATATTCCAAAAGTCTCCGACTCTACTATTAACACTGCCAGTGCATTCCAAGCGCTGGCCACTCTGCAGAAAGAACCTGCCTCTATCATCTCTCTTTTAATTCCTCAAATCTTCTTAATATTTTGAGCCATCGTGACAGTCTTTTTTTGCCCTGGTGAAAAGTCTCTGGCAATCACCTCTGACTCTCATTACATTGTACACCTCTATCAAGTCAACGCTCTTCCTTCTTCCATCCAGGGTGAAAACCCTACTTCACTCAATCTCTCTTCGGAATAGAAACCCTCCAAAGCAGGCGACATCCTGATAAATCTCCTCTGCACCCTATCTAAAGCATGGACATTCCTTCTGTAATGAGGCGACCTGAACTGGACTCAATGCTCCCAATTTGCTCTAACCAGGATTTTGTAGAGCTGCAGCAAAACCTCATGTCCTTTAAACTCAATCCCCCTGTTAATGGCAGTTAAAATATCTTCCACCTCTTAACAGCTCTATCAAATTGAATGCCAACCTTAAGAGATTCTTCTTCGCTTCCAAGAACCCTGTCCTTATCCTTGAATTCAGTATTCAAATTTAACCTCCCAAAATGAATCACATCACATTTATCCGGGTTGAACTCCATCAGGCAGTTCACAGCACAGCTCTGCATCTTCTAAATGTATTGTTGTAGCCCGCAACAGCCCTCGACACTATCTACAACACCGCCGACCTTTGCATCATCAGCAAATGTACTAGACCAACCTTTGACAAAGGGTCAGTTAGACTCGAAAGGTCAACTCTTTTCTGTCCTTACAGATGCTGCCAGACCTGCTGAGATTTTCCAGCATATTCTGTTTTGGGTCTAGCCCAACCTTCCACGTTTCCAGCCAAGTCAATTATAAAAACTAGAAAGAACAGACGACGAGAACAACTCGCTGCTGAACACCACTGGTCAACGAAGTCCGGGCAGAATACTTCCCATGCAACAGCGTGCGCAGTCTTCATTTCGCCAGCCAATTCTGCATGCAGACAACCAAATTACCCTGTATCCCTTATCTCCTAACCGACTGGATGAGTCTTCCGTGGGGATCCTTTTCAAATACCTTATTAAAATGCAAATATACCATATTCACTGCTCGACCTTGATCAAGTTGTCTTGTAACATCCGCAAAAAACTCAGAACAGCTCCTGAGGCATTATCTCCCACTCACAAAACCATGCCCGACTATCTCTAATCCAAATTTGCCTTTCCAATAAGTGATAAAAATCCGTTCTTTCAAAATCCTTTCCAGAATTTTGCTTTCCACAAACGTAAGTTTGAATGGTCTGTAATTTCCACGAATTTCCTTAGTCCTTTTCCAGAACAAATTCGCCTCCTTCTAATTATCTGCTACATTGTGGGCGGCACGGTGGCCCAGTGGTTAGCACTGCTGCATCACAGCGCCAGAGACCCGGGTTTAATTCCCGACTCCAGCGACTGACTGTGTGGAGTTTGCACGTTCTCCCCGTGTCTGCGTGGGTTTCCTCTGGGTGCTTCGGTTTCCTCCCACAGTCCAAAGATGTGCTGGTTAGGTGAATTGGTCATGCTTAATTTCCCGTAGTGTTAGGTGAAGGGGTATATGTCGGGGAATGGGTCTCGGTGGGTTGCGCTTCGGCGGGTCGGTGTGGACTTGTGGTGCTGCAGGGTCTGTTTCCACAGTGTAAGTAATCTAATCTTCTCCCATGGAGACTGAGGAGTCAAAAGGCAATCCCGTTCCTCACTTCCTGAAATCACATTGGATATATTGTTCCGTTGCAGTTTATTTATCTATATTCTGCTTCCCGGAATTTCCACCACATCCACCTTTTTATTATCAGTCTGTCCAAGCCTACTAACATGTTCCACTGTGTGCTTGCTATCAAAACCTCCCTCGCTCTCGTGAATACAGAAGCAAAAAATCCTCACTTATTGCCTCCACGAACTCTTCAGTCTGCAGGGGCAAGTTCCCTCCACTATGTTGATCGACCCTACCCTCTCTCGATTCATTTTCTCTTCCTCATGCAAGTGCAGAACGGCTTTGATCTTTCACCAATCATTCCCAACAAAGCGTACTCGTGCTCCGTCGAAAAACAGATCTTGGAAAGTTGCCGATGTAACAGAGTTGTTGTTCTGGATGTCTTTATCCTACCAAAAATTATCCTACCGATTTTGTCAGGTGGACTCAGTATGTCGATAGGCCGACTCGGGGGAGGCCATTTTGAATTTTGTGCAAGACAACGAGCCAAGCTAGTTGTTAGATCTCTTCAGGGGAGACAGTTCAGTGAAAGTGACCGCGACTGCCTAACCTTTACCATAGCCAAGGAGAGGAATGGAAACAGACAGTACGGGAAGTCATTTAACTGGGGGAATGCAATTATACTGCTATCCGACAGGAGCTGTGGAGTGTAAACTTGGAGCAACTATTCTACGGGAAATGCACAACAGAAATATGGAGTCTGTTTAAGGAGCGCTCGTTGCGGACGTTGTATAACTTTGTCTCACTGAGACAGGCAAGGAATCGTAGGGTGAAGGATCATTGAATGACAAAATAAGAGTACCTTCTCGTCAAGAGGAAGAGGAAGGCTTACTTAACGTTCAGGAAGCAAGGATTTGGCACAGCGTTAGAGGATTACAGTTTAATTAATAAAGAACTCAAAAATGGACAGAGGAGAGCAAGGAGGGGACATGAATACGCCTTGATGGGAAGAAGTAGGGAAAGAAAAATCAAAGGCGTTCTGCACTTGCATGAGGATTAAGAGAATGATCAGGGAGGGGGTAGGGCCGAGGTTAGTTCACTCTGCCTATTCACGAGATAAGTTGTGAAAGGATTAATTTACCTTCCCGCCAGTCCCCGTTTCTCAGTCTGACCACTACCGCTGTTGCTGCAAAAATGGAGGCCGCGAAGAGTTGTGTTTTGGAAAGTGCTTTTATCTAGTTCCAACCTGGCATTTCATGAATCCTGGGAATGTTTACTGAGGACACTGTAGACCAAATTGTACACTGCTTGTAATCTCGTCCTCTGCCTATACTCGGTGAATGTGATGAGGAGATTATTGAAACAGTTTTAGCCGTGCTGTCCCATTAATGGCAGTCTTCAATGGGGACAGTGCAGAGGGAGATTTCCTCTGTTTCTAATATCGTGTTGCCCCTGTACTCAGTTGGTTGAATGCGTCAGCATGGAGACAAGTTTACTGTCCATCGAACCCTGTGCTATCCACTCCTGGGTGTATTTGATAGGGATGGCGATGAGACTACTTTTATCTATACCAACTACGTCTGTCCCTGTAATAGGAGTGTTCGTTGAGGACATTGTAGAGGTAGTATACATTGTATCCAACCCACTGTATTGTAATAGTATTTGATGAAGTGAGTGTCAAGAACATATAATCTGTTTTTAATGTGACGTTGATACTGATTTGGAAAGTTTGTTGAGGACAGTGTCAAAAAAGCTTCACTCACTATCTCACTGCAGAGTACCCTTGTCCTTCGTGTGCTTATTTGGGTCATTGTAGATTTATTACAAAGAGGAAAGAACAGTACAGCACAGGAGCCATTACTTTGGACCTCCAAGCCATCACTGACACATTTTTGACTTCCATACAAAAAACAGTCTATATTTTCAAGATCCGTTATCCTGACACTCTCTTCCATTCATGTATTCGCCCATAGTGTCTGATTGCCCACCTCCTCTGGAAGTGCGTTCCAGGTACTCACCACTCTGTGAAAATGTGCCTCGCACATCTGATTTACGCTTCTCACCAAGACCCAGATCTCCCCTGCCCATCAAAACTGTCCCCGTGTAATTGACCCTTCCGACCTGCCAAAAAATCCCATGATTTCCATTGTATCCATGCCATTCATAACCTTCACAACTTCTATGAGGTCGGCCCTCAACCTCCTGAATTCCAATAAAACAAACAGTATATCCAATCTGTCACCATGGTCAAGATCCTCCATACCAGACATCATCCTGGTAAACCTTCTCTTTACCCTCTCCAAAGCATCTATATGCTTTTTGAACTTTGTTGAACAGAACTGAAAGCAAAATTGCAACTGTGGCCAAATAGTGTGTTATACATTCGATGTAGATATGTGCAGAGAAACATCATGCAGAGTTTAATCTGGTTAAGTGTGACATGCTGCACCTTGGGAAATCAAATGCTAAAGATAAGTACACTGTTCATGGCAGGATTCTGAACTGCATTAATATGAAAAAGGATTTCGGTGTTCAAATCCATAGTTCCCTGAAAGTAGTCACGTAAGTAGACAGGGTGGTTAGGAAGGTGTATTGCATGCTTGTCTTTCTTGGTCTTGGAATTAAGTACAAGAATCGCAATGTTATGCTGGAGCCTTTAAGACTTTGGATAGACCACAGTTAGTGTATTGCATTCAATCTTTCTGCATATCACATCACAGGAAGCATATTGGATACTTGGAGATTGTGCAAAAGAGGTTTATCAGGATGCTGCCTGCATTAGAAGGTATGAGCTGAAAAGAAAGACTGCAAAAACTTGGAAGTTTCCTCTTAAGCCATAAAGGCACTGGCAGATCTGATAGAATTTTGAGAAGATTTGTAGCTCAGGTTGAGGTTTTGGATATAAGTTTGCTCGCTGTGCTTGGAGGTTCAACATGGAAATGAACGTCCAAGCACAGCGAGCAAACTAACACTTGAAAGACGTCTATCAAATTATGAGATGCACTGATAGGGTTATCGGACAGAATTCTATTCCCAGAGTTCAAAGTTGTTGTATTCGGGGCATGTATTTAAGGTGAGGTGGAGCAAGATTCAAGGAAAAGTGCAGTGTAAGTTTATTTTGCACTGATAGTGTTGGGACTGTGGAACTCAGTCCCAGAGTGGTGGTGGAGGAAGGTACAGTGAGGGAATTTTAAAGACATTGAGATAAGTACATGAATATGCAAGGTTTGGAGAAATGTAGACCAAGCACAGACAGATGGGATTAGGTTCAGCTTACATCATGTTCAGCACAGCCTCGTTCCTGTGCTGGACTGATCTGTGATAAACCAGTGTTTGTTCATATATGTTATTTGTGTTAGGGAGATGCCGGCATTGGACTGTGATGGACAAGGTCAGAAGTTGCAGATTATTTTCCGATAGGTTCATTTGAAATCAGAAGCTTTCAGAGCACTACTTCTTCGTCTGGTCAACTACAGACCATTGCCGGAGAGACAACATGTTGGTTAAATTCCTGTGGACCATTCCACTGCTCCTCCACAAAAGGTGTAACGCCGGAGAATGCTATTTTTCAAAAGTCATCAATGTTGTGAATGTCCGAGCAGAAAGAGGGGTTAAGTCTGCTGCTAAATATATGGTCTGATGACCCTATAATTTGGAATCGAGAAGTGCGTATGAAATTCTAGCTGTGGTCTAAGAACATTTTTATAAGTCCTAGCATTACCTCCCTGCTCTTAAACTCTGTGCCATGTCTAATATAGGCAAATATGCCAACTGCCTTAATAAAGACTTATACATACACCTGATTTAATTTCTAGAACTTGAAAAATGTCCAATTGTAAGTCCAATCTCCGTAAACGTTACAGAGTTAAAGTATTAAAGTAAAAATTCCCCGATCTTGTGACACAACGTTAAATGTTTGCTGTCATGCTTGAATTGGCCTTTTTTTCCCTAAACCCTGTTTATCGTCTGGAAATCCACCCATAATCGTTGATAATATATCACCTCAGTAATGAAGTGTATTCATGTTCAGTAAGTTGATGTGCGCTATTCACTAAATGTTTTCATAGCCATAATATGTTACCTCGATTGGTTTGGTATTCCATTGCCCGTCCTATTGAAATATCAACGTAGAAATATCAAAACTGGGCTGAGGCTGAGGAGTGCCAGATGGAGTTCAACCCTGTCAAGTGTGAGGTTGTCCATTTTGGAAGGACAAATAAGAATGCAGAATACAGGGTTAACAGTAGTGTTCTTAGTAAGGTGGAGGAGCAGAGGGATCTTGGGGTCTTTGTTCTTAGATCTTTGAAAGTTGCCACTCAGTTGGATAGAGCTTGGAAGAAGGCCTTTGGTGTATTAGCGTTCATTAGCAGATTGAATTCAAGAGTCGTGAGGTGATGTTGCAGCTGTAATGGACCTTGATTTGGAGTACTGTGTGCCGTTCTGGTCGCCTCACTTTAGGAAAGATGTGGAAGCTTTGGAGAGGGTGCAGAGAAGATCTACCAGGATGTTGCCTGGAATGGAGAATAGGTCATACGAGGATAGGTTGAGAGTGCTAGGCCTTTTCTCATTGGAACGGCGAAGGATGAGGGGTGACTTGATAGAGGTTTATAAGATGATCAGAGGAATAGATAGAGTAGACAGTCAGAAACGTTTTCCCCGGGTACAACAGAGTGTCACAAGGGGACATAAATTTAAGGTGAAGGGTGGAAGGTATAGGGGGGATGTCAGGGGTAGGTTCTTTACCTCGAGAGTGGTGGGGGCATGGAGTGTGCTGCCTGAGGGAGTGGCAGTGTCAGAATCATTGGCGACCTTTAACGGCAATTGGATAGTCCAAAAGGAAAATGTTAGGTTTGCGATCCTTGAAAGTTCTCTCATAAACCCTTCCAGTTTCTTGCGCTTCACATGAAATGTGCCATTTCCAATAGAAGCCCCAATATTCTCTTTAAGAAACCTGCATTCCCACCATTCTTATCGTTGTTCTTCATGTTCATGCCTAAAATGTCAGGAGGAAACTTGACTTCAGCAGCTGCAACAAGCAGAGATGTAGAGTTAACGAAGATAGGATGAGCCATGATTGTCATGATGGCTGGAGCGGACTCGAATGATTTAATGGTTTCCTTTCGCTCAGACACATATGGACTTCCTTTCATTTTTAACATACTTTCAAGGGCAGCGTTTCTGTTCATGTTTAGGAAATATACAACTGAGGCTTACTTACAAAAATAGAATTAGTTTCAGTTTTAATGTTATATGCAAGCAGGTGAGTACTCTCAATGTTTTAGAGGTCGCCACTTTTGGCGCCTTCACAGGTAAAAAATGTAGAGGCAGAGAATCTTACGAACAAAGAAAATAACTACAGAAACAAAGTAAAACAAAAGTAATCGTTCTTTTTCCTCTAAAATGTTGAAAAAACAAAGATACAGAGTTAAATGTTTAACAGCGTAGTCCACAAGCGTCTGGTCATGGTGGGTTTGCAGTCCTCACTTCCGTTCCCCCTCCCCAACCCTTCCAGTCTCAACCTTGGCCCCACCACCACCCTGACAACCTGTTCCTGCTCCCGCTGTTGCTGGAGGCTGCCTGGTCCAACTCTTACCGCCGACCATTCCTGCTGTCACCGCTGCTCCATATAACGGCCACCACACCGCTTTGGGCTTGTGATGCTCGGGCTGGCTTGGTCTTTTCCAAGACCTTTACGGCGCTGCTATAGAAACTTGCGCCTTAGTTAGGATAAGTAGATTAATCCAAGGAAAATCACAGTGAAAAATCAAAATTATACAACTGGATAGAGGAGATGAAAGTCACTAAGGAGCATGCTTTCTGCACATCCATTCCCTCGTTATCTTGTGGAGGAGTTTTCATTCTAATTCTACTCTGTCACCTTTCTGTTCTTTTCTCGGTCATACATTTCTGTGCATCAATATATGATTTCAACGATGTCTTATTATTTCTCTTAATTGTGAACTGCTTGCATGTCCCCATATCGCATCTTTTCCTCAGTTCAAATAATAGAAAAAAGAACAAAGAAAATTTACAGCCCAGGAACAGGCCCTTCGGCCCTCCAAGCCTAAGCCAATCCAAATGTACTGTCGGTCAATTCCTAAGCATCTGTATCCCTGTGCACCCTACCGACACATGCATCTGTCTAGACACATCTTAAGTGAATCTACCGTGCCTGCCTCTACCACCTCTGCTGGCAACGCGTTCCAAACGCCCACCATCCCCTGTGTTAAGTACTTGTCGCATGTATCTCCCTTAAACTTTCCACCTCTCACCTGGAAAGCATGACCTCTCTTTATTGAATCTTTCAGCCCGCGAAAAAGCGTGCTTCTATCCACCCTGTCTATACTCTTAGAACATAGAACATAGAACATAGAACAATACAGCGCAGTACAGGCCCTTCGGCCCTCGATGTTGCGCCGATCAAAGCCCACCTAACCTACACTAACCCACTATCCTCCATATACCTATCCAATGCCCGCTTAAATACCCATAAAGAGGGAGAGTCCACTACTGCTACTGGCAGGGCATTCCATGATCTTACGACTCGCTGAGTGAAGAACCTACCCCTAACATCAGTCCTATATCTACCCCCCCTTAATTTAAAGCTATGCCCCCTTGTAATAGCTGACTCCATACGCGGAAAAAGGTTCTCACTGTCAACCCTATCTAACCCCCTAATCATCTTGTACACCTCTATCAAATCACCCCTAAACCTTCTTTTCTCCAAAGAAAACAACCCCAAGTGCCTCAGCCTTTCCTCATAGGATCTTCCTACCATACCAGGCAACATCCTGGTAAACTTCCTCTGCACCCGTTCCAGTGCCTCCACATCCTTCCTATAGTATGGCGACCAAAACTGCACACAATATTCCAGAAGCGGCCGCACCAGAGTCTTATACAACTGCAGCATGACCTCAGGACTCCGGAACTCAATTCCTCTACCAATAAAAGCCAGTACGCCATATGCCTTCTTCACTGCACTATTTACCTGGGTGGCAACTTTCACAGATCTGTGTACATGGACACCAAGATCCCTCTGCTCTTCCACACTACCAAGTAGTCTACCATTAGCCCAGTAATCCATCTTTTTATTACTCTTACCAAAGTGAATCACTTCACACTTAGCTACATTGAACTCCATTTGCCACCTTTCTGCCCAGCTCTGCAGCTTCTCTATATCCCGCTGTAACCTGCCATATCCTTCCTCACTGTCTACAACTCCTCCGACTTTCGTATCATCCGCAAACTTGCTCACCCAACCTTCTAACCCTTCCTCCAGGTCATTTATAAAAATGACAAACAGCAATGGTCCCAAAACAGATCCTTGCGGAACACCACTAGTGACGGCACTCCAAGATGAATCTTTGCCATCAACTACTACCCTCTGTCTTCTTCCAGAGAGCCAATTCCTAATCAAAACCTCCAACTCACCCTCAATGCCATATCTCTGTATTTTCTGCAGTAGCCTACCATGGGGGACCTTATCAAACGCCTTACTAAAATCCATATATACTACATCTACCGCTTTCCCCTCATCTACCTCCTTCGTCACCTTCTCAAAGAATTCAATAAGGTTTGTGAGGCACGACCTGCCCTTCACAAAACCATGCTGACTATCCTTGATCACATCATTCTTATCCAGATGTGCATAAATCCTATCCCTTATAATTCTCTCTAAGACTTTGCCCACAACAGAAGTGAGACTCACTGGCCTATAGTTACTAGGATTATCCCTACTCCCCTTCTTGAACAAGGGAACCACGTTTGCTAGCCTCCAGTCCTCTGGCACTACTCCTGTAGACAAAGAGGACACAAAAATCAAGGCCAATGGCTCTGCAATCTCCTCCCTTGCTTCCCAGAGAATCCTAGGATAAATGCAATCAGGCCCAGGGGACTTATCTATTTTCACCCTTGCCAGAATTTCCAACACCTCTTCTCTACATATCTCAAAGCCATCCATTCTACTTATTCGTGCCTCAGTATTCATATCGACAACAATGTCCTGTTCCTGAGTGAATACTGACGAAAAGTATTCATTCAGCGCCTCCCCAATCTCTTCAGCCTCCACACGCAACTTCCCATTACTATCCTTGATTGGACCTATTCCTTCCCTAGTCATTCTTTTATTCCTAACATACCTATAGAAAGCCTTAGGGTTTTCCCTAATCCTACCAACTAAGGACCTTTCATGTCCCCTCCTTGCTGCTCTTAGCTCTCTCTTCAGGTCCTTCCGGGCTACCTTATAACTCTCAATCGCCCCTATTGAACCTTCACGCCTCATCTTTACAAAGGCCGCCCTCTTCCATTTAACAAGGGATTCTAACTCCTTATTAAACCACGGCTCCTTCACACGACCCTTTCCTCCCTGCCTGATAGGTACGTACTTATCAAGGACACTCAATAGTTGCTCCTTGAATAAGTTCCACATATCAATTACGCTCTTGCCTTGGAATCTACTTTTCCAATCCACACATCCTAAGTCATGCCTCAACGCATCATAATTTCCCTGCCCCCAGCTATAACTCTTGCCCTGTAGTACACACTTATCCCTCCCCATCACGAGACGAAAAATCACCGAATTGTGGTCACTGTCCCCAAAGTGCTCACCTACCTCTAGTTCTAATACCTGGCCTGGTTCGTTACCCAGAACCAAATCCAGTATGGCCTCACCTCTTGTTGGCTTATCTACATATTGTGTCAGGAAACTATCCTGCACACATTGCACAAACACTGACCCATCTAACGAACTTGAGCTATAGCTTTCCCAATCAATATCAGGAAAGTTAAAGTCTCCCATAACAATCACCCTATTACTGTCACTCTTCTCCTGAATCATCTTCGCAATCCTTTCTTCAACGATTCTAGGACTATTAGGAGGCCTGTAAAAGACTCCTAACAGGGTGACCTCACCTCTCCTATTCCTAACCTCAACCCAAACTACCTCAGATGGCAAATCTTCATCCATCTTCCTTTCCACCGCTGTAATACTATCTTTGACAAGCAAAGCCACACCCCCCCCTCTTTTACCCCCACCTCTGACCCTACTAAAACATTTAAACCCTGGAACCTGCAACAGCCAATCCTGTCTCTGATCTAGCCATGTCTCCGTAATAGCCACAACATCGAAGTCCCAGGTACCAACCCACGCTGCGAGTTCACCTACCTTATTTCGTATACTTCTGGCATTAAAGTATACACACTTCAAGCCACTCTTCTGTTTACAGGCACGATCCTTTAAGATTGATACCATATTCCTACCCTCCCTACACTCCAGGTCCTGCACCCTAAAGTTACAGTCTGGGTTCCCATGCCCCTGCAGAGTTAGTTTAAACCCCCCCCAAGAGCACTAGCAAACCTCCCCCCAAGGATACTGGTGCCCCTCAGGTTCAGGTGCAGACCATCCTGTCTATAGAGGTCCCACCTTCCCCAGAAAGAACCCCAGTTATCCAAATACCGAAATCCCTCCCTCCTGCACCATCCCTGTAGCCACGCATTTAACTCTTCTCTCTCCCTATTCCTCGACTCTCTATCACGTGGCACGGGTAACAAACCAGAGACAACAACTCTGTTCGTTCTAACTCTGAGCTTCCAACCTAGCTCCCTAAAAGCCTGTCTAACATCCTCAGCACTCCTACCTATGTCATTGGTGCCAATATGGACCACGACTTCAGGCTGCTCCCCCTCCCCCTTAAGGACCCGGAAAACACGATCAGAGACATCACGTACCCTTGCACCTGGGAGGCAACATACCAAACGTGAGTCTCTCTCGTTCCCACAAAACCGCCTATCTGTGCCCCGAACTATCGAGTCCCCAATTATTATTGCTCTGCTCTTCTCCACCCTTCCCTTCTGAGTAGCGGGGACAGGCTCCGTGCCAGAGGCCTGAGCCCCGTTACTTACCCCTGGTAAGTCGTCCCCCCCACAAGTATCCAAAACGGTATACTTGTTCTTGAGGGGAACGACCACAGGGGGTCCCTGCACTGGCTGCTTCCTCCCAGTCCCCCTCACTGTCACCCATCTATCTGCCATCTTTGGAGTTACTACTTCCCTATAGCTCCGATCTATGACCCCCTCTGCCTCCCGAATGATCCGAAGTTCATCCAACTCCAGCTCCAGTTCCCTAACACGGTCTTGGAGGAGCTGGAGATGGGTGCACTTCCTGCAAGTGTAATCAGCAGGGATGTCCATGGCATCCCTCACCTCATACATGTTGCAGGAGGAACATTGCACTGCCTTCACTGCCATCCCTCTAAAGCTAACCTTTATTTAAAAAAACTGGGTCTAAAGAATACAACAAGCAAAATTCGGCACTTACCTCCTTACCACAACGGATCTTATTATTAGGTTAGAGGAGGAGGGCGGGAGGGAGGCACTACCTCCGTAGTGCCTCGGGTTCTTCAGCTGCACGCTTTTAAAGGGGAAACAAACCTACCCAGGTAAGCTTACGCTCTACCTGCTTCCGGGTCTCGGCTGCCTCTCTGGTCGTCGTCACTTCCCCCTACTGCTCCCGCTCTTTCTGTGAAAATCTTCATGATTTTGTAAACCTCAATCAGGACCCCCACAATTTCCTTTTTTTTCTGGTGAAAATAAACCTAACCTACTCAACCTCTCTTCATAGCTAGCACCTTCATACCAGGCAACATCCTCGTGAACCTTCTCTGCACCCTCTCCAAAGCGTCTACATCCTTTTGTCTTCAATAAACTTTATGCCTCTCGTAATTCACTTCCAGTTTCTGTTACAACTCTAATTGTAAATGTAGTCAAATCTTACTTTCAGTCTGAAACTTTCCTATTTCCACCCGCGATTTCTTTAGTTAATGGTGTATATCAAATGCATTGTCTTTCCTGCCTGTCTACAGTTTACTGATATGTCTGTGCGATTTCTCCGATATATTTATCCTTGTTGCTACGTCTACGGGAGTTTCATCTATATTTTTTGTTCCTATCGTGTCCACACCCAAAATTGTCCACGGCTGTTAGGAATTCGAATAGTTTCCATGAAACAAACCAAACCAAACGATTACAGATGTTGGCAATCAAAAACAGAAATTGCTGGAAATGCAGAGCAGGTTTTGCAGGATATGTCGAGAGAAACTTTGACTTTTTTCCTGCAGACTCAGAAAAGGATAAACTGCTGTGTTTTTGCGGAGATATGTGTTTTTGTTGTTGATGATTTCCGATGTTACTTTCAGCGCAGGGCAGGTGTTTTTTCATGCACAGCATACCGAGTTAATGCTGTATCTTTAACAAAACCTAATGTTACGAATTGACATGCAAACCATTTAATGAGAATTTGGATTACCCTGTATTAGCCAGAGCTATAATATCATTGCATGACTCATGGCTTCAGTTGAAAAGTATATTTCCAGTCCAGTGGGTGTGGAATGACATAAATCATGGTGTAAGTGTTTGAAACGTTTCAGCGATTTTGATTATTTCATTAACTTAGTGATTAGCTTAAGGGGGTATTTCACCATATTCGTCAACTGCTCTCGGAATTTAGACTGGGTTAGTACATAAATGCATGTGTTAGTGCACGTACTAAGGAGTTGCAGCATAGTCGCCACAGATTCGATAGCATAGAGGTCATTTGAGTGGGAGTACGAATGTGTTTTTGTAATTCTGCGATAAATGCAAAACAGAACCTGCGTTGCCCATAACAGTATGAAACTACTGGATATACTGAAGAGCAAAATGATCGACTTCTTTCTGCTCTCCATCTCTGGATCTTTCTGGTTTTCTCCGATCTTCCTGTTCGAAAATCCAGAGCGGACTCGACTTGCCACTAAAATTCGTCTGACTGTCAGAACGTTGAGCAGAAATATAAGAAAGAACGGGATACTGGGGGTTAAAATTAGGTGGAACATGTCAAAGGCAATCCAATTCGACGATGTATAGAAACTCAGTTTAAAAACACACTTCCATGGAACATTATCAATCGTGTATTGTGGTTCAGATACAAAGTACCAAGGGATAGCCTCCAAACAGCCCAGGACACATATTGCTCCAATGATCGTAGCTGCTGTTTTTTCAGTGCAATATTTTGTTTTCAATTTCTCCCAACATATGGCTACAAATCGATCTAATGTGAAAGCCACAGTGAGCCAAACAGATATCACTCGGGTCGCATATAGCATAAGTATTACTAAAGAGCAAACGGTGGTGATGTTCAGGAATGAGAGTGGGAAATAAATGGTACCGATCCAGTTCAACACGGGGTCTGAGATGACGACGAGAAGATCTGCCACTGCCATACCGACGAGGTAGCTGGTTATGCACTTGGACAGACCACACCTTCCTTGGCATAAGATCGCAATAGCCACAACATTAACTGCAACAGAGAAAGAAACTTTTGTTTTAATTCCTGATCAGCTCAAGAAACCGCAAAGTAATTTATTCTGCATTAAGAATGCCAGTTTCACTTCTTATATTGAGAGCAGTACCTGAACAGAGTTAAGCATATATTTTGGATCTTCATCTTATACAGATTATTGAGAAGAAACTGTTTTTCTAGTCCAGCAAATTCTTCTTCAGTAATGTTTAACCATTCCCAGTTCCCACCCTGCCTTATATTGGTTGAGTAATTTAAATTCCTTTGACCTTGTGTGATATCACAACAACAGTTTCTATATGGCAACAAGCAGGGAGCGATTAGAGAATGACAAGCCTGAACAGATTCTGGTGCGAGGAAGCGTGAGGATCCAGAGTGGAAAGTCAGTAATTTACTGGCCTTTGGAGTTTTGAGTAGATATTTTTCATTTTCTTATTTCAGATAAATTACCTGCTCAAATTTCTAGACTTAAAATTAACTGTTCGTGTGTTTCATTGATAACACGATTCATTATTTTTTTGAGAGTAATTTTTTTAGGTTAACAAAGTCTAGCTCCTTCAAGCAGTATCCTCCAGCTGTGACATTTAGGAGCTTTTCCGTTCTGATTGCTTCGAAGATCAACTGGTGCGCAGGTCGTTCTTTGCATGCCTACACCTCAAGTGTCTGTTAGGGAGCATAGGCGAGGTCTGGAGGCATCGAGGAGCACCTGGGAGGACGGGATTTATGTGAATGGCACGTACAAGGTAGTAGTTATCCTCGGTTTAAAAGGATGCAGGAAGATAGTGAACGGGTGCCCAGTCAATGCAAGCATTTTGTGAGGCAGGTGGAACAGGAGTCCTGTAAAGTAATCCTAATAGCCAAGATTAGATTAGATTAGATTACAGTGTGGAAACAGGCCCTTCGGCCCAACAAGTCCACACCGACCCGCCGAAGCGCAACCCACCCACACCCCTACATTTACCCCTTACCTAACACTACGGGCAATTTAGCATGGCCAATTCACCTGACCAGAACATCTTTGGACTGTGGGAGGAAACCGGAGCACCCAGAGGAAACCCACGCAGACACGGGGAGAACGTGCAAACTCCACACATTCAGTCGCCTGAGGCGGGAATTGAACCCGGGTCTCTGGCGCTGTGAGGCAGCAGTGCTAACCACTGTGCCACCGTGCCGCCCACAAAAGTCCACACTGACATTCCCCCTGCCATTTATCCCTTCACCTAACACTACAGGCAATTTAGTACGGTCAATTTACCTAACCTGCACATTTTTGGACTGTGGGAGGAAACCCATGCAGACACAAGGAGAATGTATAAACTCCACACAGACAGTCACCTGAGGCAGTAATTGAACCCGCTTCTCTAGCACTGTAAGGCAGCAGTGCTAACCATTGTGCCACTGTGCGGACCACTGCACCAACTGGTGCTCTGAGTTGGGTTCTGACCATGATTCAGGGAATCGCAGCCATATCAAATCCAGCAGCACCACAGCATTCTAAACAAGGGAAATGAGTTGACGACACAAATCATCGTGAATATGTATAATTCTGTGGCCATTGCAGAGACATGGTTGTAGGGTGGCCATGACTGGCAGTCCAACATTCAAACATATCAGACTATTCGGAACAACAGAGGGGAATGAAACAGAAGTTGCGTAGTTCTGATATTGAAGGATGCTATCAGCGTGGTACAATTTCTATGGAAAAAATGGCAGAAACTATGCCAGTGGAAATTAAAAATCGCTAGGGATAACAAACTAATCTATGGACCACCAAAATATAGCATCATAACGGACGAACAATAACAAAGAAATAACTGATCAATATAGAAATGGTACGGCAATTATCATTGGACATTTGAATCTACATATTGACTGTATTCTATGAAGATTTAATCGAATGCATTCGTGATCGTTTCATCGAACAGTATGGATATGAACCTATGAGAAAGGAAGCTATCCTAGATCTGGCCATGTGTAACGACACAGGAATAATTAACGATGTCATAATTAGGGAACCTTTCAGAAGAAGCACCCAAAAGCGAATTTAAATAAAATACAGGTGAAGGCTGAGAAGGTGAAATCCAAGACCAATTCCTTGTGCTTAAACAAAGAAGACAACAATGGAATGAGGGAGGAACTGATTAAGGCAGACTGGGAGCGAGGGCTATATGGAAGGACAACGGAGGAACAATGGAGGACTTCCAAAGGTATTTTTCACAGTGCTCAACAAAGTACATACTAAAGAAAGGAAGGACTGTCAGAAAAGCGGTAATTAAATATGGAAAACTAAAGAAATGAATGAAGATATCAAATGGAAAGTTGGTGCACACAAAGTCACTAAGATTACTGAGAAACTATGATTGGTAAATCTTCAAAAGTCAACAGAAAGTAACAAAAACAAAGACATAAAGAAAGGTCAGATATTGTACGAGAGTAAAATCGCACAGAATATCGAAAACATGTGAGCAGAATTTCCCACAATTACATGAAACAAAAGCAACCGGCTAAGGTAAGCGTTTGTCGTTCAGAGGATAGAAGAGGGGATGTAAAAATGGGAAATACAGAAATGGCCGACAGGTTGAAAAGTTGTTTTCTGTCGGTGTTCACAGTTGACGACACAACCAAAATGGTAATAATTAATGACATGGATGTGATGGCAGGATTTAGAAAAGATCATTACCACTAAACCAGAAGTGTTCATCAAGCTAAAGGTAGACAAGTCTCCTCACCCCAACGGAATTCATCTCGGCGATGAAGAGAGATAGTAGGGGAAATAACAAATGCGCTTCTAGTAATTTAGTAAGAATCTGTTGGACTCTAGGCCGATTCTGACAGTTTGTAAAATAGAAAATTTGAGTCCACTGTTTAACAAACGAGGCAGATAAAGTGGGAAAAGCATCGTCCCGTTAGCTTAACATCTGTCACAAGGAAAACGTCCGAATCATTCATTGAGGAAAAGAATAGACGAACATCTGGACAGTAATTGCCCCTGACAGAAGCAGCATTATTTCATGAAAGTGAGGTGATGTTTAACTGCTTTACAGGTATTCTTTGAAGAAATTATGGGTGTGGTGGAACTGGTGGATATGGTGATCCAGAAGGATTTCAACAAGTGCCCCACAAAAAGTTTCTGCATTAGATCAAGAGTCAGTACGTTCCTGGATTAGCATAGTTAGAAGATTGGTGAACTAACAGAAAGCAATGAGTCGGTATAAATGGGCGTTTCCTAGTTAAAGATCCGTGGCTGGTGCTTTCTCTCAGGGATCAGTGTTAGGATCGCAATTATTCACAACTTACATGAATGATTGGGATTTCAGGGCCAATCCGAGTGTGTGAAAGTTCGCAGGTGACACTAAGACGAATAGTAGAACAAATGTGCAGAGGACAGTGGAAGACATGAGAGGGTTTTGACAATGCTAATTGAGTGGGCAATTGTCTCGCCAATGCAGTGCAATGTTGGAACACGTGAGCTCACCCGCTTTGTTCGGGAAAGTGGCAAAATACTTTATTTATTTCTGAGTAAAACGACTAATTGCAGCATAGTGCTATGCTGAAGGACCTACACGTGCCTATGCATGAATCAGAAAACGGTGGTTTTCAGGAACAGCAAGTAATTTAAGAAGGGAAATTGAATATTTTTCTTCATTACTACAAAGGTGGTGTTTAAATGCGAGCAGGTTATACTGTAGCTGTACAGATTTCTGGTGAGGCTACAACTGGAGTGCTGTGCACAGGTATGGTCACCTTAATTGTGAAAGGGCATAATGGCACAGGAAGAGTGCAGAAGACTTCCACTCGGAAGATTCCAGAGTTGGCTTATGTGCAGAAAGTGAGTAGCTTGAGTCTATAATCATTGGAATTTAAAATAATGAAGTCAGATCTTACAGAAGCATGTAATATTGGGAAGGGACTAGAAAATGTAAAAGCAGGTAGGGAGGTTGCTTTCAGTGGGAGAAGTCACTCAAAATACGGACAAGCAGATTGGGGACTGAAGTGAGAAGAAATGTTTCTCCAAAGGGTTGTGAATCTGTGGACTTCCCTGCCTAGTGAAACAGTTGAGGGCACATTTTTGAATGTTTTTTATGGCAAAGACAGATGGACGTTTGAACTGTAACTGAATGAATGGCTGTGGTGAGCTGGCAGGTCAGTGGAGCTGTGTCCACGAACAGAACAGAACCATGATCTCATTGAATGGCACCGCAGGCTTAATGGGACAGATGGCCAATCGCTGCTCCTATTATTTATGTTGTCATTTCCTGCAGAATCATTTGTGCACAAAGTTTCGTTATCCTCCGAACCTGAAGTATCTCAAGCGGTTGGATTCATGACACTTTGGCCTTCTAAATGTTTATTGATGAATGTCAACTTCACAAATTCGCGACACTTGATCTATCTCTTCATCTCATACAGGCATTGAGTCAAAGACATTTACAATGTGGAAACAGGCCCATTCCCCCAACCCTTCCATGTCGCCAATTCTTGAAAACTGAAGGAATCTCTTTTACCTACAATAATTCTGCAGCTCAGATAAATACAAAAGGGGGGAGAGAACGGTATTCCATCCGGTATCCCTTTAGAATAATGCAGTTAATCTTTGTTCATTATACTCTCCAAAAGGAATGATTTTTTGAGCAATGATGAAAGGTGAGAGGAAAACATATCGTCTCCACATATGTCTCAGCCAAATACCAGGTCCAATATGAGAAAATCCACATATTAGCTCATTATCCCAGTTATTACTCTGAATTACTCCAGGATCAATGGCCTGCGGGTGGTCAATGGTCAGACACGTACATTTCGACCTGTGGAATTGCTATGTCGAGTGAGGCAGTTGAGGCGACATCGTTAATTGTTTTCTTAAGCAAATTAAGTTAGATTTTTGAAAGGTAAAGGAATTCCGAGTTCTGGTGCATGGGCGGGTAAAGGGAACTGAGTCCACAAAAGGATCAGCCATTATTAGAATTAAAGGGGGTAATTCAGAACAGAAATGCGGAGACATTTCTTCAGCCAGAGAGTGGTGAGCCTGTGGAATTCATTGCCACAGAGTGCAGTGGAGGCCGGGACGCTAAATGTCTTCAAGACAGAGATTGATAGATTCTTGTTGTCTCGAGGAATTAAGGGCTACGGGGAGAATGCGGGTAAGTGGAGTTAAAATGCCCATCAGCCATGATTGAATGGCGGAGTGGACTCGATGGGCTGAATGGCCTTACTTCCACTCCTATCTCTTATGGTCTTATGGTCTTATGGTCTTATGAAGTAGCTGAGTGGCTTATTTCTTCTGTTGTTATGTCAAAGTACAGTACTAAAATTGAACATCAGAAATTCGGAATCCATCACTGAATAACAGACCCCTGACTCCACAAGCTATGTCTGCCATCAACAAAAAAGAAGCCAGGAGTGTGATGTAACACTTCACACCTGCCTGGACGAGTGCAGTTCCACAACACTCAACAAATTTTACTATGCAGGGTGAAGAAGCCTACTTCATTGGCACGGCATCCACATACATTCATTAACTCCATCACTGACAAGACAAATCTGTTCCAAAAATAATGTTTATAATAGACATTGGAATCTGATGCGGACTTTTAAACTGGAGAATTCATGTTCGCAAAATTGTAAAACAGAATAAAACATTGAGAATGCAAGCATTGATGGTTGCTAATAAGAAAATATGCACTCTTTCTTTCATCATCAGCTATGGGAAGTGTCATGCAACTGCTTTCAATGGAGAGAAAGAAAAATGTACAACGTGTTTATGAATACAAGCAGGAATCCTTCCAGACACAATGTCAAATTTATACGATTCATTGTTGAAATCAGGGCTCACCAAGAACACCAACCGCTGCCAGAAGAGGGTAGAAAATGTCCTCTGCTTGACGAATAAGTGGTTTTCCCATGTCCGTGTGGGAAAAAATGGGAGCTGTTCCCGCCTACAATGCCAACCTTCCGCGTAAATGAAATGATATACTTGAAACAGACCTGCTCTTTATTGACTCTATTATCACCAGTATTCCCCTGACCATTACGATTGCTTACATTGAAAGAAACAAAAACTACATCATGATTTTTACTCTGATGTAAATAAAGTGATGGATCATGTGGAACCACTCAGGAATCAATCCTCAGAGATGTCATATTTCTGATACTGAATTAAAATTTCTCCCTCAGTGTCAGTATTCAATAGAAAAGCGCCTGACTTCAAGTGGCCAGGATTAAATCTGAGTCTTACGAGCATCTCTGTCTGTTCTGTCACTTTGTAAATTATCAAAATGACGGGTGTCCTGGATAATTACCGGTCTTCCCCAAAATAATGCTCGTGAGGCTGGGATCACTGTTTTCAAGCGTTTTAATCACTTTCCTAATTATTACCTCCAAATCACTCCTTGTGGGCACGAACACAGAATCCATTTGTGAATTTGAAGCTACACACGCCTGCAACATTCGTTACTAATATAACTTAATGAGACTGTGCAAACATTATGGTCTCCAACATTCCTATCAGCGTTCGTCTTGTGTGTTCGAGACAATCCGAGGAAGAGTTACACAATTGACTGTCGAGTTGAAAACTTGCCTTTCAATGAAAGATTGAGCAGTTTAACCCTGGACTCACGAAAATTTAGAAAGATAAGAAGAATCATAACATAGTTTAGAAGTGTATTTTGCTTAAATACGAGTGAGGGACCAATTAAATCAGTCCAGGGCCTGGCATGTGCCTTCAAGTCAAAGTTCTAGTTCAGGCTATCTCCTTGACATTTCTTGTGTGGTTTGGTGTATTCCATAACAAACTGGTATTTAGCCCTGAATACTGGGAAGGGTGGTGGAGCAACAGGGAAATGCAATGAGAGTGGATGCCTGAATGATAATATCGTAAGACTATTATCCTAAATCAGTCTGCCCAGCAGAGGTCACTAATTGTTATTCGCAGTACTCCCGGCATTTGGGGACAACGTCCTCCACCAGTATTAGTGCACAAAGACGATATTCTAAATCCGTGTGAGACAAGATTTATTTGGTTGGGAAATGTCCCAACATTCAATCGATACAAGTCCCAACTGTCTCATGTGTCCCAGTGAATTCTCCCCTCAGACTCGTGTACTTACTTGATGAGCACACCAGAAGTAAAAATGCGCATAATGAAATTATTCCGCATTGTTTATGGAGTTCTACTACAATTCCAGTAACATCAAATTATCCATTTTTTTTTGTTCTTGTCAGCACATTAATCTGCATCCCCTCATGGGTTCTTAAGGTCCTGGAAATCCTGTGCTGCTGGTCATATTCCAAGACGTAGGCTCTGGAAAGTTTCCCAAATATTGGAGGTGAGGTCAAGTAAACATTCCTTTGTTTTGAAGAAGGTAGGCTGAAAACAGGGAATGATCGATCTAGGCTGATATCAACCATGAGGGAACAGGCTAGAGTCCACGATAAATGTTTGAAGAGAAGAACACTTTGAAAATTTAAAGAATCCAACAGAATCAGCACGAATTTTCAAAACGGCAATCACACTTGACACATCCACTGGAGCTTTATTTTAAGTATGCAACTATTAGAGATGCTAACGCAAAGCTACTTCTTTAAGAAGGTATTTGCTAAGATACCAAGAAATGGCTGGGATTTAAAATTGAAACCCGTGTTGTACACTGACATGGGTAGAGAATGGACTGGCACATAGGGAATTAAGAGTGGGAATGAACCAATCATTTTCTGTGTGGCAGTCGGTTTTGAGTGGCGTTAAGCCAGGATGAGTGCCGGATTTCCAGGGGCAAGTGTTAGGAACTAAGCTGTTCATATTAATCGTTCATGATTAGAGGCAAGATCTCAAAACCATTTCACCAATTTTCAGACAACACAAATTTATGAGAATGATGCAGAGATACTTCTGTCCGGTTTGTGTGAGGAGAAGGGGGACTGCATCGCAGCGGGGAAGGAATAATATGGTTCCATGTGTGGTTTTAGATGCAAAAACAGGAAGGCGTATTATTATCTGAGCGGTCATAGCTTTGGAAATAAAGAGCTGCACGAAGACCAGGATGTCCCTCTTACATCTGGGGCTGAAGTCAGCATTATCGGAGCAGCGGGTGGTGATGAAGGCTAAGAGTACGTTGACCTTTATTGTAAAAGGATTAAAGTACAGAGGGAGTACGTCTTGTTGCAGTTGCACAATGTTTCACAGTTTGGTGCCCTTACCTGAGGAGTGATTTCTGGGGGGTGGATGGAGAACAACAAAGGTTTAGCAGCGTGACCCCTGCGATGGCAGGACAAATGAATGAAGAATTCACTGAAGACTATATTCATTGCACTTTATACGAATGAAGGGGTGATCTCATAGAAAGCTACAAAACTCTGATTGGGACAAATCAGGTAAATGCAGGAAGGATGTTACCAATGATCAAGGAGTACAAATGAAGAGTCACAGTCTGAGGATACACAGTGGGGTATTGAATACTGAAAGAAAGAGAAATTTATTCACCCATGGAGGACTCTGATAATATAGTAACATGCAACCGTCCATCCGTAGCCCCACTGCATTCAGTCAATTGTTCACAAAATGTAAGGGAAGAGTGCCATAAGAATGCTTGATTCTTATATTTGCTGAGATTGATTCGAACTTTTTTTAGTGACAAGATTAAAAGCAATATCAAATTAAAAGCACGATTAAAAATGCATTGAAAATAGGAATAGGCGCAAGCGCCTTCGACCTTCGAACCTGCTCTGCCATTCCATATGTTCCTGGATCATCGATAAACTCAGTCCCATGTATGCACGTTCTCCCTCTTACCCAATGATCTCTAACACTATAAGGAGCATATTTCAGCGTTCTCCAAGACATACGAAGTCTTATTGTAAACTTTTCTGGCAGAGAATTCCACTGGCTATCAATTCCCTCGGTCATGATATTTCTCGCCATCTCAGTCCTTAATGACTTACATTGTATCAGTGAGAAAGAGAGAGAGAAAATATGAATTTGTCAGGTATGGGGTTTGACTGCTGTTGTAGAACCAACGCAATCCAGCAGTCTTCAGTACGCTCGAACACACGAAAGCAATTCCTAAGTGAAAAAAAATGAAGGACCGAAGACTGTAGAAGCGGGGGTCAAGCATCAATGTTAATACGTACTGGTCTAGAAACGAGACTGTAACTACGCAATATCATAAACTTAAGGGAGGTCGGAGTCAAAATAATCCAAATCGAGCCGTATTGACTGAAAAAGAAATTTTCAATTGGAATCAAGTTAACCGTTGATAGTAGGGAAAGGGTGGATGCAGTACAACGTTGGCTATCTGTGTGGTTAGTTTGAGAAGGAAACTGTAGCACCTCCATACTTAATATTTGTGACAACAATCAAATGATCTGTTTGCCATATCAGGTAAAGCAAACGAACCTGTGTCGTTGTGGTTCAGGAAAATAAATGGTGACATACCAGAATCGCATATGATCCTGAGCAGAGCGGAATGTGTTGGCTGGGAGATGATATTTCCGCTTATGACGAAATCTATTACCAGGGTCCGCGTTCAAAAGGAGGACTTGACCAGTTAAGACTGAGGTGAGGAAACATTCTTCTCTCTCTACAGGCTGGAACTCTCGTGCAATTCTTTCCTCAAACGTGAGTGGAAGCAGAATCTTTCAACGTTTGCACGGCAGAGGGAGTGAGACCTCAATGACAATGGCAATGAAATGTCATCTGGGCACCGCAGGAGTGCAGAATTGAGTTATAAATTAGATAAGCCACTATCTCATTGAAGTCTGGATAAGACCGAAAGAGCTGAGAGGCTTCCTCTTGCTCATTGCAGGTGTATTCGTGAGACCATCGCGATCAATTCTTGCTTTGTTTGAAATAGTATTTTTTTTGCTGAACAAAGGGAGGATATTAACTGATACTCATTTTTACGAGTAAATTGTCAACCTCCTGTGATTATTATCTATCAATCACCATGGCAGAATTCAAATTGCGAATCTAAGCCGAGTGAACTATCAAGTTTGCACTATCTTCAGTACAACTGAATTCCTTTCACGAAAGGGGAAGTTTCTACCAGAGAGAGAAGCAACATATTTAATTTTCGAGACAGGTGGAGGTTTGATACAGCAATGTTTCAGTTATCGATCTCTGAAAGAATCAGGAGAAAAGAGCTCTCTCTCTCTCTCTCTCTCTCTCTCTCTCTCTAAACCCAATTAATATCTCTCCTTGTGCCAATCATTTCTTGTATCGACTGCGAACTTCTGAACATAGAATTCCTGACAGTGTGCGGCACACGCCCAGCAAGTCCACACCGACCAATCGAAGAGTAAACCATCCAGACCCATTTCCCCTACCCTGTCAGTGTACATGTAGTCCAGGCTAATACAACTTGCCTACTTATCCCTGAACACTTTGGACAAATTAGCACTGCTAAGTCACCTAACTTGCACTTCTTTGGATTGAGGGATGGAACCGGAGGACTCAAAGGTAACCCACAAAGACACGGGGGAAACGTGCAAGCTCCACGCAGATAGTTGCCCAAGGCTGGTTCAGAACCCGTATCTCTGGCGCTGTGACGTATCAGTGCGGAACATTGAATCACCGTGTATCTGGTAAATGCTACATCATACGAGTACAGTTACAATGAAACTCAGGCCTGACTTTGAAGAAATTGACATGTATGTTGCTGTTTTCAATGAGGGAGAGAAATAATTCCAATTAATGTGAGGTGGTTTAGCTGACATTTAGTTGCCATCAAATGATGGTAAAACATTTTCAGAGACAACAGAAACATTCATGCACAGGTGAGGGAGACAAAGGAAGATACAGAGGGAGAGATAAAAAGCTAATTTAGTAATATATTGATAAGAACTTTCTGCCATACAGGCATAACTGTTGACCAGCAGGTAAGCCATTCGGGGATGGCAGAACCTGCTTGCATGCTGTGAAATTTTATGAATTTCAGGAGTAGGAGCTTTTATGCTTTTTGATGTAAATGCAGGTCTGAAATGCAATGCTTGCTGTGACCGAAATCCCCTTTTGTAAGTGATTAATGTCAGCCTCTGTGGATCCTAGTTGTGTCACTGGGGGGGGGGGGGGGGGGGGGGGGGTTTCCCTCTTCCTTAAGTGATGGGTTTCAGTGTGTTATCACAGAGTGACAGCGAGAGCAACACCTTCAGCACTAGCAGCTCCAGAGAGAGGGAGGGTGGAGATCCGAATCCGAGAAAAAAGTGTTTGGAATGTCCTATCCACTGAAAAGGGGTTATTCTGGTCTGTGTCAGAATACTGGTTGGAGAGTTTTACTTTCCTGACCAATACATTTCCCTCCCATCCTGGCCTTTGTTGCAGTCCCTGGGAAGTTTCCCATTTCGCCATTGATTGCTCACCAGAGTGTTTCCCTGATCATTCGTTCTGCCACTCTCCTTGCTGGTGTTGATACGATTGAGCCCCAGTGCATTATCGATTCTTTCCACTCATTCTCTGACTCTGCAATGAGCCCATGCTGCAACATGAGAAAACGTCCGCTCGTCGCATGGGTGCACATTGTTACGGCAATGAATTATGCAGGAATTCAGATATTACGAGAGAGTGAGGGCAGCAGAAGCTGGAGATCAGAGTTGAAAAGTGCAATTTGGGAAAAGCACAGCCATTCAGGCAGCGTCAGAGGAGCAGGAAGGTCAATGTTTCGGGCTTTGTTCTTGTTCTCGGATGCTGCCTGTTCAGGAATTAAGATATTCTCCCGCTTTCGTTTCACCTTCTGCTTCCTAAGTGCTTTCCCAATTGTCCCATCTAGATACTTCTGTCAACATTAATTAACACAACATGCCCACTTTTCCAACCACAATCCCGCCACTACTTTGTGTGATTTGCAAATTATCTGCAGATTATTCACAGATTCCTTGATCACTATCTTGATCGCTGAAAAACTATATTTTAATAGATTAGATTACTTACAGTGTGGAAAAAAGGCCCTTCAGCCCAACAAGTCTACACCGACCCTCCGAAGAGCAACCCACCCAGACCCATTCCCCTACATTTATGCCTTCACCTTACACTACAGGCAATTTTGCACGGCCAATTCACCTAACCTGCACATCTTTGGACTGCAGGTGGAAACCCACGCAGACACGGGGAGAATGTGCAAACTCCACACAGACAGTTGCCTGAGGCAGGAATTGAACCCGGGTCTCTGGCGCTGTGAGGCAGTAGTGCAAATCACTGTGCCACTGTGCCACCATGCCCCCTATCAAAAAAGTCGGTATTTTCACCGAAAATATTTTAATGATTCCAGTTTCTATCTCACTCCCGTTATTTCTTTATGCAGTGGGCGATACCCCGGTCTTCAGCTTCTCCAAGAAACAGAAGCTAGTCCAGTCTCTGAAACCTCGCTTCATATCAATAACTCTGTGGTCCTGTGCACCATACTCATCAATCTCCTGTGTGCTCGCTCCTGTGTGCATCTTTCTGACAGTGCATTCTGAACAATACTTGGGCGCTTGCCCCAACCAATGTTCCATGCCGTTTTATGTACATTTTTGAACACTGAGCAGGAAATTAGGCATTCCTGTGTTGAGAAGTATACTTCTGGTGAACTTTATGAAACTGGCAAGTCAGAAACACTAACGAGATCTCTGATTTAATTTGTCTTTCATTCACTTTCAGTAACTTTGTGGAAATATGACCAGGAGTTATTTAAATGTGATAAGTTATTTATTTAGTATTTGGACAAATGTCCAATGATCGGTACTGCCATGGCCTGGCAGCAATCTTTCTCCTGCAGTGCGCTTTGGAGAGTGGTAATTTCGATTTATGTTTTGTTAGTAAATGGGACATGACCTGTTAGTGGTCATATCACTTAATGGTTGTTCCTGTGACCCAGGTCCTGGAGAAGGGCTTATGCCCGAAACGTCGATTCTTCTTCTCCTTGGATGCTGCCTGACCTGCTGCGCTTTTCTAGCAACACATTTTTTCATCAAGGATTCAAGGCCTACCTTTACACATAGTGCGATTTGAACTCAACGAGATGAAAATCTAGGAATCTAGAGTCTGATGATGGCTACGAGTCCATCACCAATTGTTGGATGACAACCCATGTGATTCACTGTTGTCTTTTAGGGGAAGGAAATCTGCCATTGGTATTTGGTCTGGCCTACACATAACTTCAGACTTAAAATGATATTATAGTGTAGTAACTGCCTCTGTGTAAATATGAATTGATGAAAAGAAAACTTTGTACTGACGACTGCTGCCTTCATTTCATGCATGGATTTAGACAAAGGGAGTGCAAAAACACGGAATGTTTTTGCTATGCCGCTCAGTAATGGGAAAATGTTTGAATCTAGGTCAGCGACAGAGCTATGTTCGTCTCATTGAAATATCATGAAAAATCTGCTCAGATTTGAAATATAACATCTCCTAATTGTACATTTCTGAGTCTGAATTATTGACTCAATAATTCCTTTTTTTTCATTTTGTGATGAATGGTGTGATTTACTTTACGTCCTTTCCTTATTAGCCCAAAGTTGTACCAAGAAAATCTGTGTGAAGCATTGCATCTGTATGAGAGATCTTACCGATGCAAATTCAAGGGAACTAACTTTCTAAGATTGCACACTTCCCTCTGCTACTCAAAACATCCCTTTAACTACACACCCTCTCCTTACATTCTCCCCTGCAGCTTAATAAAATAGTTGAATAATCCTACTTATCTTCGTCCACGCTGCGTTTTCAATCTGTAAATCCACTTCGCTGAGAGCTCTGCTTGCATTTGCAACATTCTTCTAGCTCCGTACTCCCCTACCATTTGCAGTTCTGCTGTCACCATACATTCCTGTACCACTCCCAGAACAACAGGATTTCGTGACCTCAGCCCCTCTGTCACACTCTGCTCCATTCTGAAGCCTGGCTTCCAATTACTCCCAGGTCCGCCACCTCTCAGCTCCACTGGCAGTCCCCTTTTCACCCAAATCCCTGTCCGATTCGCTGATCACTGAAACTCACCCCTTTCTTCGGTATTATGAAGTATTTTAAATATTCAATGCACACACACAGTTGGATGAATCTCACTTGCACCAGATACACACGGGCAGTTTCAATGTATGAGGCTGATACGGTCTTTGCATCTGCCCATAATCTGCAGGAAGTCGGTTTTGTGCTGCAGCTCCTCAGTTCCTGCACCTTTACTGTACTTTATACAGTGACTCAGACTAACCTCAGAGAACAGTTAGAAAATTGCTGTCACATCCTTTTACACAGATTTATCTATTAACCCGATACATTTGTTAATTTAACCTTTCCGAGTTTTCTTGCTGTTTTCATATTGCCAACAGATAAATACTTTAATGATAATGTATCATGTGATCGATGGAACTTGTTCTAAACGTAAATGCAGGAAGGGTGTTCCTGATGACTAGGGAGGGGAAAGTGCAGAACTTGTGGATCATAGTGGACGAATATGGGGGCGGAATGAAATGAGGGGAAATGTTTGCAACCAGAGAGTGCAGGAGCCTGTGGACTTCTGAGCATCAGAAAGCAGTCAGGGCAAAACATTCAATGTTTGCAAGAGGAGCTAAGTATAGTTCTCAGGACAAAAAATTAAATTGAAATGGGAAATGTTGAGTTGTATGGCCATTGTGATTTCATTTATTACCCGTTATTTTGAGTCCCATCATGAATCCTTACTGGCCTATTATTGATGGGTTTAGGGTGTAGGTTTCCTCGCTGAGCTGTAGGTTTGATATCCAGACGTTTGATAGTCAGCTGTTGTCCTTATATTCTTCATAAGATATCTTTCATAGAACGAT
This sequence comes from Chiloscyllium punctatum, assembly GCF_047496795.1. Lineage (NCBI taxonomy): Eukaryota > Metazoa > Chordata > Chondrichthyes > Orectolobiformes > Hemiscylliidae > Chiloscyllium > Chiloscyllium punctatum. The sequence continues at coordinate 49,069,832 of NC_092773.1, read as the reverse complement.
ATAAATAGAAAGCAGGAAACAACAGCTTCGCTTCACTTGGAGGTCGCCACTGATGATGTTACCTTGTCAGCTAATGAAAGGTCTGGATATCAAACCTACAGCTCAGCGAGCAAACCTACACCCTAAACCTCAACCTGAGCTACTAACCTTCACAAACCTTGCAAAACATTTGATGGGTGTTTCCGCATTCCACGGAGAGTAGCTCATCAATGAAGTTACGCATTGATGAAGAAAGACTGTGTGATCAATGTGATGTGGGATAGATCCACTGCCCCTGGAGTTGATCAATGAGAGTTCCCTGCTTTTCATGCCGAAATATATTATTTACTTGTGCAGTAGGACTTGTCAGCCAGAAGGAGGAAGGTGGGGCATTGTTTCACATTAAAAAATGTAAAAAGTTATACAACACAAAAATATTGTTAAGCAGGTTAATTTTGAGGCACTAACTTTCGGAGCACTGCTCCATCATCAAATAGGTATCAACAATATAGAGTTTCATGCAACTGAAATGATATATTGTACAAATCCAGGTCGGTCAGGAAAAAATGAGTACTGCAATTTAGAGCTGTAAGATGGCTTTAGCCCGAAACAACAATTTTTCTGCTCCTCGGATGCTGCCTGGCCGGCTGAACTTTTCTAAATCTAGCTTTGTGCCGAGTCTTTCATCTTTTCAACGGGTTGCATGTTTCAGTTCATTAAGATGTAAATGCCAGAACTTCTATTAAGACACATTCTCGAACACTCTTGAGGGGATGAAGGAGCAGTACTCGAAAACTACTGTGCTTCCAGATAGACCTGATGGACTATAATCTGGTGTTGTGATTATTAACTTGGACCAGACCAGTGCAAACTGACTCCTCCACATCATATTAAACACAAGAGGGATGCACACAGTGATAGACAATGAGACTGTGAATCACCACTTCTTCATTCATTCATTCAAAGTGAGATTCATTTTTCAGAGAATTCATGTCAGCGAGTCGCTCCATCAGGCGGTCACTGTATCGTGGGGATGACCTGCTGAGACACTGGCTTGGAGGGCTTGTCACTTTTTCAGCTCATCAGGTGTATTAGAACGTGACTCCATTTCATGTCACCCTGATGCCCACGCCGACTTTGTCCAGGCACTAACAAATGACCAGATGTCATGTTAAACAGTGGAATTAATTCTTTACTTGAAATCTTTGGATGACAGGAGAAGTGGAAGGGCCATACGAATAGCCCTGACACTTTACCAATAACAACAGTTGTTGAAATATCGCGTTTGACATCAAAATGAATGATCAATAAATGCAATTACTCCTGTCCAACTGAAGGCAGGACTCTATTGCACACCCGATCGCAGATTAGCAAGCTGACAGCGCTAAACTCCTTCAGGAGATAACTCCTTCCCGAGGAATTGCTATCACACCTGGAATGTGGCTGTATGGGTCACTTCTTCCATCCGTGTCTCCAGTATTGGGAGCAGCGGTTAGAAGGTAAATCCGCACTTGATATGGTGCAGGCTTTTAAAGAGAAGTTACTTTGAGATTAGGAGAGATATATTTCTGTGAAAATGAGCAATACAAATGGTAAGGTAAGGGAACCATTAAATTCTGTTAAATTCTAGGTTAAATTCTAAAACTAGCCAAGAGGCAAAAAGAAACATATGTAGGGTCTAGGCGACTGAACAGTGACTAGGCTTTGGAAGTGACGAGCCTGTCCCTGTTGCTCAGAAGGGAAGAATGGAGAAGAGCAGAGCAATAGTAATTGGCGACTCGATAGTTCGGGGTACAGATAGGCGGTTTTGTGGGGGCGAGAGAGACTCACGTTTGGTATGTTGCCTCCCAGGTGCAAGGGTAGGTGATGTCTCTGATCGCGTTTTCTGGGTCCTTAAGGGGGAGGGGGAGCAGCCCAAAGTCGTGGTCCACATTGGCACCAACGACATAGGTAGGAGGAGGGCTGAGGATGTTAGGCAGGCTTTCACGGAGCTAGGTTGGAAGCTCAGAGTTAGAACATACAGAGTTGTTGTCTCCGGTTTGTTACCCGTGCCACGTGATAGAGAGTCGAGGAATAGGGAGAGAGAACAGTTAAATGCGTGGCTATAGGGATGGTGCAGGAGGGAGGAATTCTGGGATTTGGATAACTGGGTTCTTTCTGGGCAAGTTGGGACCTCGATAAACAGAATGGTCTACACCTGAACCTGAGGGGCACCAGCATCCTTGGGGGGAGGATGGCTCGTGCTCTTGGTGGGGGGGGGGGGGGAGGGGGGCGGGGTTAAACTAACTCTGCAGGGGCATGGGAACCTAGACTGTATCTTTAGGGTGCAGGACCTGGAGTGTCGGGAGGTTAGGAACATGGCATCAATCTCAAAGGAGGGTGCCTGTAAACAGGAGAGTGGCGTGTAGTGTATATACTTCAATGCAAGAAGTATACGAAATAAGGTAGATGAACTTGCAGCGTGGATTGGGACCTGGGATTTCGACGTTGTGGCTATTATGGAGACATGGGTAGAACAGGGACAGGAATGCCTGTTGCAGGTTTCAGGGTTTAAATGTTTTAGTCGGGTCAGTGGTGGGGGTAAAACAGGGGGAGGTGTGGCATTGCTTGTCAAAGATATCATGACAGCGGTGGAAAGGACGATGGATGAAGACTCGCCATCTGAGGTAGTTTGGGCTGAGGTTAGGAATAGGAAAGGTGAAGCCACCCTGTTAGGAGTTTTTTTACAGGCCTCCTAATAGTCCTAGAAATGTAGAAGAAAGGGTTGCGATGAGGATTGAGGAGAAGAGTGAAAGTAATAAGGTGGTTGTTATGGGGGACTTTAACTTCCCTGATATTGATTGGGAAAGCTGTAGCTCGAGTTCGTAAGATGGGTCAATGTTTGTCCAATGTATGCAGGACGGTTTCCTGACACAATATGTAGACAGGCCAACAAGAGGTGAGGCCACACTGGATTTGGTTCTGGGTAACGAACCAGGTCAGGTTTTAGAATTAGAGATAGGTGAGCACTTTGGGGACAGTGACCACAATTCGGTGACTTTTACTCTAGTGATGGAGAGGGATAAGTGTGCACTGCAGGGCAAGAGTTATAGCTGGGGATAGGGAAATTATGATGCGGTGAGGCATGACTTAGGATGCGTGGCTTGGAAAGGTAGGCTTCAAGGCAAGGGCGTAATTGATATGTGGAGCTTGTTCAAGGAGCAACTATTGAGTGTCCTTGATAAGTATGTACCTGTCAGGCAGGGAGGAAAGGGTCGTGTGAGGGAGCCGTGGTTTAATAAGGAATTGGAATCCCTTGTTAAAGGGAAGAGGGCGGCCTATGTAAAGATGAGGCGTGAAGGTTCAATTGGGGCGATTGAGAGTTATAAGGTAGCCAGGAAGGATCTGAAGAGAGAGCTAAGAGCAGCAAGGAGGGGACATGAAAAGTCCTTAGTTGGTAGGATTAGGGATAACCCCTAAGGCTTTCTATAGGCATGTCAGGAATAAAAGAATGACTAAGGTAGGAATAGGTTCAGTCAAGGATAGTAGTGGGAAGTTGCGTGTGGAGGCTGAAGAGATTGGGGAGATACTGAATGAATACTTTTCGTCAGTATTCACTCAGGAACAGGACATTGTTGCCGATGTCAATCCTGAGTCACAAGTAATTAGAATTGACGGCTTTGAGGTATGTAGGGAAGAGGTGTTGGGTATTCTGGAAAGGGTGAAAATAGATAAGTCCCCTGGTCCTGATGGCATTTATCCTAGGATTCTCTGGGAAGCAAGGGAGGAGATTGCAGAGCCATTGGCCTTGATTTTTATGTCCTCGTTGTCTACAGGAATAGTGCCAGAAGACTGGAGGATAGCAAAAATGGTTCCCTTGTTCAATAAGGGGAGTAGGGATAACCCTAGTAAGTATCGGTTTTCGAGTCTCACTTCTGTTGTGGGCAAAGTCTTCGAGAGAATTGTAAGGGATAGGATTTATGAACATCTGGATAGGAACAATGAGATCAAGGATAGTGAGCATGGTTTTGTGAAGGGCAGGTCGTGCCTCAAAAACCTTATTGAATTCTTTGAGAAGGTGACTAAGGATGTCGACGAGGTAAAGTAGATATGGTGTATATGTATTTTAGTAAGGCGTTTGATAAGGTTCCCGATGGTAGGCTACTGCAAAAAATACGGAGTTATGGCATTGAGGGTGTGTTGGAGGTTTGGATTAGGAATTGGCTGGCAGGAAGAAGACAGACAGTAGTAGTTGATGGTAAAGGTTCATCTTGGAGTGCAGTTACTAGCAGTGTTCCGCAAGGATCTGTTTTGGGACCATTGCTGTTTGTCATTTTTATAAATGACCTGGAGGAGGGGCTAGAAGGTTGGTTGAGCAAGTTTGCGGATGATACAAAAGTCGGTGGAGTTGTTGACAGTGAGGAAGGATGTGTCATGTTACAGCGGGATATAGATAAGCTGCAGAGCTGGGCAGAAAGCTGGCAAATGGAGTTCATTGTAAGTAAGTGTGAGGTGATTCACTTTGGTAAAAGTAACAAAAAGATGGGGTACTGGGCTAATGGTCGGATACTTGGTAGTGTGGATGAGCAGAGAGATCTTGGTGTCCATGTACACAGATCTGTGAAATTTGCCACCCAGGTAAATAGTGCTGTGAAGAAGGCAAATGGCGTACTGGCTTTTCTTGGTCGAGGAATTGAGTTCCGGAGTCCTGACGTCATGTTGCAGTTGTATAAGACTCTGGTACGGCCGCATCTGGAGTATTGTGTGCAGTTTTGGTCGCCATACTATAGGAAGGATGTGGAGGCACTGGAAAGGGTGCAGAGGAGGTTTACCAGGATGTTGCCTGGTATGGTAGGAAGATTGTATGAGGAAAGGCTGAGGCACTTGGGGCTGTTTTCATTGGAGAAAAGTAAGTTTAGGCGTGACTTGATAGAGGTGTATAAGATGATTAGGGGTTGAGATAGGGTTAACCATGAGAACCTGTTTTCCACGTATGGAGTCAGCTATTACGAGGGGGCATAGCGTTAAATAAAGGGGTGGTAGGTATAGGACAGATGTTAGGGGTAGATTCTTTACTCAGCGAGTCGTGAGTTCATGGAATGCCCTGCCAGTAGCAGTGGTGGACTCTCCCTCTTTATGGGCATTTAAACGAGCATTGGATAGGCATATGGAGGTTAGTGGGCTAGTGTAGGTGAGGTGGGCTTGGATCAGCGCAACATCGAGGGCTCAAGGGCCTGTACTGCGCTGTTCTCTGTTCTATGTTCTACGAATATTGGAATGTTGGACCAATTAGAAATGAGGAATGTAGATGCCTAAAAGGGAACCTGAAATATCATTAGCAAACAGGTTGAAGGAAAATTGCAAAGCATTTTATTCATACATAAGCATAAAGATGGTAAGTAGTGAAAGCATTGCCCACTCAAGGACAAAGAAGGAAAGTTATCGGTGAAGTCAGAGAAAATTGGTGAGATTCGAAACGAATACTTTTGCATCAGTATTCGCTGAGGAGTGGGACATGGCAGATGTTGAGATTAGGGATAGATGTTTGATTAATTTAATAAGTCGGCTTAAGGAGTAAAGAGATGTTGGATGTTCTAAAAGGTATTAAGATGGACAAGTCTCCAGGCCTGGATAGAAAGTATTCCAAGTTGTTGATGGAAGGCAGAGAGAACAGGTTTGAGGCCGTAACAGAGCGCGTTGCAGAATCAGTGAACACGTGTGATGTCCCCGAGGACTGGAAGGTTGCTCAAGTGTTCCCCCTGTTTAAAAAGTTTACCTGGGATAATCGAGACAATGTAAACCGTTGAGCCTCACGCAGTGGTAGGGAATCTGCTGGAGAAGATTCTGAGGGAAAGGATCTACTCCCATTTGGAAACAAAACTTATTAGTGATAGGCAATATGGCTTTATGCAGGGAAGATCATTTTTTATTCGAATTCATTGAGGTAATCACAAAGTTATCGTCTGTTCTGTTTTATTCCATAAGAATAGAAATGACAAGTGATCTTTTGCCTTCAAAGTCCTTCAGGCATGACCACAAGACTGGAGTGGGAAAAGGGGAACCGTTAAATCTTCACTCTTCCATCTCACATTTCAAGTATATTTGCTATAGTCTGGACACATAATGCGTGATTAAACGACTCTTGGGCATTCAAGTCAAATCCAGAACTAACTCTGTTGCTTGTCTAAAAAGCTACTCAACCACCTTCAAATCAATCTGGATGCCTCCAAAACACCGAAGCTATTCTACTTTACATTGGACCTGTCACTCCATTACATCTTCATCACTGTTCCATATACATGATGTGCATTTCAGTTGCTTCACATGGGAAGGAATCCATGTTGCAATGCATGGAAAATCCTGTCATTCCTTGAAAAAGTGAAACAACCTGGAACGTGGGGTGGCAGTGAGTGGAGTAGGGTGTGCAGTGTTTGCAATGTGATCTCATCGACAGAAGTGAAATCCAGACAATGCATATTTTTCCAGCTCGATTCCCACATTCGCCTCGTCATCATCAAATAACAGTCAGATGAGAGAAAATATCATGTTTAATCTGAATGACAGTATCTCAATATCTCCTCTGTGTACATTGCTCTGAAATCTAATTTTGCTGTTCATAGTCAGACTTGTAGGCCGATCGCTTGAGGGATGAATCACATTTGGTGAAGGCTAGAGTAAATATTAACATTTCATAATCAATTACAAGTTAGACTTCCAAAATACATGCGCAATGAAATAACTAGTTTAAGGGGAATAATTAGGAATTGAGTTCTGCTCACAGTTAACATGACATTTCACATAGATTTAGAATTACCAATTGAATAAACATAAACGTTAATTTGAGGGCCAGGATGGTGTTGACTGAGTTTTTATGTTTTGGGTATTGGATAAAATTACAAATAGGTTTGTTGTTTGAATAGCTTTAGCCGTAACATTTAGCATTTGATTTATTTCAATTCGTATGGAAACTGGCATGAGGATCAAATTAGACTTTCAGTTGCAATTAGAAAATTGGATTAGCATTGCTGGGTTTCAGTTAAGGATGGTTTTACACTTCAGCAAAAGCATACGGCTATGCTTAGAGGGAGATTTGTAATGGTCAGCGTGAAACTAGAGTTATCTTTTTCTGTGATTCAATGCTTGTCTGATTTGAAAAGAAACGTTTGCTTTTAAAGAATGCCACCATTAGTTTTCATGCTGTGTGAATTGTTACGTGACTACTTATCAAAGACAGAGATGCTAACTAAGCGCGAGTGACTGAAAGAAACAATTTATCATGAATGGATCAAATTTGATGAGAAAGAAGTGTTGGGCAGAAAGATATGTGCAAAATTGACAACACATTTGTTTCAGGAAACAATCATTCAAGATTTTGAATAAAAGTAAGTAGACTGAAAGGATTACGCCACAGAATCTTTTGATATTCCCCAGATATGGGAGATGTTTCAAAAGAGTGGAATATTTTAACTGCCTTGTTCAAGAAAGTTTGCAAGTGTGAGATCATAAGTTACAGGCCGGATAGTTTAATAAACTTCAGAAACTTACAGAAATTGTAATTGAGCAAAGAATCAGTAGTCGGATAGAAAACGACATATTGATCAGAAAGACATGGCATGGATTCCCAAAATGAAATTTGTATCTTCAAAATTACTGGAGTTTTTGGAAGTGCTCACAGAAAGGTCAGATGATTATCACCAGATCGGTAATCATATTTTGATGAATTTGCACAGCTCTTTGTCATACATTTAATTGAGTATTTGTGACATGTTTGAAAGTAACAGACTAAAAGCACTAGAATATGTCTCTAGGCTTCTTTCAATTGTTCTATTTCTTAATGAGATGAAGCACTGCTTTCACGGGATATTGTATTGCACTCTTGAGCTGCATTCTGAATTTGGACTGAGTTGCTCCATAAATAAATGTGTTCGTGCAACAACTCAGAGTGCGTAACATGAATCCAACTCTTTGTAATATGAATTCAGTATTGTTATAATCTCTTGTACTTATTCCAGTTATGCTATAATATAAGAAATCTATAACATGCACCAACCATAGAAAAATGAAGCTGATCGATATGCTGAAGAGTAAAACCACAGACCTCCTCCTGCTCTCCATTTCTGCGTCATTGTGTTTATCTTTGTTATTCTGACCTCTCAGTCTCTTACGGATGTGATTACTTACTAATATGTGTCTAATAGTTAAAGTGTTCAGCAACAAAATTAAAACAAATGGGAGCAATGGAGTTGAAACCATATTGAAATAATTAAAGAATATCCAACTGTGATCAGTATAATAGCTTGGTTTTACGTAACAGAGCCATGGCACATTGTCTATTATATATCCTGGTTCCTGCATAAAGTAGTGAGGTATGTTTTTTAAACAGAAGAGAACACCAGTTATTGCTAGAACTCGACCTGCAGTTCTCTCAGTGCAATACTTTGCCCTTAGACACTGACAACAAATGGCGACAAATCGATCAAAGGTGAAATTAACCGTGAACCAGACTGACCATTCCTCAGTTGCCCGACGTAGAGCATGGATAATACTGCACACAGGTGTAATGAGAAATACAGACGATGGGAAATAAAAATAAGTGACCCGCCACAGTATGACCTCTGTAATAATGAACAGAAAATCCGCCATTGCCATAGCCACCAGGTAGCGAGTAGTACATGTTGATAGACCACATTTTCCACGGGACAAGATCGAAATCGCCACTAAATTGACTGTAAAAGAAAGAGAGAAACAACAGAACTCTTTGTGAAACCACTCACTGTGACAACAATGCAACACTCTTATTGGCTCTGTTTGATCACAATTTACACTTTGCAAAATCTGTGTGAAATGTCATACAACCATGAAACCTACATTAACAGAATAAAACAAAACGTTTTCAGATTGTAATTGTATACTATACAAGGTCGAAACAGAGAAATCTGATTCTCTTATGTTCAGGGTGGTGTTTTGAGAGCCTTGAGAAGGTAGCGTTCACCTTAATTTATTTGATTGAACATAATAATGAGTGAAGAGAACTAATAAAGTAATTGTAGTTTATCCTTATTTATGAAACCTTCATGAGTTATGACAAAAATATGCGTTAGAAGGATACGTTAAAATGAACTGGTCGTTAATCCAAAATCAACACAGAGTGAAATGGTTTTAAATGTACACAAACTGCTTGACAGGACTTAAGATGTTCTGTTCTGCAAGGAATGGCGATGAATCCATTGTCCTTTGCAATTTCCATAAACAATATGAAACTGAAACGCAGAGAAACAGATTGTCAACATAAACTGACACTTGCAAATTGAAATGATGCTTTACATGGAGAGAAAATGAAATAACTGCCTGCGATATCAAGCAATTTTTGCAAGGTGTGTTCTGAAAATAAAAAAAACACGTAAAATATCCTGTTAATTTTTTTAATGATCTGAGATCAAATTGTCCCTTGGAATTTAAAGACATATGAATCAGAATCAGCCCCATTATACTTAGATCATATAGGCTGCTCTATCATTCATTCGGTAAATGGCTGATCTGGTTGTAACTTAAATCCACATTTCTGACTCCACTTGTTTGACGAGATTTTATCCACATGAAATAGTTAAGGAATTCACTTTCACCATATCTTCAGAAAGACAAATCCAAATATTAACGAGATAAGAGGGTCAAACATCATTTATTTTTCTTTAAATAGGTGAAACCCTAATTTTTAGAACATTATCATTTCGGCTGAAGAAGTGTCTGTAAGTGAAAATTTTCTCTTCACCTTTATTCCTCTAAACTGCCGTCAAGGATAGTGTATATTTCAACCAAGATGCCAGAATGTCATAAATCTCAGAATTATATCATATCTTACTGCAGCAATTAGGTTTTTAGTGTACAAGATGTTTCCAAAATGGACAGTCCACTCTTTTCCAGTATTAATATGCTAAAACCTATTGAGCGGTCTTCTTTGCATTTACTCCTGCCTTGAACAATGTTAACAATATGAGCCCAGTATCATAGTGTAGTCTCATCAATGCTCTGTATAACTACAGATTTCAACATGAAGCAATAGGATTCAGTATATAATGTGTCACATACACTGGCAATGAAACTCCCCTGTTCACAGTGTCAACATACGATTTAAAGATATAGGAACATACGAAATGTTACCCAGTTTGCCTGATTTTCAAACCCAGGTTAACACAAAACATCCAGATGAAGTGCTTGTGCATGAAACGTCGATTCTCCTGCTCTTCGGATGCTGGGTGATATGCTGTGCTTTTCCAGTTCCCCATTTTCGACTCTGATCTCCAGAACCTGCAATCCTCACTTTTTCCTATTATAAATCACTGACAAAGTTTTTTTTGTGAAAGGGAGTACTGTTTCATAACGGGGTGCCCTACGCAGCACATTACCTGTCTTACAATACCAGGAATGCAGGTTCAGTGCGAGCCTTGCATGAGTGTCAGTGTGGAATTTATTTGTGGTTGCATGGGTGCTTGGTTTCCTCCCACACTGGAAAGATGGACAGTTTCGGTAGATTGACCACTCTAAATATCCGAGTCGAATCCAGGAATGTGCATGTGGATTAAGCTATGGAAGTGTGACAGGAGGCACTTTGAACGGTCAGTAAATAGCGTTGTGTCCATCTGTACTGCACGCATTCTATGAAATGGATACAAGTTACAGGTAAAAATTATATGCAGTCAGTACTTAAGATGGCAAATGAACACGATAATCTCATATTAAGAATTTATCAATTTAGGTTTACATTCACAACAGAACACATCGTTTTTAGAAATAGCCAGTGAACGGATATTAGAGTCCAGTTGTTTTTGATCTCACATGTGTTGTGCGATGACAAGTATGACTCTTCTGCTGTCCAGCGTGTTTCTACAGCTATCTTCACCTTAATGCTTTCACTGTTTGGAAACGGAAACAAGGTAGCCATAACACCGACTAAAACATCCCTAATTCGTCAGCTAAACCTCAGGGTTTAAAGCAATTATTGCAATAAATATTACTTTTTTCTTCGGACTTCCAGTGAATTGTGGTAGTAGTAATTAAAAACGTCTTCTCTGAGCTGGTGAAGAACTGTCCTTTCCGATTTCTTCGTAGCCCAAAAGGATCAAGACATTCGAATCAATTACAACTTTGTTTGCAGACAAAAGATCTCTGCAATTTACAAATGGTCACTCGTCCAGAAATCAATGGACTCCTGATTGCCAGAGAAAGCTGCATCTCTATAGTCGCTCGCATGCAAATCATCTGCAACTCAAAGTTCAAGTGATGTCCGTCCAAAAGTATTGTTTGGACAATACCTGCAATGCCTGCCAGGTTTGTTACTTTCAGCCACCTCTTAAATTTCTGTGATTTAAAACAATCCTTTGTCTCTTTCTTCCATAATATTCACACACGGAAAATATAAAAACAAATACGACCAGTGCAGATGATATATCACCATCATTCCCAAAATACATGCAGTAAACGCACACGAACAATTTGTGGTTCGTGAACGAGAACACTCACCACTATCTGCCTCTCAGTGTCCTGCAAGCTCTAAGCATTCGGAAAATGTGCTGTTTTTGTATACCTCTTGCTAAATTTGACAATCACAGGTTTTGACTATTGTATGCGATTTCCCATATCATTGCCTATTCACGTTGCCTATCTGCACTTCTTTTTAACCTTCTTATATCGTCTTCACACGATCAACTTTCAGTCAGCAGAAAATTTGACTATTGTATTGTTGTTGTGTTCATCTCTTCACTTGTATAGATTATAAGCAGTTGGGATCCAATTTCCTGCACAAGGAACTCATTACGTCTTGCTACAATGAGAAATACACAAGCAAACATACATTTCTACCTGTGACCAGCCAATTATAAATCCATATGAACAATTGTAAATTGTGCGCTTAATTTCGGCAATACATTATGATGAAATCTCTTCTGCAAGTCAACATTCAGTCCATCCATTCAGTCATTCTGAACACAACATCAGTTCCCATCACAAAGCACTACATGTGATTGAACAATTATGTCATACAGCAGAGAAAAATGTCCTTCAGTCCAACCAGCCCACACCAACCATCATCTCAAGCTAAATTACTCCCACTTGCCAACGCTTGGCCATATCCCTCCAAACATTAACTATTTGGATCTTTATGTCAATTGTCAAATATACTTTCCATGTCAGAGAATCCTAGCGGCTGTTTTGAGCCAACTGCACTCTAACTTGCAAATTTATGTCTCTCTTTTGGAATGAACGAGTCACAATAGCTATCTTCTAATAACATGGGACCTCCCCAGAACAAGGATAATGTGAATACTTAAAATAATACATTATCTATTTCACACGTGATTTTTTACCTCAGTGCCATGGAACTGGTCTTTGCACCTTTTCTGAATTGCTCAATGTCTTCTCTTATTATTTCATTGTGATTTATTCGATGTAATTTCGGTCCAATAGAGGGAAGACTGATCGAAAATATTAATTCAATTCACCTGTCTTTTCCATGCTTTCCAATATTTACTCTCAAGTTTCACGTTTACAGAAAGCCCACGACCATCTTGCTAAACGTTTTCTTCTTTCATCATTTTAATATACTCTCTTACTCTCTACTTATACATTGCTCTCAATTTTATTTTTGGTTCTCTTTTGTGTCTTTTTTCATATATATTCTCCAATTGTCTGACCAGCGTTTCATGTATGCACAATTAAGGAAGGGTCTTCCTTAATTTCCTTTATATTTTTGACCTGTCTGTTTAATAATTGATGATCGACCTGTTGCTTGGTCTTTGCTTTTTGTTAGAATTAATTAATCAGATTTGCGATTGACTGGACAGTCTTTGTTAAAGTATTGATAGGACTTGCATTGAAGAGCCAGGTACTTCCTCATCATAGCACACTTTGAAGCAATCGCACACTCTAAAACGATAGCCATGTTGTGCAATAGTAGTATCCCAACTGTCGGAGACCCATCTTCAATTCGTAGCTTTTCTAGAAGTATGTGATAAATTCCAGAAGGGGCTGCTTAGAAAATGTACAGCTTTCTCTCAAGATACTGCAAAGGAAGGTCAGGCAGCATCCGAGGAGCAGGAAATTCGACGTTTCGGCAGAAACCCTTCATGAGTAATGAGGCAGGAATCCTCCGGGGTGGAGAGATAAATGGGAGGGGTGTGGAGCTGGGGAAAATGTAGCTAAGAGTAGAATAGGTGGATAGAGGTGGGGATAAAGGTGATAGCTCAGAGAGGAGGGTGGAGCGGATAGGTGGGAAGGAAGATTGGCAGATAGGACAGGTCATGAGGATGGTGCTGAGTTGGCAGGTTGGAACTGGGGTAAGGTGGGGGAGGGAAATATGGAAACTGGTGAAGTACACATTGATGTCACGAGGTTGAAGTGTTCCGAGGTAGAAGCTGAAGCATTCTTCCCCCAGGCGTCCGGTTGTGAGGGAGTGGTGGTGGAGGAGCAGTGGGGTTGATTGGTGCGCGTGTCCCAGAGAAGTTCCCTAGAGCGCTCTGCGAGAAGGCATCCATTCTCCCATTGTAAAGGAGACTGCATTGGGATCAACGGATACAATAAATGACATTTGTGGACGTGCAGGGGATACATTGTTGCCGGAAAAGTCGACTTTCCTGCTCCTCCGATGCTGCCTGACCTGCTGTGCTTTTCCAGCACGACTCTGATCCACAGCATCTGCAGTCCTCGCTTTCACCTATACTGCAAAGGAAATCGAGTACCCTACTGGATAGGTGTTCCACGCTTGGATCAATTTGATCAATGCACCTAAATTGGATATTTTCCTGCAAAGTAAAGAAAAAAATGCTCATGGGATATAAGATTGTCAAACACACGGATCACTCCTTAGTTAATTCAATGCATGCAACACAAGAATGCTACTACGCTTCCCTATGACAACTAACACCTCCCTGACATGCGTTTGCTTTCCTTCCTCTCTGCTTGATCAAGACACGACCGCCTTGCACACCACATGATACAAATACTGCTAATGCCCAGCTGGACCTGACCACCTCTATCCTCCTACGTCAGAACAACTCAACAGAGCTGGAAACGACATACTGCACCGTCAGAACATCTTCTAACACAGTGGTGAAGGCGAGCACGATAGCAACATTGTGCAAACGCTTATTTGTTAATAAGTTTTTAACAAGCTTCTTTATTGCAGCCGAAAATGAAAGACAAAGAAGGATTGAATTTCATTAGTATATTTACATAAGATCAAAAGAAATGCAATGTTTATACCCGAGTAAATACATAAAGGCAGCTGTATTGATTTGGAGAGCCTGAAGATTACTCTGAAGATGGAACATGGCTTGTTTAATTCCAGGAATTAACATACATTTAAAAATATTTTAAGGACAGATGCTCAAAATACAATATACTCTCTAGCTCAGGTATATATTATTGTCTCCTGGTATATTCAGTGGATTTCTGAATATTTCTCATTCATGTATGCAATTCAAATTAACTAAACCGCACATGGGATACTACAATAGCACAACATGGCTATCGTTTAGAATGTGCTATTGCTTCAAGTCGATAAAATTCTATAGTTCACAGCATTCTACTATCACTAATACAAAAACTGGCTATGAGTACTCGATTTCAAGGAATGGAATAGTTTGATTGCTCAGAACAATCGTGAGGTGAAAACATATGATCATTTTGATGGCACACAATATAACACGAAAAGGGATTCAGGACATTCGGTTCTACAAAAACTTCATCATTGATTGGTACCCGTGCAACGGTAAATAGTAAAAGCAGATATAACCGTACTCATCACAGAACGAAAATCAAGGATCAGCTCTCAATCAAATTTACAGAGGTTCGATTATTTATGATCCACTTACCAGGTACGCCAATAACAGCAAGGATACTGTAATATATTTTCACGACATTATCAATTGGATAATGCATTTCTATCTCAAAGGATTTGCTGCTTTTTGCTGCATAAAATATCGATGTTAACTACGTTAAACTCTGAGTCAGGCGACACGCAAAGCATTCAATTCATAAGCTGCTGGATCTTGACAAGAACATTCAGATGATAAGGCGAAACATTAAAAAGGACAGGCATGCCTTGACAGTCAATTCCCTACAGAGAATATATTTAGTAACGAGGTTCAGCTGCTGAACTCTGATCACAACAGTTAATTATGCGTTTTTTTTTCTTAATTGCAATTCACCCACTGAGGTAATTCCTTCAGCACCAATTCAGATTCAACCCTATATCTCATGAAGCTTCAGAGATATTCAAATCACATTATGGCCATTCTGTAATTACAAAGCAAATGTTGACATTTCTCGTTTGTTGCTGCTCCACGTCAGTCCGAGATCTGTTTCAATGCGCAAAATGATGGGTGTCTTTGGATATTCACAGAATACCTGAGATTCACCCAAACTTTATTTGTCTGGAAATTCAGGAGCCGTTATTCATGAAAATGTGACTTACACTGCCTTGATAAGAAGGAAAAAAGAAACTAGGACAAGTTTATCAGAGCTGTAAGTTACTATGCGGACAGATTGAGCCTGTGATCCAATATGGTTTCCTCAGAAACGTTTTCCACAAAACTACACTTTCAGTGCACAAAGAGTGAGGCTTCTTCATGAGGGTTTCTCGAGAATGTGATAGAATGATGGCGGGAAAAGAAACTTACTCAATATAAAGTGTTAATGATGAATTCAGTGAAAGCAAATCAAAAATGCAACATACCTGCTGGAATGGATAACAGTGCTCAGGGGAAACGTCGCAGTTGGACATCTTGAAAATAGAGAATGAGAGCAGAAAAATAAGATACCTTTACGAATAATGATGGATAGAAAAGCATAAATTCAGACAAATAAACAAACTGCCCTTGTAACAGTCAGAAAATACATTTGTAATTCCAACATGACCAGCCAATTTGCATGGTGAAAAATGCAATTCAAGAGAAAGAAAATTGTATCATTGAAAGAAACTATGCCATCTTTTAACTGCTCCTAATGCAATTATGCCTTCGTTTCCATTAAGAATATCAAACGTACACTCATTCCATCAAATTATGTTACTCCAAAGCCTTGTAACAACACAGTAAAGAATTCTTAGGAGAGCTTTGATACTTTACTTGTCTGAACTTTTTTTCTTAAACCACATCATGTCAGAAATAAAAAAAACAGTTTCTTTTTCAATCCCTTTTTCAATCCCTACATATCAATGTAGTTATACTTACTGTAACTGCAGTTAACTCTCTCGAAAAGCATGTCCTCAAATCTCTATTCATTTGAATGGATTTTGTTGTTCTTTTCTTCCTGCCAATATGGACATCTTCCAAAAACCTCAATCAGAATTTTGTTTGTGCCAAACATTTGCTTATTTGTTTGACTTTCGTCTGTTGTATTGTAAGCACTGTCATTCTATTTGACAATTTATTGCATGTCGATCTGCATATATTAGGTAATCGAACTCGAACGAATTCAGTTCCTTTATTAAAATATTTGTTAAATGTTAAAAATAGCTGACGATCTCATATTGATTCCTAAAATGTTTTAATATTTTCTGCTTTTCAACTTGAAAATAGAAAGGAAACCTCCACTGTCTTCTTCCTGTTAATTTATCAGAACTCCTCAGTTCTTGTGTAGCAGCACAGAAACATTGAAATATCTTCTCTAGCGCTTTGTAATGTACACAAAGTGCTGAATGAATTCACTCTATTTCTGTTCGATTTTTCAGGGGTGCTGTACTGTCTCCTCCTATCTCATTCTTAAGGTTTTGAATGGTTGAATGTTGCCTTGTGGTTTCACACAACCGTTGACTCTTTCTTAGTTCAAATAATCCATACATTTGGGCTTTGCAGCTCCTTGGAGAAGTCATCAATATATATGTCCTTACCTCTGTCTAAAATGGAAGACCTTTTTCTTTAGTGGTGCCCGCTAATTCATGACATATCCACTTTGAGAAATATCCTATCAGCATTCACTGTGTTAAGTTATCGCAGTGTTGATCATGTCAGAATAAGATTGCCACTCATTGTTCTCAACTAAAACGAATATATATATTCAAAACGTTCAATATTTCCGCACAGAACAACATCATAATCCGAGGAATCGGTCAAGTGAACATTCTCTGAATTGCATCCAATTTAATACTGCACTTTCTCAGAACAAACAGACAAAAAACACTGACCAATAATCTTCCACGTGTGTCTCAGTACGACTAGGGACATGTGCAACAACAATTGCTTCCTTCAAAGGTAACTCCTCTGAGCAAATGCCAAAGTCAAGATTAGAATTTGAGATGCATTCCCGCTTTCTTTGGAAAATGATGTATGTACTGCTCACTTTTTAGATGTGCTGTTTTTATTTCCCACTCAGAGAGTTGTGAGTCTTTGGAAATCGCTTCCTCAGTGAGAGGTAGCATCAGCATTATTGAATATTTTGATGCACAGAAAGGTAGATTCATAAATAACAATAGAATCAATGGTTATTCATGATGTAGTGGGAATGTGGAGTTTAGCAATCCAAAGTGCCAAGCTCATTTTGAATATTCCAACAGAATTGAGTGGCTGAATGGCCTTCTGATGTAGATTTAGCACATGTTTCTGTGATTTCAACAAACCTTCTCTGTGCACCCCATGTATCGTTTGTGGGCGTGGGACCCATTTCGTGTTTGGTTCTTCACCAAGTGAGCCTCCCTGCTCCTGGATTTCTCTGGAATATCATCCAGGACATTCTGCGACTGCCCAATTCTGGATCATTGTTTGAGAAACATTATGTGGGCATTCTCTAGAACATTCTGTAACTGCCATTCCCGAGAAAATTCGGTAACTTACATAATGCTGAAACATTTGTGATCAAATATTACTGTTTTAAACGACCATCATTATTATAATTGAAAGACAGAATGCCATCAAATTGAATAGAAAATGAGACACAAAAGCAGAAATACATTCCATGGGAAGGTGACACTGCTGTGAATAAAACATGACAATTAAATTGGTGAAGACATTTTCCTCGCATTTGCAATTTTTCTGTGATGTAAAGGATCAAACACAGTTTAGACTAGCCAATAGAAATTTCCATACTAATTTGTCGTCAAGGAACTGGCAGAGACTCTTTCAGGAGACCGACATTCTCTTCCTTCCTATTAATAACAGCGATGTGGTGAGCTATGTTTGATCGTGAGTGTTCTACTGCATTGGATGGTTCTGAAACAAAAAACTGTACGTGGACAGAAGATGTTTTTGTGTCTTAACTCGCAGTTTTCATGATTCAGCGAATTGGCTTTGTTATTTCAACTCCAATTCTTTCAACAAATGATGAACACAGTGGTACACAAATTGAAATATCAACCGGTCCTCAACTCAATCATTATCTTTCCCTTCAGGCTGACGATCATTTATTTTCGTTCGTTTGTTCCTTTTCCTCACCAATAAAATAGTAACTATCTTCCACTTGTTCTATCAACACTGTGGATTGTCTCCATGTGTCAGTCGTGTGCTCCGTGACAGCAGCAGATATTCTGGTTGTTATCCTCGATCTGGTATTCAGGCACATTCTGATCCTTCACAATGAATTTGTGTCGCACACAGGGATAGCGGTTAGCAATGAACCCGAGAGCCATTCCAACATTTGGTGACTGCTCTTGTGGAATTTGCATTTTCTCCCCGATTCTGCAGTGGTTTTCCTCGGGTGCTCCAGTTTCCTCCCATAGCTGACTGCTGCCCAGTTTCGGGTGGCTTAGCCATGCTAAATTGTTTGATAGAGTCCAATGATGTACAGTCTGGGTGGAAATGTTTTGCCAACTACGATGTTATGGGGAGAGAGCTTTGTTTGGGTCAGATGGTCTTTAGACGGTCAGTGTAGATGTAAAAGGCTGATAGGCCTCCTTCTGCTCTGTGGGGATTCTTATACAGCCATTTGCTGAGTCCATCAGAAGGGGTGACTATTCCTGGCAGCGGGGGCCTGCAGGCTGATGCCTCCCTGCACATGGAAGACGTCGCCGTTTTCTGCTCGGATAGAATGTCCGTGCGCAGACTCCTGTGCGTGTGTGATACGTTTGAATTGGCCTCGGGTGCCAAGGTAGAGCGAGGCCATGCTCTTCGGGAACTGGGCCGACCAATTCTCGATCCCCTTCAGCATCAGGACCGACTACCTAAAGGTGCTTGGTATTTGACTTGGGGGCTTGGGGTGTCTGCCAAGTCTTGGGAGGAGCGTATCAGCAAAGTGAGGCAGAATCTGGGCAGATAGAAGCTACGGTCGCTCTCCATCGCAGGAAAAAACCTGGTCGTCAGGTGTGAGGCACTGTCTTTGCTATTATACGTGGCACAGGTCTGGCCTATTCCCAGAACCTGTGCCGCTGCAGTCACCCGGGCTAACGTCCAATTTATATGGAGATCAAAGATGGACCGGGTCCGAAGGGACTCACTGTATAAAGATCTGAGCAATGGGGGATAAAGTGCACCCAATGCCTCCCTCACCCTGATGGCCACCTTTGTGTGTGGCTGCAGCAAGCTGAGCGTGGATCCCCGGTACGCAAACACCAAGTGTCACTATGTACTGAGGTACTACCTGTCCCCGGTGTTGAGAAGGATGGGCCTGGCCTCGCTGCCGTGGAACGCTCCGAGTAGTTGGATCATTCCATATCACTTGTCCTACATGGAGAAGTTTATGCAGAAAAACACCTTTGACCACAAGTCCATCATGAAGAGGTCAGCACGTAGTGTCCTTGAGACCATTCGGAAAAAGGAGAGGGCGGATCCTATCCAGCGGTTCCCTGAGCAGACTGTCAAAGCCATTTGGCAGAATGCCTCATCACCAGAACTTTCCAACAAGCACCAAGACATGGCTTGGCTGGTGGCGAGAAGGGCTCTGCCTGTGAAATCCTTCAAACAAAGAAATCTTTCCTCCCAGCAGCCTTCTTTGAACAGCTGCTTCAAACAGACTGCTGCTAAATCAAACCAACCTAGAAAGAAAAGCCCTGAACTGGGAAAACTAGCGACAGCCCTTTCATTGTCTATGTGATTCTTAAAAAAAAAACTGAATACATTCTCAAGCACATATTTTCATAATATCGGAATTTATGAGACACCTTGGAAAAACCGAGTACAACATTACTTTGTTAAAGGGAAAGCATCATCACAGATATAGAGCGACGAAATAGGCCATTCGGTCTTGCACCGGATTCCAACATGGCTGATATGTTTCTCAAGAACATTGTCCTGACTTCACCCCATAAGCCTTGATCCTTTTATTCATCAAGAAGCTGTACACATCTGTCTCAAAGTTAGGAAATGATTTGTCTTTCACAGTCCTCTGAGACAATGAGTTCCATAGATTCACAACCCTCTTGCTGAAGAATTTCCCATCTGCTCAGTCCTAAAGTGCATTCCCATCACTCTGAGTCTCTGTCCTCGCGTCCCACTACCTCCTACCAATGGAAACACCTTCTCCACGTCCAATATTCCTAGGTGTCTCAGCATACTCCAAATTTCAAGTCAGGATTTGCGATATTAAAACAGAGTGGATAGGCTGAGACATTTTCCCCTGGATCACAGGAGGATGTGCGGTGACCTTATTCAGGTTTATAAGATCATGATGGCCACAGAAAGGTGATTGACAAGGGTCTTTGCCCGATGTTGGGAGAGTTTAAAACTAGGGGCATTGTTAAGGTGCGAGGATAAAAATTTAATAAAGACATTAGGGACAGTTTTATATACTGAGACATCTTCATGTGTGGAATGAACTACCAGATAAAGTGATGGATGCGCAACAGTTACAAAATTCATAAGATACATGGCTCAGTACATGAATAGGGAATATTTTAAATGATACAGACCAAGCACAGGAGGTTTTGGATTATGATCGACATGGACTGGTTATTTCAAATCGCCTGTTTACGTGCTGTATGAATCTATGCCTCTGTGACTTAATTATGTTTGGACAACGATTTGAAAGAAAAGCCAGATAAGGGTTGTTCAGTGTTGGTGTTTCTTCCCTGGGTAAAAGTCCACGGGCAGGAAGGGATACGGTGGAGTGAGATGACTAAACAGGAACAGTGCCCCCTTGTGGCCATTCCCCAGAGAAGCAGAGAACCCATTTTGGTTCCAGTTGTACAACCAATGTGACTCGGAACTGTCACAGGGAAGAGTCGCAACTACTAATTGCGAGTGCACTCATTCTTGGTTCTGCTGCATAGAGGAAAGGGTAGGAAGTCTGCAAAATGCAGCAGTGATTCAATTGTAATGGTGGTAGATAGTCATTTCCATTGTTACATACCGGATTGTAGGACATTATGAGGCCTCCCTGGTGTTAGCGCCAAGGATGTTTGAGAACAGGATGTTCTAACGAAGTGGAAGGGGTGAGGTTGAACTGACAGTGGTCGTGGGGCACATTGTCACCAACAGGATGGGTGCAAAATCGGGCAAGGAACGCTAAAATTAGACAGTAAGTTATTAGGAAGCAAGCGCAAAAGTTGCATTCCAAACAGAGTGAATTCAGGAAGACTCACGATGACACCTTGCTATTATGCAACCAATATCTTCTCCTGAATGCCCTCAAAGAAACGCAACTCCTCCCCCACAGGTCCAGGTACTACATTCCACAACATGCAAGGAAAAACTTACCCTCTCATCGACTTCTCTCACTAATCAATATAAATCTGAGCGGCCTCATACCCGACTCTTCTCCAAGCGATGAAGACAAGGTTTCCCTGGCTAGTTTGTACCAAGGTGTCACGGTCTTGAAAACCTCAATCCAATCTAGTCTCGCATTCCGCTCTCCACCAAGTTAAAAACTCCTCCATTTTCTAATCTCAGTTTCGAATTAGAATACTTACAGTGTGGAAGCAGGCCCTTCGGCCCAACAAGTCCACACCGCCCCGCCGAAGCGCAACCCACCCATTTCCCTACATCTACCCCTTCCCTAACACTACGGGCAAGTTAGCAAGGCCAATTCACCTGACCTGCACATCTTTGGACTGTGGGAGGAAACCGGAGCACCCGGAGGAAACCTACACAGACACGGGGAGAATGCACAAACTCCACACTGTCAGTCGCCTGAGGCAGGAATTGAACCCACGTCTTCTGGCGCTGTGAGGCAGCAGTTCTAACCTCTCTGCCACCATGTTCTCTGAACCCACCACTGCATTGTGTCTTCGACACCTTTCCAAAGTCACATTGCTCAGAATCGTACACTGCAGTCTCGGAAGAATAGTTTAACGTGGGCAGTTAGGGCGAGCAAAGTATATTTATTCAAATCAATGTTCACTGCAAATGTTACAACGGTAGCGAGTGTAACGTGCGAGTGAGTAATCATAAACTGTAAGGTCAGGCAAATGAAAATAAATAAAAACATAAAATAGACAAACAGAACCATTGGTGTTGATCCTCCATGAGAGTTCAAAGTAAAGAGAGCTTTTGTTTCTCTGCCTTCGCAATACATTGCTGGAGAAATGGATTTCTAAATTTGCCGGATGCTGTTAAATCCAGCCCTACCCTCATCAAAGAAGGTTTATGAGACAGAAATGAATCGTCAAAATGCAGATAACTTGTGAAAAATTCAGGAACTGATTTGAGAGTGGTAAACCTTCTGGGAAAATCTGAGGTTTTGAGAATAAAGCCGGAAATACTGGTCTAGGAGGTGCCATAATTTGGGAGAAATGATCACGTTTTAGGCCCCAAAGAGATGGAAAGATCAAGTCAGAGGTGGGTTGGTACCGAGTGTCCCCTTCAACTATATCTATGGCATCAACGTCGTTGGACATTGTTGCCACCGTAGGTTGCACATTGAGGTGAAAGTTTTGCAAAAGTTGTACTCTTGGGGTGAATGATCAGCAATAATCACGACCATGTTGTGGTGATGGAGATTTTTTTTCGAGAGCAATTCTTAGAATGTAAGAAATGGCACAGGGGTTGGGGTGGAAGGAGTGGTGGCGAGAGGGCCAAACAGGTTGGCGTTCCAATACTGGGCTTGGTGATGAACGACCATCACAGATTGCGGCTTGAAGACCAGGGAAGGTGACAGTGCTTTTTGGGGCTCCAGGAGGAGAGGCGAGGATGCAGAATTAGATGCTAAAGGAGAGAGAGCGATGGAGATCTTGAATGGGGGCGTGGGGGGAAATTGTTAGCGCTGTCATCTTCATGTCAGAGGTCGCAGTTGTGGAAGGCGCAGTTACACAGTCGGAGGTGGAGAGGTGGAGTCAGTCAGAGGGTACAGCCCGGTTCCAGGGTAAATCTCATGGGATGGGCAGCAAACAGCATTGAGGAGATGGACTCGAGCATTCAGCATTCACGATGTTATGGGGATGGCCACAGCGAGAGACTCAAAAAGAAAGAATGTAAATGGGAATGGGGAGAGGGTTCGGCTGATGCGAGAGGTTGGCACGTTACAAGTTCATAGAGATAATGTGAATGTTGACGTCAGATATGTCAGGGTTGATGGGGCTGTCAGGGTATTGAGGGCAAATAGGCAGTAGCCTATCTCAAAGAGCATAAGGCTGATTTGAGCCGTTCGATCAAAAATGCTACCACAGTTACCATCGTAACCAATCACTAATAGTTTTCCAAAGACCCAAGATTTCTGCAAGAGATTAAGCAAATAGAAATAGCCAAATGCGGGCAGTTCGACGAACGAGGTTCGGGGGAAGCTTGGCACTGGTGTTGGTGGACGAGGAAAAAAGCTTCCACAGATATCAGAGATGTGACAACATTGGTATCAGAGGGAATGGCCACAGTGATGTGCCATTGCAGGACTGAGTGCCAGTTCATTACTGAGATATTCAACGGCAGTGCGTATAATAATGTCCCGTGTATGCAACATTCCTCAGGCTGTTGTGTGTGAGGTCATAACCAATGCACTCTTTCATTGCATCTCTTACATTTTCTGGCCCATTGCACCAAGAAGGCTGGGCAGTCTGGTGCCTGGGGCAAAATCTGCTCACGTACCACATTGTACCTTGGTTTCCTTGCATGAATTGTCACTGACTCGACTTTTAGCAGTCGCCGCCTGGGAAAGATGCGGTGACTTGAAAATTGTGATGGGTTTCCTTCTCGAAATGTAGAACTAAACTGCAGCCACAGGAGATTGATTTTGGTCTGTTGAACTCAATCAGGGCACGATCACAATGCAACTTCCATCACTCATCGCTCATATTGCTGCAAGGGGGAAGATCAATGGATGGATCCTGGAGTGTCCTGGAGAGTACAGCTCAAAAAGAAACTGGACCTTCAGACCAACACGTCCATGCCAACATTGTTTCCCAGTCAGAACCAATCCAATCCAGTTATCCTTTAATGGTCTAACCTTTCATAAACAAAACAAATTCGGTCCTGATAGTATGTTTTGGTGCCTGGCAATGGCCCATAATGTCTCAAACCCTCCGCAAGGAACAGTAGTGAATAAGTGTCGGCAAAAGTCCAGATCAAGGTCTGTTGGCCGAAACGTCTATTTTTCTGCTCCTCGGATGTTGCCTGACCTTCCGTGCTTTTCCAGCACAACCCTAATCTAGACAGTGAATAAGTGTAGACATACATGACACCAAGGGCATCCTCCAAATAGCGCAGAGTCCAAGTTTCTGCGAGTAGATCCAAAAAGGTAACTTTAACAGAAGCACAACCCTGGTCAACCACACAGCGAAAACACCACGCTGCTTTTCCAGGATAGGGGAATTAGTGGACTGGAATCGCTGCACTGAACTTTCCTGCCTTCAGTGGAATGCTTACGTTTATTTTTGAAGCAGCGTCCATTTTAGAGGGTTGACTCTATAAGGATATGCTTCATTGGTCGAGCATTTCCCATGTCGACATCAGGCGGAATCAGTTCCCAACTGCTTCCCTCATTCGTCTCCAGGTAGTTGAAATAACGCTTTCAGTGTATTTTAATGTTTCTCTGCAAGGTAACACCATAATGTATCCCAAATTTTGAAAACTTCCTTATTGACGAAGTCAATTTGTAGAACGTCAAATTGAGAATCATATGGACTGGGCTCTTCAGTCTGAGTTGTGCCCAGTGTCACATTATCCTTTCACTGTTGCCAACTTAAATGGGTCTAAGCATATTCGCATGACACACTGTATGCACTGGTATCTGTTGAGGGTATTGTGAGTGCGTTGGACAATAGGGAAACCAGCTGATGTGGTGCATCTCGATTTCCAGATAGCATTGATAAAGGAACCACCCAACAGTCTGTTGCTACAGATAGAGATGGGTAATGCATGAACATAAATACAGGGTTGTCTAACTAACAGAAAGCAAGAATGCACAGGTATGGGTGTTTTTCTTTTCGTCAATCGGGGCTAACGGTTTGCCTCAAGGATCAGTGTTGGGATCAGACATGTTTCCAAGTTACATCGATGAATAATAGTTGGGACTAAGTCTAGAATGACAATGCTCGCTGATGATGCAAGATGCATGGTAGTGCAAAGTGTGCACAGCACTATGAATCTCTGCAGACGGATAAAGATAGCTTCAGTGAGTGGGCAAGCTTTGATTAGGCTTTGATTTCATTTGAAAAGTAAATGTTGAAAAATTGCAGCATGCTGCTATGCAAAGGACCCTGGGTGCCCTTCTGCATGAATCACAAAATGTTGAACTGCATGTGCAGCATTTAATTAGGAAGATATATACAGCATTGTATTTCATTGCGAGAGGGATGAAGTGTAAAAATATTGAGAATATCCTGCAGTTGTCTGGGATGCTAGTAAGGTCATCGCTGGAGTATTGTTTCCGGATTTGTTCTCCTTATTTCAGAAAGGATGTACAAGCATTGGATGCAGAGAAGGTTCACGAGGTTCTTTAAGGAGAGAGTTGGCTTAGGAGGGCAGACTGAATAGCTGAGACTACATTAATTGAAATTTCAAGGAATGAGGGGAGGTCGTGGAGACATTGAGATGTACAGCACAGAAACAGACTCTTCGGTCAAATTCATCCCTACCGGCCAGATATCCCAACCTAAACTAGTCCCACCGCCAACAACCGAGTCATATCCCTCCAATAAAACTTGTTGTGGATGACCACTTGACCACTTGACACTCTCCACTTGTTCCACCTCTGTGCTAAAATGTAAAGGGGGGCATGAGTAACATTCTGCCATTTGTCAATAATGATTTCCTTGGTTTTGCTGACATTGAGAGCTAGGTTGTTCTCAGTGCACCATTTCTCCAGTTATTTCTGCAGGAAATTGAACATTCATCTGCAGAAAAATTTGACAGTTGAGAACCGAAATTTGGTCTTGGTGTTAGAACATAGAACATAGAACGTTACAGTACAGTACAGACCCTTCAGCCCTAGATGTTACGCCAAGTTGTGAAAATAATCTGATGCCCATCTAACTTGCACTATTCCATTATTATCCATATGCATGTCCAATGCCCACTTAAATGTCCTTAACATTGGGGAATCTAATATCGTTGTAGGCAGGCCGTTCCACGCCCATACTACTCTCTGAGTTAAGGAACTTCCCCAAATATCTGTCCTAAACCTGTCACGTCTTGGCGTTACAACACTTCAATCTTTATGTTGTCAGTGATGCATATATAATGGCCATATCACATTGAAGATTGTGAAGAAATTTAAGGACTGTTATGCCAGACAGTTTCGATGGAGCTTGTTGTCACAGCTATTCATTTGTTAATTTTGAATGTGTAAGTACAAGAAAGCAGGAATGACAACGTATTGTCGAGACTTGAATGAGAAACTGAGGTGCTCGGTGGCAGGTGTAAAAGAGACTGAAGAGTAATGTAAGAGTGCATGTTGGATGATTATTACATAGAGAGATTCTTAGATATATTCCCCACAGTGCAGAAACAGGCACTTCGGCTCAACAAGTCCCCACAGACCCTCCGAAGAGTAACCCACCCAGACCCATTCACCTACTCCCTACCGATGCACATATCACTATGGGCAATTTAGCGTGGCCAATTCACCTGACCCGCACATCTTTGGACTGTGGGAGGAAAACGAAGCACCCCGAGGAAACCCACGCAGACACAGGGAAAATGTACAAACTCCACACAGTCACCCGAGGCTGGAATCAAACCTGGTGCTGCGAGGCAGCAGTGCAAATCACTGAGCCCCTGTGCCGCCCCAATGTCAATGTAATGTATATGAGTATTCGAATGTATTAACAACTTAAGTTCAAGAGGTATTAAAATGAAGCCACCTTTGGACATTAACAGTTTTTTTAATGCGTCTGATGATGATACTGGTTAACACGGTTGTGTTGTCCTTGTTATTTTTCTCAAGATAACACAAAGACACAGATCATGCTAAGTTTGGGTTTTTATGGATTTTAGGGCCAGTTTGACGGTAGCTCAGAGATACTAAATCAAGAAAAAAGACTTTCAAGTATAAAACATTGAATGGTGGGGTGTTGGGATCGGTGGCCTGTTCTCCCAGTTTAGCTTTTCTCTTGTTTGTTTGGTTAGCAAGTAGCAGTGTTTGAGGTTGCTCATCCAAGAAACAGCTAAATGGAGCAGGGTATACCATGCTGCCACCTGTCTCTCTGACATCACTCCTGCAAGACCATGTGTTTGTCTTTACCTTTTCTTCCAAGGAGTGTCTATGGGGATTGTTGCAAGTATTTCGAACTGCATTATGAAGTTGGGATGATCCGTTAGGTTTTCGAATATGCCAAGGTATTCGGAATTCTGTTTTTTTTGTTTGTGTTTAATTCGGTAATTTTGTAAATAAATTTAGTTTTGTTTGAAACTCAGTGGTTTGACCAGCTGCATCTCTCCTGAAATGTGCACACGGCATGTGCTTAAAACAAATAGCAAAGCTAGCGTCTAGGCAACTTTCTTGAAATCCTTTAAGAGTGTCTGGCCTGATTAATAAAATCTGAGGTACCTGAGTCAGTCCTCAGTTAGCGCATGGATTACAACGAAGTTGTTCTCTCGAAAACAGTGCAGGAACAAAACATACACGGTCCCTCAGAACAACTAGAAACGAGGTCAGAAACTATGGGTTCTCACTCTCTGCCGAGAGTCAAAGTAACCTCGGAATCTGAGGTGCACACAGCGGATGTCGCACCCTCAATGCCTTTAGTGCTTGAAGAACAGGATGGATATCTTCCAATACATTCCAGCTGTAAGAGGCAGTCATCAGTCTGACATACAGCACCCGTTACTGAAGCAGACTCGGAAGACTCATGCCCAGTATGAGAACACCCCAAAATTGGATACAAGAAAATTAACACGTAGACGCCCTCTGAATTAAAGGGGGAGGGATGTAGTGATGTAGCAAGTTCATCCAGTTAGACTTCATCGAGCATTAAGTGTGGCTTGGTGACAGAAACAGGCCTCTGTGGAATTATTTCTTTATTTATTTCGCTAGGTATTTCTATAGAACTGCAGTTAAGCTGCTCATTTGTTTTATGTTATTCCGTCTTCATTTTAAATACAGTGCATGAAGAAAGTTTATTTTGCTTCAAGCCTGATCCTTTGAAGAATCAAATTAAATCGGAAAACGCAAAGCATTTAAATTAGTGATGTGATTGATGCTCGATAGACTTGAAACGTTAGACTGCCATGAGGTAGATGCAAAATGCTTTCTAAAACTGATGTCACTTGGAATACATTTGAAACCCGACACTATTGAGAATGTTGTCTGTCACAGTGGGTGAAGTGTGCATTTGGATTTTTGAAAAGAAGCACTCAACAAGATGCCAAGTAAGCAGTTCCTTCAGAAAACAATCGATGATGTTGGGAAGCAAACGTCACATTGGGTCGTATTCAGACTATCTGACGTGAAACAGAGAATTCGGCTTAATTACTAATTTTCAGTTTGGCAAGACAGGACATGTATCACACACTGCGACACACCAGGCTCAAAGCTTCAGAATCAACATTCAGATGCAGGAGGCAGTAAATGTTGTGAAAACAGCATTTCCTGGCAGAAACATAGAAAATGAGTGCAGTAATAGTCAATTTGATCCTCAAAGCTATTCAATGTGATCAAGGCTGATCATTCAAATCAGTTCCATATTCCTTCTTTACACTGCTTCATTGTTCATTCCTCTTTCTTGAACACATTCAATGTTTTGACCTGAACCGCTGTCTGTGTGAAGGGATTTGAAAGATCTGCCTCTCTCTGGTTGAAGAAACTGCTCCTCAGCTCAGTTGAAAATCTCTTCCCATGATTAATAAACCGTGATCCCAACATCTGGACTTCCCCCGTCATCTGAAATATTCTTCACATTAGAATAAATATCCTGTTTTAACATTAGACATTGTTAGAAGAATCCCCGATCTCATTGTTCTGAACTCCTGTGAATATAGCCCTCTCACAATGAAGGGCGGCATCTGCAAATCGACCTTCTGTGAATCATGATCAAGGAAACCTAGTTCCCTCTGCATTGCAGCATACTAAATTTGTCTACCATATAACTAATAGTCTATTCTGCTCTAATTCCTTACAAAATGTGTGGAGTTTGCACATTCTCCCTGTGTCTGCGTGGATTTCCTGTGTGTGCTCTGGTTTCCTCCCACAGTACAAAAATGTACAGGTAGGTGAATTAGCCACCATGTTAAATTGCCCGTAGTGTTAGGAGAAGGGGTAAATGTAAGGGAATGGGTCTGTATGGGTTGCCCTTCAGAGAGTTGGTTTGGAATTGTTGGGCTGAAGGGCCTGGTTCCACAATGTAAGTAATCTAATCTAATCTAAAAAAAGGATGACTTTACATTTACCAACACTGTATGTCATCTGACACATTCGTGCCCAGACGCCAAACTTCCTTACATCTCGCTGCACACTTTGCAGTCCCACTGATCGTGGTGTCATCCGTGAACGTTGACACACGACACTTGGCCCTAATTCTAAATCATTGATATAAATTGGATGCAATTGCGATCTCAACACTGCTCTTTTAAGCATAGCACGAGCTACTGATTGCCAACCCAAAAGGCAGCATCTCTCCACACTTATTGCTTTCTGTTCGTTAGCTAGCCGTTCTGTCCATGCTCACATATTAACCAAAATGCCGCACACCTTTATCTGTTGGAGCAAAATTTTCCGTGTCTCTTTGATCAATGCCACCTGCAAATTCAGGTGCACCATATCTACTGATACTCCATTTTCCACCGCACTCGCACTACCCTTGAAGTATTCCAGCTTACATAATGTGTCATTTAATATGCGCAGATGGTATTTCAATTTGGAATGATAGTGATAGGATCATGTGGCACTTGTTACAAGTCAGACGACAAGGCCTAATCCAGATGCTTCTGAATTTGACATTACTCAAACTGAATTGGGCAATGAGGATATTTTTTGACAGTTGGAATGCAATATTGAATAACCTCCCAGACGAAAATCAAAATCACCTGAAAGATTTGTTACAATCACCCGGAGATATATCTGGGAGTGGGCATGGAACTAGTAATGCACCATGATGACATTGGAAATGCTGTTCCATTGAAGCAACGCCCTTATTGGCTCAATACTGCTTATTGGCTGCTTTGGAAAACGAGAAATGCAATTGCTTTGCCACTCGTGAATATCTTTGCATCTTCGCTCTCCTCTGGAGTTGTACCTCAGGACTGGAGAGAGGCAAATGTAATTCCTCTCTTCAAGAATGGAAATAGGGAAATCCCCGGCAATTACAGACCAGTAAGTCTCACGTCTGTCGTCTGCAAAGTGTTAGAAAGGATTCTGAGAGATAGGATTTATGACCACCTGGAACAGCATGGCGAGATTAAATGCAGTCAACATGGCTTTGTGAGGGGCAGGGCATGCCTCACAAACCTTATCGAGTTCTTTCAGAATGTGACTAGAAAAGTTGATGAGGGTTGAGCTGTGGATGTGGTGTATTTGGATTTCAGCAAGGCACGGTGACACAGTGGTTAGCACTGCTGCCTCACACCGCCAGAGACCTGGGTTCAATTCCCGACTCAGGCGTGTCTGCGTGGGTTTCCTCTGGGTGTTCCGGTTCCCTCCCACAGTCCAAAGATGTGCACGTCAGGTGAATTGGCCATGCTAAATTGCCCGTAGTGTTAGATAAAGGGGTAAACGTACAGGAATGAGTGGGTTACGCTTCGGCGGGTCGGTGTGGACTTGTTGGGCTGAAGGGCCTGTTTCCACACTGTAAGTAATCCAAGTAATCTAATCTAATCTAATTTCATGGGGATAAGGTTCCCCATGGTAGGCTCATTCAGGAGGTCAGGAGGAATGGGATACAGGGGAACTTAGCTGTCTGGATACAGAATTGGCCTGCAAACAGAAGACAGCGAGTGGCAGTAGAAGGAAAATATTCTGCCTAGAAGTCTATGGTGAGTGGTGTTCCACAGGGATCTGTCCTTGGGCCTCTACTGTTTGTAATTTTTATTAATGAATTGGATGAGGGGATTGAAGGATGGATCAGCAAGTTTGCAGATGTCACAAAATTTGGATGTGTCGTTGACAGTATAGAGGCTGTTGTAGGGTGCAGCGGGACATTGACAGGATACAGAGATGGGCTGAGAGGTGGCAGACGGAGTTCAAGCTGGATGAATGCGAGGTGATGCGTTTTGTAAGGTCGAATTT
Organism: Chiloscyllium punctatum; assembly: GCF_047496795.1. NCBI lineage: Eukaryota > Metazoa > Chordata > Chondrichthyes > Orectolobiformes > Hemiscylliidae > Chiloscyllium > Chiloscyllium punctatum. Next base: position 49,038,368 of record NC_092773.1, on the reverse strand, counting down.
GAGAGCTAAGTACAGGATTAAGGATAGGATTCTTGGCAGTGTGGAGGAACAGAGGGATCTTGGTGTGCAGATACATAGATCCCTTAAAATGGCCACGCAAGTGGGCAGGTTTGTTAAGAAAGCATATGGTGTTTTGGCTCTCATTAACAGGGGGATTGAGTTTAAGAGTCATGAGATCTTGTTGCAGCTCTATAAAACTTTTGTTAGGTCCGCACTTCGAATACTGCGTCCAGTTCTGGTCGCCCTGTCATAAGAGAGATGTGGATGCTTTGGAGAGGGTTCAGAGGATGTTTACCAGGATGCTGACTGGACTGGAGGGCTAATCTTATGACTGAGCTCGGACTTTTGTCATTGGAGAAAAGGAGGAGGAGAGGGGACCTAATTGAGGTATACAAGATAAATAGAGGCATAGATAGAGTCGATAGCCAGAGACTATTTCCCAGGGCAGAAATGACAAACACGAGGGGTCATACTTTTAAGCTGGTTGGAGCAAAGTATTGAGGGGATGTCAGAGGCGGGTTCTTTACACAGAGTTGCGAGAGCATGGAATGCGTTGCCAGCAGCAGTTGTGGAAGCAAGGTCATTGGGGTCATTTAAGAGACGACTGGATACGCATACAGTCACAGAAAGTTGAGAGTGCATACATGAGGATCAGTGGTCGGCACAACATCGTGGGCTGAAGGGCCTGTTCTGTGCTGTACTGTTCCATGTTCTATGTTCTAATAATCTAAAATAGACACAGGTTCAAAAAAGATGGAAAGCATGTTCACTGAAAGTTCAACAGTTGAATGCAGAGACTCTAGCCCACAGATACTCCCTGTCCTGGGAAAGCGTGCCATTTGCTCTGTGTGGTTGACTACACAGTTGTGTTTCTTTTCTTGTCACCTTTGTGGGCTTGCTCACAGAAATTGGAATTCTGTGCTTTGATAGAGTACGCAGGTATGGTTGGACGTATCAAGGAAAATGGAGACTTTCCTCATGAATTTCATCGATGGCAGGCACACCCAGTGTGAAGTAATTCACTGCCATTCATTGTATAGAATATGGAATATTTACGGGCTGCAGCCTGACACCAAAATTTACTGTACGATCTGATACGATATTTATTAGGAAAGGGTTAAAATGTTACATGCCAGCTACAAGCAGATTAGATTAGATTAGATTAGATTACTTACAATGTGGAAACAGGTCCTTCGACCCAACAAGTCCACAACGACCCTCCGAAGAGCAACCCAGCCAGATCCATTCCCCTATCTTTACCCCTTCACCGAACACTACGGGCAATTTAGCATGGCCAATAAATTGGTTCTAATTAAGAAACTATTTTGCCATGGATGAGATTGGCCGAAGAGCCTGTTCGCTTGCTGTATAACTCCAGGATATATTCATTGGACTTGACATTTCAGCAATAAGAGCCATGATCGGTGCAATCAGTCTCCGAATAAGGAAAACAGATCAGCATCAATCTTCTGCGGCTGTGCAGCAGTTTCTACCTTCGGAGGGGGAAATCCATCACCATTTAAAAGTGATTGGATCATTCCAAGGGGGCGCTCATATTTAGGAGTCCAGCCAGTGACAATTAGTGTTCGGAAACCGAGGAACCCCCCGACTGCCCTTCCGTCCTGGTAAAATGGGCAAAATCAGTTAATGGGCGCAATGAAAGCGGACACTGGTGATAACTTCACACATGACAGCTGCAGAAATGTGATGTTTCCAGGCATTGCGAACAAAACCACAGCTGAGCATCGTGGTCACCACAAGTTCTGTATTGGCATATCTCCATGGTCATTCCCTCTGGTGCTAATGGTCCCACTTCCGTGACATCTGCAGGAGCCTTTGCCCTCCCTCATCACCAGTGCAAACCGTCTCCCAGAAAATCGTCAGTGAAGCTGCCTGCATTTGCTTCTTTCCTTTCGCTTTGTCTCTTGCAGAAATTTTGGGTCAATGGAAATTCATTGGATGTTGATTACTACGGGAATTACCCCAGCATTTGCATCAAACCACTCAACATGGAGCTTTCGGCCTTTGAGATGGGTTCCTGTCTCTTTGCCCTCAGTACTCTGACCCCACCATCAACTTTGACATATTTGAATCCACTTTACGCCTTGTTTCTATGTACCTAAAACCCCGAAGCACTCTGGACTCTCTCACAATTCCCTTTGCCATTCTCCATCTTTGAGACTCTCCCTGTGGCTATCCTATGCCAACTCAAACCCTGAACTGTCCCGACTGCCTCCTGCATGCATTTTAGTGTCCATCCCATTAGACATACTCTAGCTCTCGACTGTGCCTTCCGAATGAATCCCTCCGACTTTGTGACTGTCTCTCCAAGTCTGACACATGGGAGCCCCGAACCTGGACAACGCATAACCTTTGAGCAGACTCTCGTTCAGCACCTCTGTCATTCTATCTCTCACTTAGTGTCCCTTCTGCTAACTTGCCCCTCACCCCGCACCCCAGAAAAGCACAGCCCCCTTCCCTACTCTTCAACCCTGTGATTGTCGTTCTTCACTAAGCCCAGGATTAGAATACCAAATTGTTTGCCTCTAACACACCCACGCATCTCCTTCCCGTGCCACTGCATTCACCTCAACCATCGCTCTGAGGGAGAACTGCGCATCATCTCAACATGATCACTATGAATCTCAAGTGTTCACCCCAAGGATAAGAATTGGGAAAAGCTTCACCCGAATGGGTAACCCACGGTGAAAACAGTTCCCAATGACATTGATACCACAGATGTGGGCGAGGAGTGGCTCGTTTTAAACCCACGTTTGAAGTGACTTTTCAATCTCTTTGGGTCACTTAAATTGCTCATTGCTCCGAAATTATTGCACCTCCCAGCCTCGTTTTCCAATCTTTACATTATTCTCAAAAGCACAGGATTTCAAAGAACATTTGTCATTCGCAAATCAGTTCTGCATTTTGCACAACTGCCTGCATTTTGAACCTTTCCTTTCTCTTTCAGAAAGCTTCTTTTTGTGAGTGGCAAGGCTGCAACTAACAGCGTACTGCAAATTTAAAAATACATCTCTCTCACAATGTATCAGAACGGCATTGAATCAAATTTATATATATTCGGACTGTCATACAGAATCAACATGAAAGTCGAACTCTCCTTTGTGCGTTTTTATTTATTCTCATTTGCATGTGCTTACAATTAGTTGAGTAATTGCTATTGTGACATTTGCAGTGAAGATTGATTATGAACAAAGATTATTGCCTCGCCCGAACTCTCCATACCAATCCGTTCTTCTGGGAATTCTATGTGCTGTTCTGGGCAAGGCTTTTTTTTTGGAATGGTATTGGAGAGAAAGTCCATTAGAGGATTAAGAGAACGTGCCAAAAGAGAGATTGGAAAATGAGGCACTGTTTAACTTGGGGGGGGAGACTGAAAGGCAAGTGGATTTTAGATTGAGATTTCCAACACCGTGATGTCTCGGCACATAAAAGCCAGGGAAATGCTGTCTCCACATCCAGTTAACGAAATAGGAATGAGACAGCTCGATTTATAAGGATTTTTAATGGATGTCGAGGCGAAGATTATGATTTGGAGTGTAGAGACTGGACATGTGGGGATGGCAGGTTCACTTGAGAGAATTCAGAAGGAGGCACTGTTTGAGAAATGGAAAGGAGACATCTGAGATCACGCCCTTTGGGATGCAACTGTTGGTCGAGGTTGCTAACACGCTTTTGTGGCCTCGTCCTTGAATTTTTAAACGTATTGTCAATGCTAATGTGTTCCCCCCACCACTGGATATTCACCCTCACACCGTCCCCCCAACTCCCCACTCCCGTAGAATATCCTGTAACTTCTCTGAGACCACCTTGACCTTAGTCCCAAGGAGGCATTATAACTTGCTGGGTTCCAGTTTGTAAGCATGGAAACGCCTATCTGTTCCCAACACATTTGGATCACCTTTTTCAAACTTTTTTGCACTTCTCCCCGTCCCCGCCCCCCACACCCCCCGTGCAGCCGAACGGAAGTAAGGCGGACCTTTATGGGTGGTTGCTGCTCGTCACCACCACTCCCTCCCCCCAACCCTCGTCCACTCACACACGCATACACACACACCAATAGTCCTTTGGAACTCGACCAGGATCAAAAATGGTGTCTCTGTTTCTGTGGGGGTCTGTGTTCTCGCTAGTCAGCTCATTCTGCCATTTCCTTTGCTGTACTAGAATTATTCCACCGTGGTTTCACCAATACGTCATCTCCGTCTGTTTCACCCATGATTCCTTGGTCCCATTGACGTCCCTATGTGTCCCAGCACCGTTCCTGTTCCGATTCCTCGCACTACCAGGAGTTTGAAATGGAGATACATATTACTGGCGTGCTAGGTCGCAAGCTTGGAAAAGAAAATCACGGATTTCTGCACATAGACCAGGAGCAGCCATCTTTGGCCTCACCGGCCCGCCCCTCATTGGATCTCTGTTCTCTTTCAGTTCTGAAAATTCCTTTAATGGGCCGAATGCACTAAGTTTGCTCGTATATAACAAACGTAATCACGCTTTAACTTAAAAATTTTCAGTTCTCCAAGACCAAGATAGACCAGGCTGTGACGAGCAGCTGGAAACGGGATTAGGTAATTTTCGGTGTATCTATTTTAATGATTTCAGAAGACTCGATAGGCTGGAATTCCATTTTACACCAATGCATATCTCTCACATTTGCAGAAAAGCCCCATTGGAATAGGTTAGTTATCACTTTCTCTGATTCATAGTTGCCAGCTCAACGGTATCTATTAAAAATAATTATGGTTAACGCACTCATTCAATTCCTTTCGAAGAAACATTCATGTGTAATCTTTCTTGGTGTGCAATATCACCACACCTTTTGCATTTGAACAAGATGCAGTATCATTTATTTGTTTGCATGTTAGTTCCTTACCTTGTGAGATATAAAGTAGAATTTCTGAGCATTCAAAGGAATTAACTTCAGTCCTGTCGCAAAGCTAGTGATACATTTCCTAAAAGCTGTTCCTTGCCTCAAGGATACTCTGTACTTGATGATTTTTCAGATGTGTAATAAACCAGGACAAGTTCCGATCAGGTTGGTTTGGTAGAGAGATGTAAATGGTTTTGAGAGGCCTTATGGTTATATGCAAACAGATGAAACTTCAGGCCAAAGTCGTCATGTTTTAGAAGTGACGGCTGGGAGTTCAACAGTGAGCTGTGTGGAAACATTCTCTTCTGCCCTTCTAACTTCATCCTGTAAGCATCTGAACCTTTTTTGTACTGTGTTTAAATGAGGTTTGCTTATATGGACTGTTGGGTATATTCAAAACAGCATACTTAAGTCTAGTTTGGTTGGATGGAGTTCTGAAGGGGTTCTTTATTCTGTTCTTCATTTTTCATTATATAGTTTTGTGAATACATATTTGTCTATTTTAGGCCTTTTAGTTAACCAAATAACAGGGTAATTTTCACTGTACGCTTAATGAAACAAATTGCAAATCCATGGTCTAGGCTACCAGCTTATGAATTATTTGAGTGGTCTGGCCTAGTCTTTAACAGATTGGAGGCTCTTTTCGGGACATGAATCAGCGAGAGGTAGGTGCTCGTCTCTTTATTTCGGGTGGTTGTTTGGTTGGGTAGACAAAGTTTGGGATAGCAATGGCTGTTTCAGTCGCCAAAGATTTTCTGGATGTGAACGTGGTGACTTTGGAAGTTTTGGAAAAAGTGAATATAAGACTAAGCTGCAGAAATTAGCAGAGAAGCTGGAATTGGGACTGTCTGCTTTTGTGAGGAAAGGAGAGATAATTACAGCAGTACCTCAGCATTTAAACTTGCTGGAGAAACCATCAGAATCTATAGAGATTGGCAAGAATTTGAATGCAAATGAAGTAGTTTGCGTTTGAGGCGAGAGGTAGTGAAGGGGCAGCAGAAATGAAACAGTTTGAGTTATGATGAATAGTAGAAGAGAGGGAAAATGAGAGAGCAACAGAACAGAAGGAAAAAGAGAGAGCAGCAGAGAGGGAAACAAGAGAGCAGAGGAAGAAAACGAGAGAGCTTTTGAAGTTCAAAGACTGACACTTAATAAGGAAAGTTGGCTAAAAAGGCTGGAGATAAACGCTGAGGGTAGGCTTATTGAGGAAAAGAGTGAGGATGAGCAAGCCCCTGCTCGTCAGAAGCCTAGTGAGAAATTGTTTAAGTATGTTCAAGCATTGCCTAAATTTGATGAGAAAAAATGTGGAACAATTTTTAGTCTCATTTGAAAAAGGGGCTAAACAGATATAGCGGCCAATGGCAACGTGGGTTTTGTTGATCCAAACGAAACTTGAGGTAGAGCTGATGAGATATTCGCATCACTATCAGATGGGATATCTGGGGCATATGTGGTGGTGGAAAAAACCATTTTAAGAGCTTGTACAAGAAGCCTACAGACAACGTTTCAGGAATCGAGGGAGTGTCCTTGGTCACACCTACTATAAGCTTGAAAGTATCAAACAGAGTAATTTCGATAGGTGGTCAAGAGGTTTCATTACCTCAAGAGAGGTAATTATTTTGGAGGATTTTAAAAATTCACTTCCTGTAATAATGCGAACTCGTTATGAGGATACCTTGGAAAGTTTGTGTGTGCACACTCATTGGAATGTAGAAAACGAACAGAGAATAATATTGAGGTTGTCACAAGGGAGTATGACATACAAAATAAATAGTGAATGCTTCCCCTTGATGGAAGGTCGATGAGCAGTGGGCACATTCTAAGATAGAGATGAAGCCGAATTTCGTGGCTCAGAGGTTAATGAATTTGTGAAAGTCTTTACTGTACAGAGCAGTTTAGGTTGTTCATGGAGCATTTTCAAGGGTAATACAGATAGATATTTCAAATCAGAAATGGTATAAAGAAGTACAGACTAAACAGTGAGTTGATTGAGTTGAGCTTTGTTAAATTATCCTTTCGATGATGAAGCAGACTCGCTGGGTCTGCATCTAACATTTTGTCGTCTGCTGGTTAGTGATGAAGATGAATCCAAAGTGTTTTGTGATCTCGAGAATGTGATCAGAAGGTGGGAGGAGAGGGGTGGGCTGGTGATGGCATGCTTTGGTGGGGGAGGGTGGTGCGAGTGCCACCGGCTCTGTAAAGGCGCTTGAAAATCGAATTCAAGTACATATTGGAGATGATCTCACGAGATGAAGGCTTCCCAAGTTTCAATCCATTTCGTGAGATTGACTTCATCAGCAAATAACCACGCCCTCTGCCGGAGGAGACTTGAAAGTCCTTGCAAAAGGTGGACAGAGAAAGTATTTTGGATACAGAGCTTCACAACATGGAAAAACAGTAACTAATCCATTCAGCCTATTAGACTGTGCAAAACAACAACAACCACCTTACTTTTCTAATTCCATTCGCAAAACCTTGCCCATTGCCTTGGCATCGCAAGTATATATCTATATATTTCCTCAATGTGTTTAGGGATGTTGCCTCATCCACCCTGCCAGTCACTGAGTTTCGAATCCTACTGATCGGAAATATTTTTCCCCAGTCCCTTTCCTGAAAGCCACTCCCAACCCAACTTATCAAATTCCTCCATCAAGGGGAAACATTCTTTTCTTTGGACATTCAGTGTCAAAGTTCAGAAGTTTTGTTACAGTTGTGCAGGGATTTGGTGAGTCTGAATGGTGTATTGCATTCATTTCTGATCACCTTGTTATAGGAAGGATGTTCCTAAACTGGAAATTCTGAAGAACAAATTTCCAAGGTGGTTATTTTGTCTCAGTAGTCTGACTTATAGGGAGAGTTTGGACAAGTTAGGACTTATTTCTTCAGAGCGTAGGAAATCTTATAGAAGTATATATGATCATAAAATGCATGACCATAAAAGGTGAATGTACTCAGTCTTTTCTCCAGGTTTGGGGAATCAAGGACTACAGCACATTAGTTTAAGGTTAGACGGGAAATAGTAAAAGTGAACCTGATTGGAAACGGTTTTACACAAGGAGTGGTACCCATATGGAATGAACTGCCAGGGCAAGTTGTTGACTGGTACATAAAGAGCTTTTAAAAGAGATTTGGACAATTGCATGAAAAAGAAAGGTTCAGAAGGATATGAGACAAGTGTAAGGAAATTCGGTTTGCACAGGTGGACATTTTGTTTGGCAAAGACCAGTTTCGACCAAAGGGCCTGTGTGATCGCTGTTGGACTCTATAAAGCCACAATCCGGAAGAAGATGCAAATACACTGCCTCCGCAATTAATATCAACAGCCACGCCCTGCAATGTTGCGAACTCACCCCCATAGAATACTTCTTCTGCACTCTCAAATGTGTGGTCAATTTCTGCTCTAACTTCATTTACCAGTTTGCTGATGACAGCAAAAAAAAAAGACGAGACGGAATGCAGAAAAAAAGATTGTGTTCTTAGCAGCATAGTGCAAAGCCAACATTTTCTCCATCAGTATCAGCAAAGGGAAGGCTCTGTTGACTGACTTCAGGAAGTAGAGTGGAGAGCGCCGGTGTTGTCACATATGGTGCTGAGCTAGGGATGGTCGATGGGTCAAGAGCCTGGGAGTAATAATCGTCCGGGTGCAAACATGTCAAAGCAAAGCTCGAAAGAATAGCAACGTCTCTACTTTCTCTGGAGACGAAGAAATTTGGCATGTCCGCAATGATTCTTACGAATTTATCGAAATTCAGTCAAGAAACCAGTCTGTCAACACCGCACTAAATTGCAGGCAGACATGAACAGAGCCCAGGTCATCAGGCAAACAGCCTTCTGCCTGTTAAACCCATTCATACTTCCTGCTACATCGGGAAAGACAACAACTTAATTAAATATCGAGAGTATGGTGCTGGACAAAGCATTGCAGATCAGGCAGCATCGGAGGAGCGGGAGAAACGAAGTTTCAGGTATAAGTCCTTGATTATCATTCCTGATGAAGGGTGAGTGCCCGAAATGTCGACTCTCCAACTCCTCAAATGCTGCCTTACCCGTTGTCCTCTTCCAGCACCACATACTCGACTCTGATGTCCAGCAACTGCAGTCCGTAATTCCTCCAAATTAATTATAATCCCCGCCCTCCCCGATCTGTTCTCTTCCACCCTCTTCTGTTAGGCAGAAGATACAAACGTTTGTACACATGTACGAATCGATTGATTCTTCACAGCTGTTATCGGACTTTTAGTGGAACTTCTGAAATGATTATGTTTTCCCATCTGTCTCTGCGCATTCTATGTGATGATAACATGGCATTCTGCACTCTGTCCTGCTATTGTGAAGCATTTTGCATGCGATGATCTCCTTGCACAGCAAGCTGAACAACACTTTTCAATCTATCTTGGTACATATAATAACTATAAATCGACCATTCATTCAATCGAACTATCATTGTAATTCTCCTGAGCACGCACTCACATCGCTTCCTCGCATTCCTCCAGAATATAGATTCCAGCAACGCACTTAACACTCTAGATTTGTCTTCTAAGCAATGTTTCATACAAAGCTCAACAAAGCGTTTCCAATGCGAAATGCGATGTCTTGGCTAATAAATCATTAGTAAATTCGCAGATGATACTAAGTTCGGTACAGTTGTAGAGAGTGCAGGACGATGTTGTCGGTGACAAAGGGACAGCGATAAGTTGCAGAGCTGGGCTGAAAGATGGAAAATGGGTTTTATGCAGAAAAGTGTGAGTTGATTTACTTTTTAAGTAGTAACAGGAATGCAGAGTATTGGGCGAATGATAAGATTCTTGGTAGTGTCGATGAGCAGGGAGATCTCGCTATCCATGTACATTGATCCCTCAAAGTTGCCAAACAGGTTGATAGGGCTGTTACGAAGGCATATGGTATGTTAGCTTTGAATAGTAGATGGATGGAGATTCATTCTGCAGTTGTACAAACGTTTGTTGCAGCCGCACACGGAGTATTGCATGCAATTCTGGTCACTGCATTATAGGAAGGATGTGGAAGCTTTGGAAAGGGTCCAGATGAGACTTACTATAATGTTGCCTGGTATGGAGGAAAGGCTGAGAGACTTGAGGCTGTTTTCGTCGGACAGAAGAACGTTGAGTTGTGACTTAACTGAGGCGTGTAAGATAATCAGAGATTTAGATCAGGTGAACAATGACCTTTTCCTAGGACGGTGATGGATAGTACGAGGGGGCATAGCTTCAAATTGAGGGGAGATAAATGTAGGACAGATGTTGGAGGCAGTGTCTTTACTCAGAGAGACGTAGGGCCATGGAACACACTGCCTGCAACAATTGTAGACTCACCAAATTTACGGGCATTTAAATGTGCATTGGGTATGTGTATAGACGAGAATGGAATAGTGTCAGTTAAATGGGCTTCAGCTTGGTTTCACAGGGAGGCACTACATCGAGGGTCGGAGGGCATGCCCTGCGCTCTGATTTCCATTTTAAATGTTACATCCCATATGCCAGGTAAATCATTTTGTCTCCTTGTGAGACTACCAGAAGCCACTGGTGGACATCCACACCAAGCTCCCTCTGAACTTCGATGCGTCATAAGGTCATACCAATCATAAAAAAATGAACAATACAGCACAGTACAGGTCCTTTGTGCCACGATGTTTTATTGTGCATTTGTCTTAATCTGGGCTCAATCTAACCGACATGCCCCTCAAATTACTGCCATCCATGTGCTTGTCCATATTCCAAAAGTCTCCGACTCTACTATTATCACTGCCAGTGCATTCCAAGCACTGGCCACTCTGCAGAAAGAACCTGCCTCTATCATCTCTCTTTTAATTCCTCAAATCTTCTTAATATTTTGAGCCATCGTGACAGTCTTTTTTTGCCCTGGTGAAAAGTCTCTGGCAATCACCTCTGACTCTCATTACATTGTACACCTCTATCAAGTCAACGCTCTTCCTTCTTCCATCCAGGGTGAAAACCCTAGTTCACTCAATCTCTCTTCGGAATAGAAACCCTCCAAAGCAGGCGGCATCCTGATAAGTCTCCTCTGCACCCTATCTAAAGCATGGACATTCCTTCTGTAATGAGGCGACCTGAACTGGACTCAATGCTCCCAATTTGCTCTAACCAGGATTTTGTAGAGCTGCAGCAAAACCTCATGTCCTTTAAACTCAATCTCTCTGTTAATGGCAGTTAAAATATCTTCCACCTCTTAACAACTCTATCAAATTGGATGCCAACCTTAAGAGATTCCTCCACACTGCCAAGAACCCTGTCTTTATCCTTGAATTCAGCATTCAAATTTAACCTCCTAAAATGAATCACATCACACCTATCCGGGTTGAACTCCATCAGGCAGTTCACAGCATAGCTCTGCATCCTCTCAAAGTATTGTTGTAGCCCGCAACAGCCCTCGACACTATCTACAACACCGCCGACCTTTGTATCATCAGCAAATGTACGAGACCAACCTTTGACAAAGGGTCAGTTAGACTCGAAACGTCAACTCTTTTCTGTCCTTACAGATGCTGCCAGACCTGCTGAGATTTTCCAGCATTTTCTGTTTTGGTTCGAGCCCAACCATCCACGTTTCCAGCCAGGTCAATTATAAAAACTAGAAAGAACAGACGACGAGAACACCTCGCTGCTGAACACCACTGGTCAACGAAGTCCGGGCAGAATACTTCCCATGCAACAGCGTGCGCAGTCTTCATTTCGCCAGCCAATTCTGTATGCAGACAGCCAAATTACCCTGTATCCCTTATCTCCTAACCGACTGGATGAGTCTTCCGTGGGGAACCTTTTCAAACACCTTATTAAAATGCAAATATACCATATTTACTGCTCGACCTTGATCAAGTTGTCTTGTAACATCCGCAAAAAACTCAGAACAGCTCCTGAGGCATTATCTCCCACTCACAAAACCATGCTGACTATCTTTAATCAAAATTTGCCTTTCCAATAAGTCATAAAAATCCGTTCTTTCAAAATCCTTTCCAGACTTTTGCTTTCCGCAAACGTAAGCTTGAATGGTCTGTAATTTCCACGAATTTCCTTAGTCCTTTTCCAGAACAAATTCGCCTCCTTCTAATTATCTGCTACTTTGTGGGCAGCACGGTGGCACAGTGGTTAGCACTGCTGCCTCACAGCGCCAGAGACCCGGGTTCAATTCCCGCCTCCAGCGACTGACTGTGTGGAGTTTGCACATTCTCCCCGTGTCTGCGTGGGTTTCCTACGGGTGCTTCAGTTTCCTCCCACAGTCCAAAGATGTGCAGGTTAGGTGAATTGGTCATGCTTAATCGCCCGTAGTGTTAGGTGAAGGGGTAAATGTAGGGGAATGGGTCTCGGTGGGTTGCGCTTCGGCGGGTCGGTGTGGACTTGTGGTGCTGCAGGGTCTGTTTCCACAGTGTAAGTAATCTAATCTTCTCCCATGGAGACTGAGGAGTCAAAAGGCAATCCCGTTCCTCACTTCCTGAAGTCACATTGGATATATTGTTCTATTGCAGTTTATTTATCTATATTCTGCTTCCCGGAATTTCCACCACATCCACCTTTTTATTATCAGTCTGTCCAAGCCTACTAACATATTTCACTGTGTGCTTGCTATCAAAAACTCCCTCGCTCTCGTGAATACAGAAGCAAACAATCCTCACTTATTGCCTCCCCTAACTCTTCTGTCTGCAGGGGCAAGTTCCTTCCACTATGCCTGATCGACCCTACCCTCTCTCGGATCATTTTCTCTTCCTCATGCAAGTGCAGAACGGCTTTGATCTTTCACCAATCATTCCCAACAAAGCATATTCGTGCTCGGTCGAAAAACAGATCTTGGAAAGTTGCCGATGTAACAGAGTTGTTGTTCTGGATATCTTTACCTTACCAAAAAATATTTGGAACATCCTTCATTCAGATGGTTTGGACGGGGCCGATTTTGTCAGGTGTGGCTGGAAGGATTCTGGACTCAGTATGTAGATAGGCCGACTCGGGAGAGGCCATTTTGAATTTTGTGCAAGACAACGAGCCAAGCTAGTTGTCAGATCTCTTCAGGGGAGACAGTTCAGTGAAAGTGACCGCACCTGCCTAACCTTTACCATAGCCAAGGAGAGGAATAGAAACAGGCAGTACGGGAAGTCATTTAACTGGGGGAATGCAATTATACTGCCTTCCGTCAGGAGCTGTGGAGTGTAAACTTGGAGCAACTACTCTTCGGGAAATGCACAACAGAAATATGGAGGCTGTTGAAGGAGCGCTCGTTGCGGACGTTGTATAACTTTGTCGCACGGAGACAGGCAAGGAATCGTAGGGTGAAGGATCATTGAATGACAAAATAGGAGTACCTTCTCGTCAAAAGGAAGAGGAAGGCTTACTTAATGTTCAGGAAGCAAGGATTTGGCACAGCGTTAGAGGATGACAGTTTAATTATTAAAGAACTCAAAAATGGACAGAGGAGAGCAAGGAGGGGACATGAATAGGCCTTGATGGGAAGAATTAGGGAAAGAAAAATCAAAGGCGTTCTGCACTTGCATGAGGATTAAGAGAATAATCAGGGAGCGGGTAGGGCCGAGGTTAGTTCACTCTGCCTATTCACGAGATAAATTTTGAAAGGAATAATTTGCCTTCCCGGCAGTCCCCGTTTCTCAGTCTGACCAATACTGCTGTTGCTGCAAAAAATGGAGGCCGCGAAGAGTTGTGTTTTGGAAAGTGCTTTTATCTGGTTCTAACCTGGCATTTCATGAATCCTGGGAATGTTTACTGAGGACACTGTAGACCAAATTGTACACTGCTTGTAATCTCGTCCTCTGACTATACTCGGTGAATGTGATGAGGAGATTATCGAAACAGTTTTAGCCGTGCTGTCCCATTAATGGCAGTCTTCAATGGGGACAGTGCAGAGGGAGATTTCCTCTGTTTCTAATGTCGTGTTGTCCCTGTACTCAGTTGGTTGAATGCGCCAGCATGGAGAAAAGATTACTGTCCATCGAACCCTGTGCTATCCACTTCTGGGTGTATTTGATAGGGATGGCGATGAGACTACTTTTATCTATACCAACTAAGTCTGTCCCTGTAATGGGAGTGTTCGTTGAGGACATCGTAGAGGTAGCATACATTGTATCCAACCCACTGTATCGTAATATTATTTGATGAAGTGAGTGTTAAGAACATATAATCTGTTTTTAATGTGACGTTGATACTGATTTGGAAAGTTTGATGAGGACAGTATCAAAGAAGCTTCACTCACTATCTCACCGCAGAGTACCCTTGTCCTTCGTGTGCTTATTTGGGTCATTGTAGATTTACTACAAAGAGGAAAGAACAGTACAGCACAGGAGCCATTATTTGGACCTCCAAGCCATCACTGACACATTTTTGACTTCCATACAAAAAACAGTCTGTATTCTCAAGATCCGTTATCCTGACACTCTCTTCCTTTCATGTATTCGTCCATAATGTCTGATTCCCCACCTCCTCTGGAAGTGCGTTCCAGGCACTCACCACTCTGTGAAAATGTACCTCGCACATCTCATTTACGCTTCTCACCAAGACCCAGACTCCTCCGCCCATCCAAACTGTCTCCCCGAGTAATTGACCCTTCTGCCCTGCCAAAAAATCCCATGATTTCCATTGTATCCATGCCATTCATAAACTTCACAACTTCTATGAGGTCGGCTCTCAACCTCCTGAATTCCAATAAAACAAACAGTGCATCCAATCTATCACCATGGTCAAACTCCTTCATACCAGACATCATCCTGGTAAACCTTCTCTTTACCCTCTCCAAAGCATCTATATACTTTTTGAAATTTGTTGAACAGAACTGAACTCAAAATTGCAATTGTGGCCAAATAGTGTGTTATAGATTCGATGTAGATATGTACAGAGAAACATCATGCAGAGTTTACATAGAACATAGAACATAGAACAATACAGCGCAGTACAGGCCCTTCGGCCCTCGATGTTGCGCCGATCAAAGCCCACCTAACCTACACTAACCCACTATCCTCCATATACCTATCCAATGCCCGCTTAAATACCCATAAAGAGGGAGAGTCCACTACTGCTACTGGCAGGGCATTCCATGATCTTACGACTCGCTGAGTGAAGAACCTACCCCTAACATCAGTCCTATATCTACCCCCCCCTTAATTTAAAGCTATGCCCCCTTGTAATAGCTGACTCCATACGCGGAAAAAGGTTCTCACTGTCAACCCTATCTAACCCCCTAATCATCTTGTACACCTCTATCAAATCACCCCTAAACCTTCTTTTCTCCAAAGAAAACAACCCCAAGTGCCTCAGCCTTTCCTCATAGGATCTTCCTACCATACCAGGCAACATCCTGGTAAACCTCCTCTGCACCCGTTCCAGTGCCTCCACATCCTTCCTATAGTATGGCGACCAAAACTGCACACAATATTCCAGAAGCGGCCGCACCAGAGTCTTATACAACTGCAGCATGACCTCAGGACTCCGGAACTCAATTCCTCTACCAATAAAAGCCAGTACGCCATATGCCTTCTTCACTGCACTATTTACCTGGGTGGCAACTTTCAGAGATCTGTGTACATGGACACCAAGATCCCTCTGCTCTTCCACACTACCAAGTAGTCTACCATTAGCCCAGTAATCCATCTTTTTATTACTCTTACCAAAGTGAATCACTTCACACTTAGCTACATTGAACTCCATTTGCCACCTTTCTGCCCAGCTCTGCAGCTTCTCTATATCCCGCTGTAACCTGCCATATCCTTCCTCACTGTCTACAACTCCTCCGACTTTCGTATCATCCGCAAACTTGCTCACCCAACCTTCTAACCCTTCCTCCAGGTCATTTATAAAAATGACAAACAGCAATGGTCCCAAAACAGATCCTTGCGGAACACCACTAGTGACGGCACTCCAAGATGAATCTTTGCCATCAACTACTACCCTCTGTCTTCTTCCAGAGAGCCAATTCCTAATCCAAACCTCCAACTCACCCTCAATGCCATATCTCTGTATTTTCTGCAGTAGCCTACCATGGGGGACCTTATCAAACGCCTTACTAAAATCCATATATACTACATCTACCGCTTTCCCCTCATCTACCTCCTTCGTCACCTTCTCAAAGAATTCAATAAGGTTTGTGAGGCACGACCTGCCCTTCACAAAACCATGCTGACTATCCTTGATCACATCATTCTTATCCAGATGTGCATAAATCCTATCCCTTATAATTCTCTCTAAGACTTTGCCCACAACAGAAGTGAGACTCACTGGCCTATAGTTACTAGGATTATCCCTACTCCCCTTCTTGAACAAGGGAACCACGTTTGCTAGCCTCCAGTCCTCTGGCACTACTCCTGTAGACAAAGAGGACACAAAAATCAAGGCCAATGGCTCTGCAATCTCCTCCCTTGCTTCCCAGAGAATCCTAGGATAAATGCAATCAGGCCCAGGGGACTTATCTATTTTCACCCTTGCCAGAATTTCCAACACCTCTTCTCTACATATCTCAAAGCCATCCATTCTACTTATTCGTGCCTCAGTATTCATATCGACAACAATGTCCTGTTCCTGAGTGAATACTGACGAAAAGTATTCATTCAGCGCCTCCCCAATCTCTTCAGCCTCCACACGCAACTTCCCATTACTATCCTTGATTGGACCTATTCCTTCCCTAGTCATTCTTTTATTCCTAACATACCTATAGAAAGCCTTAGGGTTTTCCCTAATCCTACCAACTAAGGACCTTTCATGTCCCCTCCTTGCTGCTCTTAGCTCTCTCTTCAGGTCCTTCCGGGCTACCTTATAACTCTCAATCGCCCCTATTGAACCTTCACGCCTCATCTTTACAAAGGCCGCCCTCTTCCATTTAACAAGGGATTCCAACTCCTTATTAAACCACGGCTCCTTCACACGACCCTTTCCTCCCTGCCTGATAGGTACGTACTTATCAAGGACACTCAATAGTTGCTCCTTGAACAAGTTCCACATATCAATTACGCTCTTGCCTTGGAATCTACTTTTCCAATCCACACATCCTAAGTCATGCCTCAACGCATCATAATTTCCCTGCCCCCAGCTATAACTCTTGCCCTGTAGTACACACTTATCCCTCTCCATCACTAGAGTAAAAATCACCGAATTGTGGTCACTGTCCCCAAAGTGCTCACCTACCTCTAGTTCTAATACCTGGCCTGGTTCGTTACCCAGAACCAAATCCAGTATGGCCTCACCTCTTGTTGGCTTATCTACATATTGTGTCAGGAAACTCTCCTGCACACATTGCACAAACACTGACCCATCTAACGAACTTGAGCTATAGCTTTCCCAATCAATATCAGGAAAGTTAAAGTCTCCCATAACAATCACCCTATTACTGTCACTCTTCTGCTGAATCATCTTCGCAATCCTTTCTTCAACGATTCTAGGACTATTAGGAGGCCTGTAAAAGACTCCTAACAGGGTGACCTCACCTCTCCTATTCCTAACCTCAACCCAAACTACCTCAGATGGCAAATCTTCATCCATCTTCCTTTCCACCGCTGTAATACTATCTTTGACAAGCAAAGCCACACCCCCCCCTCTTTTACCCCCACCTCTGACCCTACTAAAACATTTAAACCCTGGAACCTGCAACAGCCAATCCTGTCCCTGATCTAGCCATGTCTCCGTAATAGCCACAACATCGAAGTCCCAGGTACCAACCCACGCTGCGAGTTCACCTACCTTATTTCGTATACTTCTGGCATTAAAGTATACACACTTCAAGCCACTCTTCTGTTTACAGGCACGATCCTTTAAGATTGATACCATATTCCTACCCTCCCTACACTCCAGGTCCTGCACCCTAAAGTTACAGTCTGGGTTCCCATGCCCCTGCAGAGTTAGTTTAAACCCCCCCCAAGAGCACTAGCAAACCTCCCCCCAAGGATACTGGTGCCCCTCAGGTTCAGGTGCAGACCATCCTGTCTATAGAGGTCCCACCTTCCCCAGAAAGAACCCCAGTTATCCAAATACCGAAATCCCTCCCTCCTGCACCATCCCTGTAGCCACGCATTTAACTCTTCTCTCTCCCTATTCCTCGACTCTCTATCACGTGGCACGGGTAACAAACCAGAGACAACAACTCTGTTCGTTCTAACTCTGAGCTTCCAACCTAGCTCCCTAAAAGCCTGTCTAACATCCTCAGCACTCCTACCTATGTCATTGGTGCCAATATGGACCACGACTTCAGGCTGCTCCCCCTCCCCCTTAAGGACCCGGAAAACACGATCAGAGACATCACGTACCCTTGCACCTGGGAGGCAACATACCAAACGTGAGTCTCTCTCGTTCCCACAAAACCGCCTATCTGTGCCCCGAACTATCGAGTCCCCAATTATTATTGCTCTGCTCTTCTCCACCCTTCCCTTCTGAGTAGCGGGGACAGGCTCCGTGCCAGAGGCCTGAGCCCCGTTACTTACCCCTGGTAAGTCGTCCCCCCCACAAGTATCCAAAACGGTATACTTGTTCTTGAGGGGAACGACCACAGGGGGTCCCTGCACTGGCTGCTTCCTCCCAGTCCCCCTCACTGTCACCCATCTATCTGCCATCTTTGGAGTTACTACTTCCCTATAGCTCCGATCTATGACCCCCTCTGCCTCCCGAATGATCCGAAGTTCATCCAACTCCAGCTCCAGTTCCCTAACACGGTCTTGGAGGAGCTGGAGATGGGTGCACTTCCTGCAAGTGTAATCAGCAGGGATGTCCATGGCATCCCTCACCTCATACATGTTGCAGGAGGAACATTGCACTGCCTTCACTGCCATCCCTCTAAAGCTAACCTTTATTTAAAAAAAACTGGGTCTAAAGAATACAACAAGCAAAATTCGGCACTTACCTCCTTACCACAACGGATCTTATTATTAGGTTAGAGGAGGAGGGCGGGAGGGAGGCACTACCTCCGTAGTGCCTCGGGTTCTTCAGCTGTGCGCTTTTAAAGGGGAAACAAACCTACCCAGGTAAGCTTACGCTCTACCTGCTTCCGGGTCTCGGCTGCCTCTCTGGTCGTCGTCACTTCCCCCTACTGCTCCCGCTCTTTCTGTGAAGAGAGAGAGTGAAAAAAACCACCGCTGCCCGCTACCGGTAAGTACTTTTAAAAACAAACAGTCTTACCTTAGCTGCTGCTCGCACTCAAAATGGTTAAGTGCGACATGCTGCACCTTGGGAGATCAAATGCTAAAGATAAGTACACTGTTCATGACAGGATTCTGAACTGCATTAATATGCAAAAGGATTTCGGTGTTCAAATCCATAGTTCCCTGAAAGTAGTCACGTAAGTAGACAGGGTGGTTAGGAAGGTGTATTGCATGCTTGTCTTTCTTGGTCTTGGAATTAAGTACAAGAATCGCAATGTTATGCTGGAGCCTTTAAGACGTTGGTTCGACCACAGTTAGTGTATTGCATTCAATCTTTCTGCATATCGCATCACAGGAAGCATATTGGATACTTGGAGATTGTAAAAGAGGTTTATCAGGATGCTGCCTGCATTAGAAGATATGAGCTGAAAAGAAAGACTGCAAAAACTTGGGTGTTTCCTCTTAAGCCATGAAGGCACTGGCAGATCGAATAGAATTTTGAGAAGATTTGTAGCTCAGGTTCAGGTTTTGGATGTAAGTTTGCTCGCTGTGCTTGGAGGTGCAACCTGGAAATGAACCTCCAAGCACAGCGAGCAAACCAACACTTGATCGACGTCTATCAAATTATGAGATGCATCTGATAGGGTTAACGGACAGAATTCTATTCCCTGAGTTCAAAATTGTTGTATTCGGGGCGTGTATTTAAGGTGAGATGGAGCAAGATTAAAGGAAAAGTGCAGTGTAAGTTTATTTTGCACTGATAGTGGTTGGACTGTGGAACTCAGTCCCAGAGTGGTGGTGGAGGAAGGTATAGTAAGGGAATTTTAAAGACATTGAGATAAGTACATGAATATGCAAGGTTTGGAGAAATGTAGACCAAGCACAGACAGATGGGATTAGGTTCAGCTTACATCAAGTTCAGCACAGCCTCGTTCCTGTGCTGGATTGTTCTGTGATAAACCAGTGTTTGTTCATATATGTTGTTTGTGTTAGGGAGATTAGATTAGATTACTTACAGTGTGGAAACAGGCCCTTCGGCCCAACAAGTCCACACCGCCCCGCCGAAGCGTAACCCACCCATACCCCTACATCTACATTTACCCCTTACCTAACACTATGGGCAATTTAGCATGGCCAATTCACCTAACCTGCACATCTTTGGACTGTGGGAGGAAACCGGAGCACCCGGAGGAAACCCACGCAGACACGGGGAGAACGTGCAAACTCCACACAGTCAGTCGCCTGAGGCGGGAATTGAACCCGGGTCTCTGGCGCTGTGAGGCAGCAGTGCTAACCACTGTGCCACCGTGCCGCCCACAAAAGTCCACACTGACATTCCCCCTGCCATTTATCCCTTCACCTAACACTACAGGCAATTTAGTACGGCCAATTTACCTAACCTGCACATTTTTGGACTGTGGGAGGAAACCCATGCAGACACAGGGAGAATGTATAAAGTCCACACGGACAGTCTCCTGAGGCTGTAATTGAACCCGCGTCTCTAGCACTGTAAGGCAGCAGTGCTAACCATTGTGCCACTGTGCGGAGCACGGCACCAACTGGTGCTCTGAGTTGCGTTCTGACCATGATTCAGGGAATCGCAGCCATATCAAATCCAGCAGCACCACAGCATTCTAAACAAGGGAAATGAGTTGACGACACAAATCATCGTGAATATGTATAATTCTGTGGCCATTGCAGAGACATGGTTGTAGGGTGGCCATGACTGGAAGTCCAACATTCAAACGTATCAGACTATTCGCAAGAACAGAGGGGAATGAAACAGAAGTTGCATAGTTCTGATATTTAAGGATGATATCACCGTGGTACAATTTCTATGGAGAATATGGCAGAAACTATGCCAGTGCAAATTAAAAATCGCAAGGGATAACGAGCTAATCTATGGACCACCAAAATATAGCATCATAAGGGACGAACAATAACAAAGAAATAACTGATCAATATAAAAATGGAACGGCAATTAATATTGAACATTTGAATCTACATATTGACTGTATTCTATGAAGATTTAATCGAATGCAGTCGTGATCGTTTCATCGAACCGTATGGATATGAACCTATGAGGAAGGAAGCTATCCTAGATCTGGCCATGTGTAACGACGCAGGAATAATTAACGATGTCATAGTTAGGGATCCTTTCAGAAGAAGCACCCAAAGTGAATTTAAATAAAATACAGGTGAAGGCTGAGAATTTGAAATCCAATACCAATTCCTTGTGCTTAAACAAAGAAGACAACAATGGAATGAGGGAGGAACTGATTAAGGCAGACTGGGAGCGAGGGCTATATGGAAGGACAACGGAGGAACAATGGAGGACTTCCAAAGCAATTTTTCACAGTGCTCAACAAAGTACATACTAAAGAAAGGAAGGACTGTCAGAAAAGCGGTAATTAAATATGGAAAACTAAAGAAATGAATGAAGATATCAAATGGAAAGTTAGTGCACACAAAGTCACTAAGATTACTGAGAAACTATATGATTGGTAAATCTTCAAAGGTCAACAGAAAGTAACAAAAACAAAGACATAAAGAAAGGTCAGATATTGTACGAGAGTAAAATCGCACAGAATATCGAAAACATGTGAGCAGAATTTCCCACAATTACATGAAACAAAAGCAACCGGCTAAGGTAAGCGTTTGTCGTTCAGAGGATAGAAGAGGGGATGTAAAAATGGGAAATACAGAAATGGCCGATAGGTTGAAAAGTTGTTTTCTGTTAGTGTTCACAGTTGACGACACAACCAAAATGGTAATAATTAATGACATGGATGTGATGGCAGGTTAGGATGTAGAAAAGATGATTACCACTAAACCAGAAGTGTTCGTCAAGCTAAAGGTAGACAAGTCTCCTCACCCCAACGGAATTCATCTCGGGGATGAAGAGAGATAGTAGGGGAAATAACAAATGCGCTTCTAGTAATTTAGTAATAATCTGTTGGACTCTAGGCCGATTCTGACAGTTTGTAAAATAGAAAATGTGAGTCCACTGTTTAACAAACGAGGCAGATAAAGGGGGAAAAGCATCGTCCCGTTAGCTTAACATCTGTCACAAGGAAAACGTCCGAATCATTCATTGAGGAAAAGAATAGACGAACATCTGGACAGTAATTGCCCCACCTGACAGAAGCAGCATTATTTCATGAAAGTGAGGTGATGTTTAACTGCTTTGCAGGTATTCTTTGAAGATATTATGGGTGTGGTGGAACTGGTGGATATGGTGATCCAGAAGGATTTCAACAAGTGCCCCACAAAAAATTTCTGCATTAGATCAAGAGTCAGTACGTTCCTGGATTAGCATAGTTAGAAGATTGGTGAACTAACAGAAAGCAATGAGTCGGTATAAATGGGCGTTTCCTAGTTAAAGATCCGTGGCTGGTGCTTTCTCTCAGGGATCAGTGTTAGGATCGCAATTATTCACAACTTACGTCAATGATTGGGATTTCAGGGCCAATCCGAGTGTGTGAAAGTTCGCAGGTGACACTAAGATGAATAGTAGAACAAATGTGCAGAGGACAGTGGAAGACAGGAGAGGGTTTTGGCAATGCTAATTGAGTGGGCAATTGTCTCGCCAATGCAGTGCAATGTTGGAACACGTGAGCTCACCCGCTTTGTTCGGGAAAGTGGCAAAATACTTTATTTATTTCTGAGTAAAACGACTAATTGCAGCATAGTGCTATGCTGAAGGACCTACGCGTGCCTATGCATGAATCAGAAAACGGTGGTTTTCAGGAACAGCAAGTAATTTAAGAAGGGAAATTGAATATTTTTCTTCATTACTACAAAGATGGTGTCTAAAAGCGAGCAATTGTGCTGTAGCTGTACAGATTTCTGGTGAGGCTATAACTGGAGTACTGAGCACAGGTATGGTCACCTTAATTGAGAAATGGGCATTATGGCACAGGAGGAGTGCAGAAGACTTCCACTCGGAAGATTCCAGAGTTGGCTTATGTGCACAAAATGAGTAGCTTGAGTCTATAGTCATTGGAATTTAAAATAATGAGGTCGGATCTTACAGAAGCATGTAATTTTGGGAAGGGACTAGAAAATGTAGAAGCAGGTAGGGAGCTTGCTTTCAGTGGGAGAAGTCACTCAAAATACGGACAAGCAGATTGGGGACTGAAGTGAGAAGAAATTTTCCTAGAAAGGGTTGTTAATCTGTGGAATTCCCTGCCTAGTGAAACAGTTGAGGGCACATTTTTGAATGTTTTTATGGCAAAGACAGATGGACGTTTGAACTGAAACTGAATGAATGGCTATGGTGAGCTGGCAGGTCAGTGGAGCTGTGTCCACGAACAAAACAGAACCATGATCACATTGAATGGCACCGCAGGCGTAATGGAACAGATGGCCAATTGCTGCTCCTATTATTTATGTTATCATTTCCTGCAGAATCATTTGTGCACAAAGTTTCGTTATCCTCAGAACCTGAAGTACCTCAAGCTGTTACATTCATGACACTTTGGCCTTCTAAATGTTTATTGATGAATGTCAACGTCACAAATTCGCGGCACTTGATCTATCTATACATCTCATACAGGCATTGAGTCAAAGACATTTACAATGTGAAAACTGGCCCATTCCCCCAACCCTTCCATGTCGCCAATTCTTGAAAACTGAAGGAATCTCTTTTACTTGCAATAATTCTGCAGCTCAGACAAACACAAAGGGTGGAGAGAACGGTATTCCATCCGGTATCCCTTTAGAATAATGCAGTTAATCTTTGTTCATTATACTCTCCAAAAGGAATGATTTTTTGAGCAGTGATGAAAGGTGAGAAGAAAACACATCGTCACCACATATGTCTCAGCCAAGTACCAGGTCCAATATGAGACAATCCACATATTAGCTCATTATCCCAGTTATTACTCTGAATTACTCCAGGATCAATGGCCTGCGGGTGGTCAATGGTCAGACACTTACATTTCGACCTGTGGAATTGCTATGCCGAGTGAGGCAGTTGAGGCTACATCGTTAATTGTTTTCTTAAGCAAATTAAGTTAGATTTTTGAAGGGTAAAGGAATTCTGAGTTCTGGTGCATGGGCGGGTAAAGGGAACTGAGTCCACAAAAGGATCAGCCATTATTAGAATTAAAGGTGGTAAATTCAGGACAAAAATGCGGAGACATTTCTTCAGCCAGAGAGTGGTGGGCCTGTGGAATTCATTGCTGCAGAGTGCAGTGGAGGCCGGGAAGCTAAATGTCTTCAAGACAGAGATTGATAGATTCTTGTTGTCTCGAGGAATTAAGGGCTACGGGGAGAATGCGGGTAAGTGGAGTTAAAATGCCCATCAGCCATGATTGAATGGCGGAGTGGACTCGATGGGCTGAATGGCCTTACTTCCACTCCTCTGTCTTATGGTCTTATGGTCTTATGGTGTTATGTTCTTATCAAGTAGCTGAGTGGCTTATTTCTTCTGTTGTTATGTCAAAGTACAGTACTAAAATTGAACATCAGAAATTCGGAATCCATCACTGAATAACAGACCCCTGACTCCACAAGCTATGTCTGCCATCAACAAAAAATAAGCCAGGAGTGTGATGTAACACTTCACACCTGCCTGGACGAGTGCAGTTCCACAACACTCAACAAATTTTACTATGCAGGGTGAAGAAGCCTACTTCAATGGCACGGCATCCACATACATTCATTAACTCCATCACTGACAAGACAAATCTGTTCCAAAAATAATGTTTATAATAGACATTGGAATCTGATGCGGACTTTTAAACTGGAGAATTCATGTTCGCAAAATTGTAAAACAGAATAAAACATTGAGAATGCAAGCATTGATGGTTGCTATAAGAAAATATGCACTCTTTCTTTCATCATCAGCTATGGGAAGTGTCATGCAACTGCTTTCAATGGAGAGAAAGAAAAATGTACAACGTGTTTATGAATACAAGCAGGAATCCTTCCAGACACAATGTCAAATTTATACGATTCATTGTTGAAATCAGGGCTCACCAAGAACACCAACCGCTGCCAGAAGAGGGTAGAAAATGTCCTCTGCTTGACGAATAAGTGGTTTTCCCATGTCCGTGTGGGAAAAAATGGGAGCTGTTCCCGCCTACAATGCCAACCTTCCGCGTAAATGAAATGATATACTTGAAACAGACCTGCTACTTTATTGACTCTATTATCACCAGTATTCCCCTGACCATTACGATTGCTTACATTGAAAGAAACAAAAACTACATCATGATTTTTACTCTGATGTAAATAAAGTGATGGATCATGTGGAACCACTCAGGAATCAATCCTCAGAGATGTCATATTTCTGATACTGAATTAAAATTTCTCCCTCAGTGTCAGTATTCAATAGAAAAGCGCCTGACTTCAAGTGGCCAGGATCAAATCTGAGTCTTACAAGCATCTCTGTCTGTTCTGTCACTTTGTAAATTATCAAAATGACGGGTGTCCTGGATAATTACCGGTCTTCCCCGAAATAATGCTCGTGAGGCTGGGATCACTGTTTTCAAGCGTTTTAATCACTTTCCTAATTATTACCTCCAAATCACTCCTTGTGGGCACGAACACAGAATCCATTTGTGAATTTGAAGCTACACACGCCTGCAACATTCGTTACTAATATAACTTAATGAGACTGTGCAAACATTATGGTCTCCAACATTCCTATCAGCGTTCATCTTGTGTGTTCGAGACAATCCGAGGAAGAGTTACACAATTGACTGTCGAGTTGAAAACTTGCCTTTCAACGAAAGATTGAGCAGTTTAACCCTGGACTCACGAAAATTTAGAAAGATAAGAAGAATCATAACATAGTTTAGAAGTGTATTTTGCTTAAATACGAGTGAGGGACCAATTAAATCAGTCCAGGGCCTGGCATGTGCCTTCAAGTCAAAGTTCTAGTTCAGGCTATCTCCTTGACATTTCTTGTGTGGTTTGGTGTATTCCATAACAAACTGGTATTTAGCCCTGAATACTGGGAAGGGTGGTGGAGCAACAGGGAAATGCAATGAGAGTGGATGCCTGAATGATAATATCGTAAGACTATTATCCTAAATCAGTCTGCCCAGCAGAGGTCACTAATTGTTATTCGCAGTACTCCCGGCATTTGGGGACAACGTCCTCCACCAGTATTAGTGCACAAAGACAATATTCTAAATCCGTGTGAGACAAGATTTATTTGGTTGGGAAATGTCCCAACATTCAATCGATACAAGTCCCAACTGTCTCATGTGTCCCAGTGAAGTCTCCCCTCAGACTCGTGTACTTACTTGATGAGCACACCAGAAGTAAAAATGCGCATAATGAAATTATTCCGCATTGTTTATGGAGTTCTACTACAATTCCAGTAACATCAAATTATCCATTTTTTTTTGTTCTTGTCAGCACATTAATCTGCATCCCCTCATGGGTTCTTCAGGTCCTGGAAATCCTGTGCTGCTGGTCATATTCCAAGACGTAGGCTCTGGAAAGTTTCCCAAATATTGGAGGTGAGGTCAAGTAAACATTCCTTTGTTTTGAAGAAGGTAGGCTGAAAACAGGGAATGATCGATCTAGGCTGATATCAACCATGAGGGAACAGGCTAGAGTCCACGATAAATGTTTGAAGAGAAGAACACTTTGAAAATTTAATGAATCCAACAGAATCAGCACGAATTTTCAAAACGGCAATCACACTTGACACATCCACTGGAGCTTTATTTTAAGTATGCAACTATTAGAGATGCTAACGCAAAGCTACTTCTTTAAGAAGGTATTTGCTAAGGTACCAAGAAATGGCTGGGATTTAAAATTGAAACCCGTGTTGTACACTGACATGGGTAGAGAATGGACTGGCACATAGGGAATTAAGAGTGGGAATGAACCAATCATTTTCTGTGTGGCAGTCGGTTTTGAGTGGCGTTAAGCCAGGATGAGTGCCGGATTTCCAGGGGCAAGTGTTAGGAACTAAGCTGTTCATATTAATTGTTCATGATTAGAGGCAAGATCTCAAAACCATTTCACCAATTTTCAGACAACACAAATTTATGAGAATGATGCAGAGATACTTCTGTCCGGTTTGTGTGAGGAGAAGGGGGACTGCATCGCAGCGGGGAAGGAATAATATGGTTCCATGTGTGGTTTTAGATGCAAAAACAGGAAGGCGTATTATTATCTGAGCGGTCATAGCTTTGGAAATAAAGAGCTGCACGAAGACCAGGATGTCCCTCTTACATCTGGGGCTGAAGTCAGCATTATCGGAGCAGCGGGTGGTGATGAAGGCTAAGAGTACGTTGACCTTTATTGTAAAAGGATTAAAGTACAGAGGGGGGACGTCTTGTTGCAGTTGCACAATATTTCACAGTTTGGTGCCCTTACCTGAGGAGTGATTTCTGGGGGGTGGATGGAGAACAACAAAGGTTTAGCAGCGTGACCCCTGCGATGGCAGGACAAATGAATGAAGAATTCACTGAAGACTATATTCATTGCACTTTATACGAATGAAGGGGTGATCTCATAGAAAGCTAAATGCAGGAAGGATGCAGGTAAATGCAGGAAGGATGTTACCAAAGATCAAGGAGTACAAATGAAGACTCACAGTCTGAGGATACACAGTGGGGTATTGAATACTGAAAGAAAGAGAAATTTATTCACCCATGGAGGACTCTGATAATATAGTAACATGCAACCGTCCATCCGTAGCCCCACTGCATTCAGTCAATTGTTCACAAAATGTAAGGGAAGAGTGCCATAAGAATGCTTGATTCTTATATTTGCTGAGATTGATTCGAACTTTTTTTAGTGACAAGATTAAAAGCAATATCAAATTAAAAGCACGATTAAAAATGCATTGAAAATAGGAATAGGCGCAAGCGCCTTCGACCTTCGAACCTGCTCTGCCATTCCATATGTTCCTGGATCATCGATAAACTCAGTCCCATGTATGCACGTTCTCCCTCTTACCCAATAATCTCTAACACTATAAGGAGCATATTTCAGCGTTCTCCAAGACATACGAAGTCTTATTGTAAACTTTTCTGGCAGAGAATTCCACTGGCTATCAATTCCCTCGGTCATGATATTTCTCGCCATCTCAGTCCTTAATGACTTACATTGTATCAGTGAGAAAGAGAGAGAGAAAATATGAATTTGTCAGGTATGGGGTTTGACTGCTGTTGTAGAACCAACGCAATCCGGCAGTCTTCAGTACGCTCGAACACACGAAAGCAATTCCTAAGTGAAAAAAAATGAAGGACCGAAGACTGTAGAAGCGGGGGTCAAGCATCAATGTTAATACGTACTGGTCTAGAAACGAGACTGTAACTACGCAATATCATAAACTTAAGGGAGGTCGGAGTCAAAATAATCCAAATCGAGCCGTATTGACTGAAAAAGAAATTTTCAATTGGAATCAAGTTAACCGTTGATAGTAGGGAAAGGGTGGATGCAGTACAACGTTGGCTATCTGTGTGGTTAGTTTGAGAAGGAAACTGTAGCACCTCCATACTTAATATTTGTGACAACAATCAAATGATCTGTTTGCCATATCAGGTAAAGCAAACGAACCTGTGTCGTTGTGGTTCAGGAAAATAAATGGTGACATACCAGAATCGCATATGATCCTGAGCAGAGCGGAATGTGTTGGCTGGGAGATGATATTTCCGCTTATGACGAAATCTATTACCAGGGTCCGCGTTCAAAAGGAGGACTTGACCAGTTAAGACTGAGGTGAGGAAACATTCTTCTCTCTCTACAGGCTGGAACTCTCGTGCAATTCTTTCCTCAAACGTGAGTGGAAGCAGAATCTTTCAACGTTTGCACGGCAGAGGGAGTGAGACCTCAATGACAATGGCAATGAAATGTCAACTGGGCACCGCAGGAGTGCAGAATTGAGTTATAAATTAGATAAGCCACTATCTCATTGAAGTCTGGATAAGACCGAAAGAGCTGAGAGGCTTCCTCTTGCTCATTGCAGGTGTATTCGTGAGACCATCGCGATCAATTCTTGCTTTGTTTGAAATAGTATTTTTTTTGCTGAACAAAGGGAGGATATTAACTGATACTCATTTTTACGAGTAAATTGTCAACCTCCTGTGATTATTATCTATCAATCACCATGGCAGAATTCAAATTGCGAATCTAAGCCGAGTGAACTATCAAGTTTGCACTATCTTCAGTACAACTGAATTCCTTTCACGAAAGGGGAAGTTTCTACCAGAGAGAGAAGCAACATATTTAATTTTCGAGACAGGTGGAGGTTTGATACAGCAATGTTTCAGTTATCGATCTTTGAAAGAATCAGGAGAAAAGAGCTCTCTCTCTCTCTCTCTCTCTAAACCCAATTGATATCTCTCCTTGTGCCAATCATTTCTTGTATCGACTGCGAACTTCTGAACATAGAATTCCTGACAGTGTGCGGCACACGCCCAGCAAGTCCACACCGACCAATCGAAGAGTAAACCATCCAGACCCATTTCCCCTACCCTGTCAGTGTACATGTAGTCCAGGCTAATACAACTTGCCTACTTATCCCTGAACACTTTGGACAAATTAGCACTGCTAAGTCACCTAACTTGCACTTCTTTGGATTGAGGGATGGAACCGGAGGACTCAAAGGTAACCCACAAAGACACGGGGGAAACGTGCAAGCTCCACGCAGATAGTTGCCCAAGGCTGGTTCAGAACCCGTATCTCTGGCGCTGTGACGTATCAGTGCGGAACATTGAATCACCGTGTATCTGGTAAATGCTCCATCATACGAGTACAGTTACAATGAAACTCAGGCCTGACTTTGAAGAAATTGACACGTATGTTGCTGTTTTCAATGAGGGAGAGAAATAATTCCAATTAATGTGAGGTGGTTTAGCTGACATTAAGTTGCCATCAAATGATGGTAAAACATTTTCAGAGACAACAGAAACATTCATGCACAGGTGAGGGAGAGAAAGGAAGATACAGAGGGAGAGATAAAAAGCTAATTTAGTAATATATTGATAAGAACTTTCTGCCATACAGGCATAACTGTTGACCAGCAGGTAAGCCATTCGGGGATGGCAGAACCTGCTTGCATGCTGTGAAATTTTATGAATTTCAGGAGTAGGAGCTTTTATGCTTTTTGATGTAAATGCAGGTCTGAAATGCAATGCTTGCTGTGACCGAAATCCCCTTTTGTAAGTGATTAATGTCAGCCTCTGTGGATCCTAGTTGTGTCACTGGGGGGGGGGGTGAGGGGGGGGGGGTTTCCCTCTTCCTTAAGTGATGGGTTTCAGTGTGTTATCACAGAGTGACAGCGAGAGCAACACCTTCAGCACTAGCAGCTCCAGAGAGAGGGAGGGTGGAGATCCGAATCCGAGAAAAAAGTGTTTGGAATGTCCTATCCACTGAAAAGGGGTTATTCTGGTCTGTGTCAGAATACTGGTTGGAGAGTTTTACTTTCCTGACCAATACATTTCCCTCCCATCCTGGCCTTTGTTGCAGTCCCTGGGAAGTTTCCCATTTCGCCATTGATTGCTCACCAGAGTGTTTCCCTGATCATTCGTTCTGCCACTCTCCTTGCTGGTGTTGATACGATTGAGCCCCAGTGCATTATCGATTCTTTCCACTCATTCTCTGACTCTGCAATGAGCCCATGCTGCAACATGAGAAAACGTCCGCTCGTCGCATGGGTGCACATTGTTACGGCAATGAATTATGCAGGAATTCAGATATTACGAGAGAGTGAGGGCTGCAGAAGCTGGAGATCAGAGTTGAAAAGTGCAATTTGGGAAAAGCAGAGCCATTCAGGCAGCATCAGAGGAGCAGGAAGGTCAATGTTTTGGGCTTTGATCTTGTTCTCGGATGCTGCCTGTTCAGGAATTAAGATATTCTCCCGCTTTCGTTTCACCTTCTTCTTCCTAAGTGCTTTCCCAATTGTCCCATCTAGATACTTCTGTCAACATTAATTAACACAACATGCCCACTTTTCCAACCACAATCCCGCCACTACTTTGTGTGATTTGCAAATTATCTGCAGATTATTCACAGATTCCTTGATCACTATCTTGATCGCTGAAAAACTATATTTTAATAGATTAGATTACTTACAGTGTGGAAAAAGGCCCTTCAGCCCAACAAGTCTTCACCGACCCTCCAAAGAGCAACCCACCCAGACCCATTCCCCTACATTTATGCCTTCACCTTACACTACAGGCAATTTTGCACGGCCAATTCACCTAACCTGCACATCTTTGGACTGCAGGTGGAAACCCACGCAGACACGGGGAGAATGTGCAAACTCCACACAGACAGTTGCCTGAGGCAGGAATTGAACCCGGGTCTCTGGCGCTGTGAGGCAGTAGTGCAAATCACTGTGCCACTGTGCCACCATGCCCCCTATCAAAAAAGTCGGTATTTTCACCGAAAATATTTTAATGATTCCAGTTTCTATCTCACTCCCGTTATTTCTTTATGCAGTGGGCGATACCCCGATCTTCAGCTTCTCCAAGAAACAGAAGCTAGTCCAGTCTCTGAAACCTCGCTTCATATCAATAACTCTGTGGTCCTGTGCACCATCCTCATCAATCTCCTGTGTGCTCGCTCCTGTGTGCATCTTTCTGACAGTGCATTCTGAACAATACTTGGGCGCTTGCCCCAACCAATGTTCCATGCCGTTTTATGTACATTTTTGAACACTGAGCAGGAAATTAGGCATTCCTGTGTTGAGAAGTATACTTCTGGTGAACTTTATGAAACTGGCAAGTCAGAAACACTAACGAGATCTCTGATTTAATTTGACTTTCATTCACTTTCAGATAACTTTGTGGAAATATGACCAGGAGTTATTTAAATGTGATAAGTTATTTATTTAGTATTTGGAGAAATGTCCAATGATCGGTACTGCCATGGCCTGGCAGCAATCTTTCTCCTGCAGTGCGCTTTGGAGAGTGGTAATTTCGATTTATGTTTTGTTAGTAAATGGGACATGACCTGTTAGTGGTCATATCACTTAATGGTTGTTCCTGTGACCCAGGTCCTGGAGAAGGGCTTATGCCCGAAACGTCGATTCTTCTTCTCCTTGGATGCTGCCTGACCTGCTGCGCTTTTCTAGCAACACATTTTTTCATCAAGGATTCAAGGCCTACCTTTACACATAGTGCGATTTGAACTCAACGAGATGAAAATCTAGGAATCTAGAGTCTGATGATGGCTACGAGTCCATCACCAATTGTTGGATGACAACCCATGTGATTCACTGTTGTCTTTTAGGGGAAGGAAATCTGCCATTGGTATTTGGTCTGGCCTACACATAACTTCAGACTAAAAATGATATTATAGTGTAGTAACTGCCTCTGTGTAAATATGAATTGATGAAAAGAAAACTTTGTACTGACGACTGCTGCCTTCATTTCATGCATGGATTTAGACAAAGGGAGTGCAAAAACACGGAATGTTTTTGCTATGCCGCTCAGTAATGGGAAAATGTTTGAATCTAGGTCAGCGACAGAGCTATGTTCGCCTCATTGAAATATCATGAAAAATCTGCTCAGATTTGAAATATAACATCTCCTAATTGTACATTTCTGAGTCTGAATTATTGACTCAATAATTCCTTTTTTTTCATTTTGTGATGAATGGTGTGATTTACTTTACGTCCTTTCCTTATTAGCCCAAAGTTGTACCAAGAAAATCTGTGTGAAGCATTGCATCTGTATGAGAGATCTTACCGATGCAAATTCAAGGGAACTAACTTTCTAAGATTGCACACTTCCCTCTGCTACTCAAAACATCCCTTTAACTAGACTCCCTCTCCTTACATTCTCCCCTGCAGCTTAATAAAATAGTTGAATAATCCTACTTATCTTCGTCCACGCTGCGTTTTCAATCTGTAAATCCACTTCGCTGAGAGCTCTGCTTGCATTTGCAACATTCTTCTAGCTCCGTACTCCCCTACCATTTGCAGTTCTGCTGTCACCATACATTCCTGTACCACTCCCAGAACAACAGGATTTCGTGACCTCAGCCCCTCTGTCACACTCTGCTCCATTCTGAAGCCTGGCTTCCAATTACTCCCAGGTCCGCCACCTCTCAGCTCCACTGGCAGTCCCCTTTTCACCCAAATCCCTGTCCGATTCGCTGATCACTGAAACTCACCCCTTTCTTCGGTATTATGAAGTATTTTAAATATTCAATGCACACACACACTTGGATGAATCTCACTTGCACCAGATACACACGGGCAGTTTCAATGTATGAGGCTGATACGGTCTTTGCATCTGCCCATAATCTGCAGGAAGTCGGTTTTGTGCTGCAGCTCCTCAGTTCCTGCACCTTTACTGTACTTTATACAGTGACTCAGACTAACCTCAGAGAACAGTTAGAAAATTGCTGTCACATCCTTTTACGCAGATTTATCTATTAACCCGATACATTTGTTAATTTAACCTTTCCGAGTTTTCTTGCTGTTTTCATATTGCCAACAGATAAATACTTTAATGATAATGTATCATGTGATCGATGGAACTTGTTCTAAACGTAAATGCAGGAAGGGTGTTCCTGATGACTAGGGAGGGGAAAGTGCAGAACTTGTGGATCATAGTGGACGAATATGGGGGCGGAATGAAATGAGGGGAAATGTTTGCAACCAGAGAGTGCAGGAGCCTGTGGACTTCTGAGCATCAGAAAGCAGTCAGGGCAAAACATTCAATGTTTGCAAGAGGAGCTAAGTATAGTTCTCAGGACAAAAAATAAAATTGAAATGGGAAATGTTGAGTTGTATGGCCATTGTGATTTCATTTATTACCCGTTATTTTGAGTCCCATCATGAATCCTTACTGGCCTATTATTGATGGGTTTAGGGTGTAGGTTTCCTCGCTGAGCTGTAGGTTTGATATCCAGACGTTTGATAGTCAGCTGTTGTCCTTATATTCTTCATAAGATATCTTTCATAGAACGATATAAATAGAAAGCAGGAAACAACAGCTTCGCTTCACTTGGAGGTCGCCACTGATGATGTTACCTTGTCAGGTAATGAAAGGTCTGGATATCAAACCTACAGCTCAGCGAGCAAACCTACACCCTAAACCTCAACCTGAGCTACTAACCTTCACAAACCTTGCAAAACATTTGATGGGTGTTTCCGCATTCCACGGAGAGTAGCTCATCAATGAAGTTACGCATTGATGAAGAAAGACTGTGTGATCAATGTGATGTGGGATAGATCCACTGCCCCTGGAGTTGATCAATGAGAGTTCCCTGCTTTTCATGCCGAAATATATTATTTACTTGTGCAGTAGGACTTGTCAGCCAGAAGGAGGAAGGTGGGGCATTGTTTCACATTAAAAAATGTAAAAAGTTATACAACACAAAAATATTGTTAAGCAGGTTAATTTTGAGGCACTAACTTTCGGAGCACTGCTCCATCATCAAATAGGTATCAACAATATAGAGTTTCATGCAACTGAAATGATATATTGTACAAATCCAGGTCGGTCAGGAAAAAATGAGTACTGCAATTTAGAGCTGTAAGATGGCTTTAGCCCGAAACAACAATTTTTCTGCTCCTCGGATGCTGCCTGGCCGGCTGAACTTTTCTAAATCTAGCTTTGTGCCGAGTCTTTCATCTTTTCAACGGGTTGCATGTTTCAGTTCATTAAGATGTAAATGCCAGAACTTCTATTAAGACACATTCTCGAACACTCTTAAGGGGATGAAGGAGCAGTACTCGAAAACTACTGTGCTTCCAGATAGACCTGATGGACTATAATCTGATGTTGTGATTATTAACTTGGACCAGACCAGTGCAAACTGACTCCTCCACATCATATTAAACACAAGAGGGATGCACACAGTGATAGACAATGAGACTGTGAATCACCACTTCTTCATTCATTCATTCAAAGTGAGATTCATTTTTCAGAGAATTCATGTCAGCGAGTCGCTCCATCAGGCGGTCACTGTATCGTGGGGATGACCTGCTGAGACACTGGCTTGGAGGGCCTGTTACCTTTTCAGCTCATCAGGTGTATTAGAACGTGACTCCATTTCATGTCACCCTGATGCCCACGCCGACTTTGTCCAGGCACTAACAAATGACCAGATGTCATGTTAAACAGTGGAATTAATTCTTTACTTGAAATCTTTGGATGACAGGAGAAGTGGAAGGGCCATACGAATAGCCCTGACACTTTACCAATAACAACAGTTGTTGAAATATCGCGTTTGACATCAAAATGAATGATCAATAAATGCAATTACTCCTGTCCAACTGAAGGCAGGACTCTATTGCACACCCGATCGCAGATTAGCAAGCTGACAGCGCTAAACTCCTTCAGGAGATAACTCCTTCCCGAGGAATTGCTATCACACCTGGAATGTGGCTGTATGGGTCACTTCTTCCATCCGTGTCTCCAGTATTGGGAGCAGCGGTTAGAAGGTAAATCCGCACTTGATATGGTGCAGGCTTTTAAAGAGAAGTTACTTTGAGATTAGGAGAGATATATTTCTGTGAAAATGAGGAATACAAATGGTAAGGTAAGGGAACCATTAAATTCTGTTAAATTCTAGGTTAAATTCTAAAACTAGCCAAGAGGCAAAAAGAAACATATGTAGGGTCTAGGCGACTGAACAGTGACTAGGCTTTGGAAGTGACGAGCCTGTCCCTGTTGCTCAGAAGGGAAGAATGGAGAAGAGCAGAGCAATAGTAATTGGCGACTCGATAGTTCGGGGTACAGATAGGCGGTTTTGTGGGGGCGAGAGAGACTCACGTTTGGTATGTTGCCTCCCAGGTGCAAGGGTAGGTGATGTCTCTGATCGCGTTTTCTGGGTCCTTAAGGGGGAGGGGGAGCAGCCCAAAGTCGTGGTCCACATTGGCACCAACGACATAGGTAGGAGGAGGGCTGAGGATGTTAGGCAGGCTTTCACGGAGCGAGGTTGGAAGCTCAGAGTTAGAACATACAGAGTTGTTGTCTCCGGTTTGTTACCCGTGCCACGTGATAGAGAGTCGAGGAATAGGGAGAGAGAACAGTTAAATGCGTGGCTGTAGGGATGGTGCAGGAGGGAGGAATTCTGGTATTTGGATAACTGGGTTCTTTCTGGGGAAGTTGGGACCTCGATAAACAGAATGGTCTACACCTGAACCTGAGGGGCACCAGCATCCTTGGGGGGAGGATGGCTCGTGCTCTTGGTGGGGGGGGGGGGGGGGGGGGGAGGGGGGCGGGGTTAAACTAACTCTGCAGGGGCATGGGAACCTAGACTGTATCTTTAGGGTGCAGGACCTGGAGTGTCGGGAGGTTAGGAACATGGCATCAATCTCAAAGGAGGGTGCCTGTAAACAGGAGAGTGGCGTGTAGTGTATATACTTCAATGCAAGAAGTATACGAAATAAGGTAGATGAACTTGCAGCGTGGATTGGGACCTGGGATTTCGACGTTGTGGCTATTATGGAGACATGGGTAGAACAGGGACAGGAATGCCTGTTGCAGGTTTCAGGGTTTAAATGTTTTAGTCGGGTCAGTGGTGGGGGTAAAACAGGGGGAGGTGTGGCATTGCTTGTCAAAGATATCATGACAGCGGTGGAAAGGACGATGGATGAAGACTCGCCATCTGAGGTAGTTTGGGCTGAGGTTAGGAATAGGAAAGGTGAAGCCACCCTGTTAGGAGTTTTTTTACAGGCCTCCTAATAGTCCTAGAAATGTAGAAGAAAGGGTTGCGATGAGGATTGAGGAGAAGAGTGAAAGTAATAAGGTGGTTGTTATGGGGGACTTTAACTTCCCTGATATTGATTGGGAAAGCTGTAGCTCGAGTTCGTAAGATGGGTCAATGTTTGTCCAATGTATGCAGGACGGTTTCCTGACACAATATGTAGACAGGCCAACAAGAGATGAGGCCACACTGGATTTGGTTCTGGGTAACGAACCAGGTCAGGTTTTAGAATTAGAGATAGGTGAGCACTTTGGGGACAGTGACCACAATTCGGTGACTTTTACTCTAGTGATGGAGAGGGATAAGTGTGCACTGCAGGGCAAGAGTTACAGCTGGGGATAGGGAAATTATGATGCGGTGAGGCATGACTTAGGATGCGTGGCTTGGAAAAGTAGGCTTCAAGGCAAGGGCGTAATTGATACGTGGAGCTTGTTCAAGGAGCAACTATTGAGTGTCCTTGATAAGTATGTACCTGTCAGGCAGGGAGGAAAGGGTCGTGTGAGGGAGCCGTGGTTTAATAAGGAATTGGAATCCCTTGTTAAAGGGAAGAGGGCGGCCTATGTAAAGATGAGGCGTGAAGGTTCAATTGGGGCGATTGAGAGTTATAAGGTAGCCAGGAAGGATCTGAAGAGAGAGCTAAGAGCAGCAAGGAGGGGACATGAAAAGTCCTTAGTTGGTAGGATTAGGGATAACCCCTAAGGCTTTCTATAGGCATGTCAGGAATAAAAGAATGACTAAGGTAGGAATAGGTTCAGTCAAGGATAGTAGTGGGAAGTTGCGTGTGGAGGCTGAAGAGATTGGGGAGATACTGAATGAATACTTTTCGTCAGTATTCACTCAGGAACAGGACATTGTTGCCGATGTCAATCCTGAGTCACAAGTAATTAGAATTGACGGCTTTGAGGTATGTAGGGAAGAGGTGTTGGGTATTCTGGAAAGGGTGAAAATAGATAAGTCCCCTGGTCCTGATAGCATTTATCCTAGGATTCTCTGGGAAGCAAGGGAGGAGATTGCAGAGCCATTGGCCTTGATTTTTATGTCCTCGTTGTCTACAGGAATAGTGCCAGAAGACTGGAGGATAGCAAAAATGGTTCCCTTGTTCAATAAGGGGAGTAGGGATAACCCTAGTAACTATCGGTTTTCGAGTCTCACTTCTGTTGTGGGCAAAGTCTTCGAGAGAATTGTAAGGGATAGGATTTATGAACATCTGGATAGGAACAATGAGATCAAGGATAGTGAGCATGGTTTTGTGAAGGGCAGGTCGTGCCTCAAAAACCTTATTGAATTCTTTGAGAAGGTGACTAAGGATGTCGACGAGGTAAAGTAGATATGGTGTATATGTATTTTAGTAAGGCGTTTGATAAGGTTCCCGATGGTAGGCTACTGCAAAAAATACGGAGTTATGGCATTGAGGGTGTGTTGGAGGTTTGGATTAGGAATTGGCTGGCAGGAAGAAGACAGACAGTAGTAGTTGATGGTAAAGGTTCATCTTGGAGTGCAGTTACTAGCAGTGTTCCGCAAGGATCTGTTTTGGGACCATTGCTGTTTGTCATTTTTATAAATGACCTGGAGGAGGGGCTAGAAGGTTGGTTGAGCAAGTTTGCGGATGATACAAAAGTCGGTGGAGTTGTTGACAGTGAGGAAGGATGTGTCATGTTACAGCGGGATATAGATAAGCTGCAGAGCTGGGCAGAAAGCTGGCAAATGGAGTTCATTGTAAGTAAGTGTGAGGTGATTCACTTTGGTAAAAGTAACAAAAAGATGGGGTACTGGGCTAATGGTCGGATACTTGGTAGTGTGGATGAGCAGAGAGATCTTGGTGTCCATGTACACAGATCTGTGAAATTTGCCACCCAGGTAAATAGTGCTGTGAAGAAGGCAAATGGCGTACTGGCTTTTCTTGGTC
This sequence comes from Chiloscyllium punctatum, assembly GCF_047496795.1. Classification (NCBI taxonomy): domain Eukaryota; kingdom Metazoa; phylum Chordata; class Chondrichthyes; order Orectolobiformes; family Hemiscylliidae; genus Chiloscyllium; species Chiloscyllium punctatum. The sequence goes on along the minus strand of NC_092773.1, from coordinate 48,999,839 downwards.
GAGGAATTGAGTTCCGGAGTCCTGACGTCATGTTGCAGTTGTATAAGACTCTGGTACGGCCGCATCTGGAGTATTGTGTGCAGTTTTGGTCGCCATACTATAGGAAGGATGTGGAGGCACTGGAAAGGGTGCAGAGGAGGTTTACCAGGATGTTGCCTGGTATGGTAGGAAGATCGTATGAGGAAAGGCTGAGGCACTTGGGGCTGTTTTCATTGGAGAAAAGTAAGTTTAGGCGTGACTTGATAGAGGTGTATAAGATGATTAGGGGTTGAGATAGGGTTAACCATGAGAACCTGTTTTCCACGTATGGAGTCAGCTATTACGAGGGGGCATAGCGTTAAATAAAGGGGTGGTAGGTATAGGACAGATGTTAGGGGTAGATTCTTTACTCAGCGAGTCGTGAGTTCATGGAATGCCCTGCCAGTAGCAGTGGTGGACTCTCCCTCTTTATGGGCATTTAAACGAGCATTGGATAGGCATATGGAGGTTAGTGGGCTAGTGTAGGTGAGGTGGGCTTGGATCAGCGCAACATCGAGGGCTCAAGGGCCTGTACTGCGCTGTTCTCTGTTCTATGTTCTACGAATATTGGAATGTTGGACCAATTAGAAATGAGGAATGTAGATGCCTAAAAGGGAACCTGAAATATCATTAGCAAACAGGTTGAAGGAAAATTGCAAAGCATTTTATTCATACATAAGCATAAAGATGGTAAGTAGTGAAAGCATTGCCCACTCAAGGACAAAGAAGGAAAGTTATCGGTGAAGTCAGAGAAAATTGGTGAGATTCGAAACGAATACTTTTGCATCAGTATTCGCTGAGGAGTGGGACATGGCAGATGTTGAGATTAGGGATAGATGTTTGATTAATTTAATAAGTCGGCTTAAGGAGTAAGGAGATGGTGGGTGTTCTAAAAGGTATTAAGATGGACAAGTCTCCAGGCCTGGATAGAAAGTATTCCAAGTTGTTGATGGAAGGCAGAGAGAACAGGTTTGAGGCCGTAACAGAGCGCGTTGCAGAATCAGTGAACACGTGTGATGTCCCCGAGGACTGGAAGGTTGCTCAAGTGTTCCCCCTGTTTAAAAAGTTTACCTGGGATAATCGAGACAATGTAAACCGTTGAGCCTCACGCAGTGGTAGGGAATCTGCTGGAGAAGATTCTGAGGGAAAGGATCTACTCCCATTTGGAAACAAAACTTATTAGTGACAGGCAATATGGCTTTATGCAGGGAAGATCATTTTTTATTCGAATTCATTGAGGTAATCACAAAGTTATCGTCTGTTCTGTTTTATTCCATAAGAATAGAAATGACAAGTGATCTTTTGCCTTCAAAGTCCTTCAGGCATGACCACAAGACTGGAGTGGGAAAAGGGGAACCGTTAAATCTTCACTCTTCCATCTCACATTTCAAGTATATTTGCTATAGTCTGGACACATAATGCGTGATTAAACGACTCTTGGGCATTCAAGTCAAATCCAGAACTAACTCTGTTGCTTGTCTAAAAAGCTACTCAACCACCTTCAAATCAATCTGGATGCCTCCAAAACACCGAAGCTATTCTAATTTACATTGGACCCGTCACTCCATTACATCTTCATCACTGTTCCATATACATGGTGTGCATTTCAGTTGCTTCACATGGGAAGGAATCCATGTTGCAATGCATGGAAAATCCTGTCATTCCTTGAAAAAGTGAAACAACCTGGAACGTGGGGTGGCAGTGAGTGGAGTAGGGTGTGCAGTGTTTGCAATGTGATCTCATCGACAGAAGTGAAATCCAGACAATGCATATTTTTCCAGCTCGATTCCCACATTCGCCTCGTCATCATCAAATAACAGTCAGATGAGAGAAAATATCATGTTTAATCTGAATGACAGTATCTCAATATCTCCTCTGTGTACATTGCTCTGAAATCTAATTTTGCTGTTCATAGTCAGACTTGTAGGCCGATCGCTTGAGGGATGAATCACATTTGGTGAAGGCTAGAGTAAATATTAACATTTCATAATCAATTACAAGTTAGACTTCCAAAATACATGCGCAATGAAATAACTAGTTTAAGGGGAATAATTAGGAATTGAGTTCTGCTCACAGTTGACATGACATTTCACATAGATTTAGAATTACCAATTGAATAAACATAAACGTTAATTTGAGGGCCAGGATGGTGTTGACTGAGTTTTTATGTTTTGGGTATTGGATAAAATTACAAATAGGTTTGTTGTTTGAATAGCTTTAGCCGTAACATTTAGCATTTGATTTATTTCAATTCGTATGGAAACTGGCATGAGGATCAAATTAGACTTTCAGTTGCAATTAGAAAATTGGATTAGCATTGCTGGGTTTCAGTTAAGGATAGTTTTACACTTCAGCAAAAGCATACGGCTATGCTTAAAGGGAGATTTGTAATGGTCAGCGTGAAACTAGAGTTATCTTTTTCTGTGATTCAGTGCTTGTCTGATTTGAAAAGAAACGTTTGCTTTTAAAGAATGCCACCATTAGTTTTCATGCTGTGTGAATTGTTACGTGACTACTTATCAAAGACAGAGATGCTAACTAAGCCCTAGTGACTGAAAGCAACAATGTATCATGAATGGATCAAATTTGATGAGAAAGAAGTGTTGGGCAGAAAGATATGTGCAAAATTGACAACACATTTGTTTCAGGAAACAATCATTCAAGGATTTTGTATAAAAGTAAGTAGACTGACAGGATTACGCCACAGAATCTTTTGATATTCCCCAGATATGGGAGATGTTTCAAAAGAGTGGAATATTTTAACTGCCTTGTTCAAGAAAATTTGCAAGTGTGAGATCATAAGTTACTATCCGTAGTTTAATAAACTTCAGAAACTTACAGAAATTTTAATTGAGGAAAGAATCAGTAGTCGCATTGAAAACGACATATTGATCAGAAAAACATGGCATGGATTTCCAAAATGTAATTTGTATCTTCAAAATTGCTGGAGTTTTTGGAAGTGCTCACAGAAAGGTTAGATGAGTATCATCAGATCGCTAATCATATTTTGATGGATTTGCACAGCTCTTTGTCATACATTTAATTGAGTATTTGTGACATGTTTGAAAGTAACAGACTAAAAGCACTAGAATTTGTCTCTAGGCTTCTTTCAATTGTTCTATTTCTTAATGAGATGAAGCACTGCTTTCACGGGATATTGTATTGCACTCTTGAGCTGCATTCTGAATTTGGACTGAGTTGCTCCATAAATAAATGTGTTCGTGCAACAACTCAGAGTGCGTAACATGAATCCAACTCTTTGTAATATGAATTCAGTATTGTTATAATCTCTTGTACTTATTCCAGTTGTGCTATAATATAAGAAATCTATAACATGCACCAACCATAGAAAAATGAAGCTGATCGATATGCTGAAAAGTAAAACCACAGACCTCCTCCTGCTCTCCATTTCTGCGTCATTGTGTTTATCTTTGTTATTCTGACCTCTCAGTCTCTTACGGATGTGATTACTTACTAATATGTGTCTAATAGTTAAAGTGTTCAGCAACAAAATTAAAACAAATGGGAGCAATGGAGTTGAAACCATATTGAAATAATTAAAGAATATCCAACTGTGATCAGTATAATAGCTTGGTTTTACGTAACAGAGCCATGGCACATTGTCTATTATATATCCTGGTTCCTGCATAAAGTAGTGAGGTATGTTTTTTAAACAGAAGAGAACACCAGTTATTGCTAGAACTCGACCTGCAGTTCTCTCAGTGCAATACTTTGCCCTTAGACACTGACAACAAATGGCGACAAATCGATCAAAGGTGAAATTAACCGTAAACCAGACTGACCATTCCTCAGTTGCCCGACGTAGAGCATGGATAATACTGCACACAGGTGTAATGAGAAATACAGACGATGGGAAATAAAAATAAGTGACCCGCCACAGTATGACCTCTGTAATAATGAACAGAAAATCCGCCATTGCCATAGCCACCAGGTAGCGAGTAGTACATGTTGATAGACCACATTTTCCACGGGACAAGATCAAAATCGCCACTAAATTAACTGTAAAAGAAAGAGAGAAACAACAAAACTCTTTGTGAAACCACTCACTGTGACAACAATGCAACACTCTTATTGGCTCTGTTTGATCACAATTTACACTTTGCAAAATCTGTGTGAAATGTCATACAACCATGAAACCTACATTAACAGAATAAAACAAAACGTTTTCAGATTGTAATTGTATACTATACAAGGTCGAGACAGAGAAATCTGATTCTCTTATGTTCAGGGTGGTGTTTTGAGAGCCTTGAGAAGGTAGCGTTCACCTTAGTTTATTTGATTGAACATAATAATGAGTGAAGAGAACTAATAAAGTAATTGTAGTTTATCCTTATTTATGAAACCTTCATGAGTTATGACAAAAATATGCGTTAGAAGGATACGTTAAAATGAACTGGTCGTTAATCCAAAATCAACACAGAGTGAAATGGTTTTAAATGTACACAAACTGCTTGACAGGACTTAAGATGTTCTGTTCTGCAAGGAATGGCGATGAATCCATTGTCCTTTGCAATTTCCATAAACAATATGAAACTGAAACGCAGAGAAACAGATTGTCAACATAAACTGACACTTGCAAATTGAAATGATGCTTTACATGGAGAGAAAATGAAACAACTGCCTGCGATATCAAGCAATTTTTGCAAGATGTGTTCTGAAAATAAAAAACAACACGTAAAATATCCTGTTAAATTTTTAAACGATCTGAGATCAAATTGTCCCTTGGAATTTAAAGACATATGAATGAGAATCAGCCCCATTATACTTAGATCGTATAGGCTGCTCTATCATTCATTCGGTATATGGCTGATCTGGTAGTAACTTAAATCCACATTTCTGACTCCACTTGTTTGACGAGATTTTATCCACATAAAATAGTTAAGGAATTCACTTTCACCATATCTTCAGAAAGACAAATCCAAATATTAACGAGTTAAGAGGGTCAAACATCATTTATTTTTCTTCAAATAGGTGAAACCCTAATTTTTAGAACATTGTCATTTCGGCTGAAGAAGTGTCTGTAAGTGAAAAATTTCTCTTCACCTTTATTCCTCTAAACTGCCGTCAAGGATAGTGTATATTTCAACCAAGATGCCGGAATGTCATAAATCTCAGAATTATATCATATCTTACTGCAGCAATGAGGTTTTCAGTGTAAAAGATGTTTCCAAAATGGACAGTCCACTCTTTTCCAGTATTAATATGCTAAAACCTATTGAGCGGTCTTCTTTGCATTTACTCCTGCCTTGAACAATGTTAACAATATGAGCCCAGTATCATAGAGTAGTCTCATCAATGCTCTGTATAACTACAGATTTCAACATGATGCAATAGGATTCAGTATATAATGTGTCACATACACTGGCAATGAATCTCCCCTGTTCACAGTGTCAACATACGATTTAAAGATATTGGAACATACGAAATGTTACCCAGTTTGCCTGATTTTCAAACCCAGGTTAATACAAAACATCCTGATGAAGTGCTTGTGCATGAAACGTCGATTCTCCTGCTCTTCGGATGCTGCGTGATATGCTGTGCTTTTCCAGTTCCCCATTCTCGACTCTGATCTCCAGAACCTGCAATCCTCACTTTTTCCTTTTATAAATCACTGACAAAGTTTATTTTGTGAAAGGGAGTACTGTTTCATAACGGGGTGCCCTGCGCAGCACATTACCTGTCTTACAATACCAGGAATGCAGGTTCAGTGCGAGCCTTGCATGAGTGTCAGTGTGGAATTTAGATGTGGTTGCATGGGTGCTTGGTTTCCTCCCACACTGGAAAGATGGACAGTTTCGGTAGATTGACCACTCTAAATATCCGAGTCGAATCCAGGAATGTGCATGTGGATTAAGCTATGGAAGTGTGACAGGAGGCACTTTGAACGGTCAGTAAATAGCGTTGTGTCCATCTGTACTGCACGCATTCTATGAAATGGATACAAGTTACAGGTAAAAATTATATGCAGTCAGTACTTAAGATGGCAAATGAACACTATAATCTCATATTAAGAATTTATAAATTTAGGTTTACATTCACAACGGAACACATAGTTTTTAGAAATAGCCAGTGAACGGATATTAGAGTCCAGTTGTTTTTGATCTCAGATGTGTTGTGCGATGACAAGTATGACTCTTCTGCTGTCCAGCGTGTTTCTACAGCTATCTTCACCTTAATGCTTTCACTGCTTGGAAACGGAAACAAGGTAGCCAGAACACCTACTAAAACATCCCTTATTAGTCAGCTAAACCTCAGGGTTTAAAGCAATTATTGCAATAAATATTACTTTTTTCTTCGGACTTACAGTGAATTGTGGTAGTAGTAATTAAAAACGTCTTCTCTGAGCTGGTGAAGAACTGTCCTTTGCGATTTCTTCCTAGCCCCAAGAGGATCAAGACATTCGAATCAATTACAACTTTGTTTGCAGACAAAAGATCTCTGCAATTTACAAATGGTCACTCGTCCAGAAATCAATGGACTCCTGATTGCCAGAGAAAGCTGCATCTCTATAGCCGCTCGCATACAAATCATCTGCAACTCAAAGTTCAAGTGATGTCCGTCCAAAAGTATTGTTTGGACAATACCTGCAATGCCTGCCAGGTTTGTTACTTTCAGCCACCTCTTAAATTTCAGTGATTTAAAACAGTCCTTTGTCTCTTTCTTCCATAATATTCACACACGGAAAATATAAAAACAAATACGACCAGTGCAGATGATATATCACCATCATTCCGAAAATACATGCAGTAAACGCACACGAACAATTTGTGGTTCGTGAACGAGAACACTCACCACGATCTGCCTCTCAGTGTCCTGCAAGCTCTAAGCATTCGGAAAATGTGCTGTTTTTGTATACCTCTTGCTAAATTTGACAATCACAGGTTTTGACTATTGCATGCGATTTCCCATATCATTGCCTATTCACGTTGCCTATCTGCACTTCTTTTTAACCTTCTTATATCGTCTTCACACGATCAACTTTCAGTCAGCAGAAAATTTGACTATTGTATTGTTGTTGTGTTCATCTCTTCACTTATATAGATTATAAGCAGTTGGGATCCCATTTCCTGCACAAGTAACTCATTATGTCTTTCTACAATGAGAAATACACAAGCAAACATTCATTTCTACCTGTGACCAGCCAATTATAAATCCATATGAACAATTGCAAATTGTGCGCGTAATTTCGGCAATACATTATGATGAAATCTCTTCTGCAAGTCAACATTCAGTCCATCCATTCAGTCATTCTGAACACAACATCAGTTCCCATCACAAAGCACTACATGTGATTGAACAATTATGTCATACAGCAGAGAAAAATGTCCTTCAGTCCAACCAGCCCACACCAACCATCATCTCAAGCTAAATTACTCCTACTTGCCAACGCTTGGCCATATCCCTCCAAACATTAACTATTTGGATCTTTATGTCAATTGTCAAATATACTTTCCATGTCAGAGAATCCTAGCGGCTGTTTTGAGCCAACTGCACTCTAACTTGCAAATTCATGTCTCTCTTTTGGAATGAACGAGTCACAATAGCTATCTTCTAATAACATGGGACCTCCCCAGAACAAGGAAAATGTGAATACTTAAAATAATACATTATCTATTTCACACGTGATTTTTTACCTCCGTGCCATGGAACTGGTCTTTGCACCTTTTCTGAATTGCTCAATGTCTTCTCTTATTATTTCATTGTGATTTATTCGATGTAATTTCGGTCCAATAGAGGGAAGGCTGATCGAAAATATTAATTCACTTCAACTGTCTTTTCCATGCTTTCCAATATTTACTCTCAAGTCTCATTTTACAGAAAGCCCACGACCATCTTGCTAAATGTTTTCTTCTTCCATCATTTTAATATACTCTCTTACTATCTACTTATACATTGCTCTCAATTTTATTTTTGGTTCTCTTTTGTGTCTTTCTTCATATATATTCTCCAATTGTCTGACCAGCGTTTCATGTATGCACAATTAAGAAAGGGTCATCCTTAATTTCCTTTATATTTTTGACCTGTCTGTTTAATAATTGATGATGGACCTGTCGCTTGGTCTTTGCTTTTTGTTGGATTTAATTAATCAGATTTGCGATTGACTGGACAGTCTTTGTTAAAGTATTGAAAGGACTTGCATTGGAGAGCCACGAGATTCCTCATCATAGCACACTTTGAAGCAATAGCACACTCTAAAACAATAGCCATGTTGTGCAATAGTAGTATCCCAACTGTCGGAGACCCATCTTCTATTCGTAGCTTTTCTAGAAGTATGTGATAAATTCCAGAAGGGGCTGCTTAGAAAATGTACAGCTTTCTCTCAAGATACTGCAAAGGAAGGTCAGGCAGCATCCGAGGAACAGGAAAATCGACGTTTCGGCAGAAAACCTTCATTAGTAATGAGGCAGGAATCCTCCGGGGTGGAGAGATAAATGGGAGGGGTGTGGAGCTGGGGAAAATGTAGCTAAGAGTAGAATAGGTGGATGGAGGTGGGGATGAAGGTGATAGCTCAGAGAGGAGGGTGGAGCGGATAGTTGGGAAGGAAGATTGGCAGATAGGACAGGTCATGAGGATGGTGCTGAGTTGGCAGGTTGGAACTGGGGTATGGTGGGGTGGGAAATATGGAAACTGGTGAAGTACACATTGATGTCACGAGGTTGAAGTGTTCCGAGGTAGAAGCTGAAGCATTCTTCCTCCAGGCGTCCGGTGGTGAGGGAGTGGCGGTGGAGGAGGCCCAGGACCTGCATGTCTTCGGCAGAGTGTGAGGGGGACTTGAAATGTTCGGCCACGGGGCAGTGGGGTTGATTGGTGCGGGTGTCCCAGAGAAGTTCCCTAGAGCGCTCTGCGAGAAGGCATCCATTCTCCCAGTGTAAAGGAGACTGCATTGGGATCAACGGATACCATTGTGGATATGCAGGGGATACATTGCTGCCCGAAAAGTCGACTTTCCTGCTCCTCGGATGCTGCCTGACCTGCTGTGCTTTTCCAGCACGACTCTGATCCCCAGCATCTGCAGTCCTCGCTTTCACCTATGCTGCAAAGAAAGTCGAGTTCACTACTGGATAGGTGCTCCACGCTTGGATCAATTTGATCAATGCACCTAAATTGGATATTTTCCCGCAAAGTAAAGAAGAAAATGCTCATGGGATATAAGACTGTTAAACACACGGATCTCTCCTCAGTTAATTCAATGCATGCAACACAAGACTGCTACGACGCTTCCCTAAGACAACTAACATCTCCCTGACATGTGTTTGCTTTCCTTCCTCTCTGCTTGATCAAGACACGACCGCCTTGCACACCACAGGGTACAAATACTGCTAATGCCCGGCTGGACCTGACCACCTCTGTCCTCCTACGTCAGAACATCTCAACAGAGCTGGAAACGACATACTGCACCGTCAGAACATCTTCTCATACAGTGGTGATGTCGAGCACGATAGCAACATTGTGCAAACGCTTATTTGTTAATAAGTTTTTAACAAGCTTCTTTATTGCAGCCGAAAATGAAAGACAAAGAAGGATTGAGTTTCATTAGTATATTTACAAAAGATCAAAAGAAATGCAATGTTTATACTCGAGTAAATACGCAAAGGCAGCTGCATTGATTGGGAGAGCCTGAAGATTACTCTGAAGATGGAACATAGCTTGTTTAATTCCAGGAATTAACATACATGTTTTACAATTAACATACATATTTTAAGGACAGATGCTCAAAATAAAATATACTCTCTAGCTCAGGAATATATTATTGTCTCCTGATATATTCAGTGGATTTCGGAATATTTCTCATTCATGCATGCAATTCAAATTAACTAAACCGCACATGAGATACGACAATAGCACAACATGGCTATCGTTTAGAATGTGCTATTGCTTCAAGTCGATAAATTTCTATAGTTCACAGCATTCTACCATCACTAATACAAAAAATGGCTATGAGTACTCGATTTAAAGGAATGGAATAGTTTGATTGCTCAGAGCAATCGTGAGGTGAAAACATCAGATCATTTTGATGGCACACAATATAACACGAAAAGGAATTCAGGACATTCGGTTCTACAAAAACTTTATCCTTGATTGGTACCCGTGCAACGTTAAATAGTAGAAGCAGATATAACCGTACTCATCACAGAATGAAAATGAGGGATCAGCTCTCAATCAAATTTACAGAGGTTCGATTATTTATGATCCACTTACCAGGTACGCCAATAACAGCAAGGATACTGTAATATATTTTCACGACATTATCAATTGGATAATGCATTTCTAGCTCAAAGAATTTGCTGCTTTTTGCTGCATAAAATATCGATGTCAACTACGTTAAACTCTGAGTCAGGCAACACTCAAAGCATTCAATTCATAAGCTGTTTGATCTTGACAAGAACATTAAGACGATAAGGTGAAGCATTAAAAAGGACAGGCATGCCTTGACAGTCAATTCCCTGCAGAGATGCAACATATTTAGTAACGAGGTTCAGCTGCTGAACTCTGATCACAACAGTTAATTATGCGTTTTTTTTTCTTAATTGCAATTCACCCGCTGAGGTAATTCCTTCAGCACCAATTCAGATTCAACCCTATATCTCATGAAGCTTCAGAGATATTCAAATCACATTATGGCCATTCAGTAATTACAAAGCAAATGTTGACATTTCTCGTTTGTTGCTGCTCCACGTCAGTCCGAGATCTGTTTCAATGCACAAAATGATGGGTGTCTTTGGATATTCACGGAATACCTGAGATTCACCCAAACTTTATTTGTCTGGAAATTCAGGAGCCGTTATTCATGAAAATGTGACTTACACTGCCTTGATAAGAAGGAAAAAAGAAACTAGGACAAGTTTATCAGGGCTGTAAGTTACTATGCGTCCAGATTGAGCCTGTGATCCAACATGGTTTCCTCAGAAACGTTTTCCACAAAACTACACTTTCAGTGCACAAAGAGTGAGGCTTCTTCATGAGGGTTTCTCGAGAATGTGATAGAATGATGGCGGGAAAAGAAACTTACTCAATATAAAGTGTTAATGATGAATTCAGTGAAAGCAAATCAAAAATGCAACATACCTGCTGGAATGGATAACAGTGCTCAGGGGAAACGTCGCAGTTGGACATCTTGAAAATAGAGAATGAGAGCAGAAAAATAAGATACGTTTACGAATAATGATGGATAGAAAAGCATAAATTCAGACAAATAAACAAACTGCCCTTGTAACAGTCAGAAAATACATTTGTAATTCCAACATGACCAGCCAATTTGCATGGTGAAAAATGCAATTCAAGAGAAAGAAAATTGTATCATTGAAAGAAACTATGCCATCTTTTAACTGCTCCTAATGCAATTATGCCTTCGTTTCCATTAAGAATATCAAACGTACACTCATTCCATCAAATTATGTTACTCCAAAGCCTTGTAACAACACAGTAAAGAATTCTTAGGAGAGCTTTGATACTTTACTTGTCTGAACTTTTTTTCTTAAACCACATCATGTCAGAAATAAAAAAAACAGTTTCTTTTTCAATCCCTACATACAAAGTAGTTATACTTACTGTAACTGCAGTTAACTCTCTCGAAAAGCATGTCAATAGACAATAGACAATAGACAATAGATGCAGGAGTAGGCCATTCTGCCCTTCGAGCCTGCACCGCCATTCAATATGATCATGGCTGATCATTCCTAATTAGTATCCTGTTCCAGCCTTATCTCCATACCCCTTGACTCCACTATCTTTAAGAGCTCTATCCAATTCTTTCTTAAAAGAATCCAGAGACTGGGCCTCCACTGCCCTCTGGGGCAGAGCATTCCACACAGCCACCACTCTCCGTGTGAAGTAGTTTCTCCTCATCTCTGTCCTAAATGGTCTACCCCGTATTTTTAAGTTGTGTCCTCTGGTTCGGCACTCCCCCATCAACGGAAATATGTTCCCTCCTGCCAGAGTGTCCAATCCTTTCATAAGCCTATACGTTTCAATCAGATCCCCTCTCAGTCTTCTAAACTCAAGGGTAAACAAGCCCAGTCGCTTCAGTCTTTCCGTGTAAGGCAATCCTGCCATTCCAGGAATTGACCTCGTGAACCTACGCTGCACTCCCTCAATAGCCAGAATGTCTTTCCTCAAATTTGGAGACCAGAACTGTACACAGTACTCCAGGTGTGGTCTCACCAGGGCCCTGTACAGCTGCAGAAGCACCTCTTTGCTTCTATACTCAATCCCTCTTGTTACGAAGGCCAGCATGCTATTAGCCTTCTTCACGACCTGCTGTACCTGCATGCTTGCCTTCATTGACTGGTGTACAAGAACACCCAGATCTCTCTGAACAGCCCCTTTACCTAATTTGATACCAAATATGTCCTCAAATCTCTATTCATTTGAATGGATTTTGTTGTTCTTTTCTTCCTGCCAATATGGACATCTTCCAAAAACCTCAATCAGAATTTTGTTTGTGCCAAACATTTGCTTATTTGTTTGACTTTCGTCTGTTGTATTGTAAGCACTGTCATTCTATTTGACAATTTATTGCATGTCGATCTGCATATATTAGGTAATCGAACTCGAACGAATTCAGTTCCTTTATTAAAATATTTGTTAAATGTTAAAAATAGCTGACGATCTCATATTGATTCCTAAAATGTTTTAATATTTTCTGCTTTTCAACTTGAAAATAGAAAGGAAACCTCCACTGTCTTCTTCCTGTTAATTAATCAGAACTCCTCAGTTCTTGTGTAGCAGCACAGAAACATTGAAATATCTTCTCTAGCGCTTTGTAATGTACACAAAGTGCTGAATGAATTCACTCTATTTCTGTTCGATTTTTCAGGGGTGCTGTACTGTCTCCTCCTATCTCATTCTTAAGGTTTTGAATGGTTGAATGTTGCCTTGTGGTTTCACACAACCGTTGACTCTTTCTTAGTTCAAATAATCCATACATTTGGGCTTTGCAGCTCCTTGGAGAAGTCATCAATATATATGTCCTTACCTCTGTCTAAAATGGAAGACCTTTTTCTTTAGTGGTGCCCGCTAATTCATGACATATCCACTTTGAGAAATATCCTATCAGCATTCACTGTGTTAAGTTATCGCAGTGTTGATCATGTCAGAATAAGATTGCCACTCATTGTTCTCAACTAAAACGAATATATGTATTCAAAACGTTCAATATTTCCGCACAGAGCAACATCATAATCCGAGGAATCGGTCAAGTGAACATTCTCTGAATTGCATCCAATTTAATACTGCACTTTCTCAGAACAAACAGACAAAAAACACTGACCAATAATCTTCCACATGTGTCTCAGTACGACTAGGGACATGTGCAACAACAATTGCTTCCTTCAAAGGTAACTCCTCTGAGCAAATGCCAAAGTCAAGATTAGAATTTGAGATGCATTCCCGCTTTCTTTGGAAAATGATGTATGTACTGCTCACTTTTTAGATGTGCTGTTTTTATTTCCCACTCAGAGAGTTGTGAGTCTTTGGAAATCGCTTCCTCAGTGAGAGGTAGCATCAGCATTATTGAATATTTTGATGCACAGAAAGGTCGATTCATAAATAACAATAGAATCAATGGTTATTCATGATGTAGTGGGAATGTGGAGTTTAGCAATCCAAAGTGCCAAGCTCATTTTGAATATTCCAACAGAATTGAGTGGCTGAATGGCCTTCTGATGTAGATTTAGCACATGTTTCTGTGATTTCAACAAACCTTCTCTGTGCACCCCATGTATCGTTTGTGGGCGTGGGACCCATTTCGTGTTTGGTTCTTCACCAAGTGAGCCTCCCTGCTCCTGGATTTCTCTGGAATATCATCCAGGACATTCTGCGACTGCCCAATTCTGGATCATTGTTTGAGAAACATTATGTGGGCATTCTCTAGAACATTCTGTAACTGCCATTCCCGAGAAAATTCGGTAACTTACATAATGCTGAAACATTTGTGATCAAATATTACTGTTTTAAACGACCATCATTATTATAATTGAAAGACAGAATGCCATCAAATTGAATAGAAAATGAGACACAAAAGCAGAAATACATTCCATGGGAAGGTGACACTGCTGTGAATAAAACATGACAATTAAATTGGTGAAGACATTTTCCTCACATTTGCAATTTTTCTGTGATGTAAAGGATCAAACACAGTTTAGACTAGCCAATAGAAATTTCCATACTAATTTGTCGTCAAGGAACTGGCAGAGACTCTTTCAGGAGACCGACATTCTCTTCCTTCCTATTAATAACAGCGATGTGGTGAGCTATGTTTGATCGTGAGTGTTCTACTGCATTGGATGGTTCTGAAACAAAAAACTGTACGTGGACAGAAGATGTTTTTAGATTAGATTAGATTACTTAACTTACAGTGTGGAAACAGGCCCTTCGGCCCAACAAGTCCACACCGCCCCGCCGAAGCGTAACCCACCCATACCCCTACATCTACATTTACATTTACCCCTTACCTAACACTATGGGCAATTTAGCCTGGCCAATTCACCTGGCCTGCACATCTTTGGACTGTGGGAGGAAACCGGAGCACCCGGAGGAAACCCACGCAGACACGGGGAGAACGTGCAAACTCCACACAGTCAGTCACCTGAGGCGGGAATTGAACCCGGGTCTCAGGCGCTGTGAGGCAGCAGTGCTAACCACTGTGCCACCGTGCCGCCCACAATTCAGCGAATTGGCTTTGTTATTTCAACTCCAATTCTTTCAACAAATGATGAACACAGTGGCACACAAATTGAAATATCAACCGGTCCTCAACTCCATCATTATCTTTCCCTTCAGGCTGACGATCATTTATTTTCGTTCGTTTGTTCCTTTTCCTCACCAATAAAATAGTAACTATCATTCCACTTGTTCTATCAACACTGTGGATTGTCTCCATGTGTCAGTCGTGTGCTCCGTGACAGCAGCAGATATTCTGGTTGTTATCCTCGATCTGGTATTCAGGCACATTCTGATCCTTCACAATGAATTTGTGTCGCACACAGGGACAGCGGTGAGCAATGAACCCGAGAGCCATTCCAACATTTGGTGACTGCTCTTGTGGAATTTGCATTTTCTCCCCGATTCTGCGGTGGTTTTCCTCGGGTGCTCCAGTTTCCTCCCATAGCCGCCTGCTGCCCAGTTTCGTGTGGCTTAGCCATGCTAAACTGTTTGATAGAGTCCAATGATGTACAGTCTGGGTGGAAATGTTTTGCCAACTGCGATGTTATGGGGAGAGAGCTTTGTTTGTTTCAGATGGTCTTTAGACGGTCAGTGCAGATGTGAAAGGCTGATAGGCTTCCTTCTGCTCTGTGGGGATTCTTATACAGCCATTTGGTGAGTCCATCAGGAGGGGTGACTATTCCTGGCAGCGGGGGCCTGCAGGCTGATGCCTCCCTGCACATGGAAGACGTCGCCGTTTTCTGCTCGGATAGAATGTCCGTGCGCAGACTCCTGTGCGTGTATGATACGTTTGAATTGGCCTCGGGTGCCAAGGTAGAGCGAGGCCATGCTCTTCGGGAACTGGGCCGACCAATTCTCGATCCCCTTCAGCATCAGGACCGACTACCGAAAGGTGCTTGGTATTTGGCTTCGGGGCTTGGGGTGTCTGCCAAGTCTTGGGAGGAGTGTATCAGCAAAGTGAGGCAGAATCTGGGCAGATGGAAGCTACGGTCGCTCTCCATCGCAGGAAAAAACCTGGTCGTCAGATGTGAGGCACTGTCTTTGCTATTATACGTGGCACAGGTCTGGCCTATTCCCAGAACCTGTGCCGCTGCAGTCACCCGGGCAAACGTCCAATTTTTATGGAGATCAAAGATGGACCGGGTCCGAAGGGACTCGCTGTATAAAGATCTGAGCAATGGGGGATAAAGTGCACCCAATGCCACCCTCACCCTGATGGCCACCTTTGTGTGTGGCTGCATCAAACTGAGCGTGGATCCCCGGTACGCAAACACCAAGTGTCACTATGTACTGAGGTACGACCTGTCCCCGGTGTTGAGAAGGATGGGCCTGGCCTCGCTGCCGTGGAACGCTCCGAGTAGTTGGATCATTCCATATCACTTGTCCTTCATGGAGAAGTTTATGCAGAAAAACACCTTTGACCACAAGTCCATCATGAAGAGGTCAGCACGTAGTGTCCTTGAGACCAATCGGAAAAAGGAGAGGGCGGATCCTGTCGAGCGGTTCCCAGAGCAGACTGTCAAAGCCATTTGGCAGAATGCCTCATCGCCAGAACTTTCCAACAAGCACCAAGACATGGCTTGGCTGGTGGCGAGAAGGGCTCTGCCTGTGAGATCCTTCAAACAAAGAAATCTTTCCTCCCAGCAGCCTTCTTTGAAAAGCTGCTTCAAACAGACTGCCTGCTGAATCAACCCAGAAAGAAAAGCCCGGAACTGGGAAAACTAGCGACAGCCCTTTCATTGTCTATGTGATTCTTTAAAAAAAACTGAATACATTCTCAAGCATATATTTTCATAATATCGGAATTTATGAGACACCTTGAAAAAACCGAGTACGACATTACTTTGTTAAAGGGAAAGCATCATCACAGATATAGAGCGACGAAATAGGCCATTCGGTCTAGCATCGGATTCCAACATGGCTGATATGTTTCTCAAGAACATTGTCCTGACTTCACCCCATAAGCCTTGATTCTCTTATTCATCAAGAAGCTGTTCATATCTGTCGCAAAGTGAGTAAATGATTTGTCTTTCACAGCCCTCTGAGACAATGAGTTCCATAGATTCACAACCCTCTTGCTGAAGAATTTCCCATCTGCTCAGTCCTAAAGTGCATTCCCATCACTCTGAGTCTCTGTCCTCGCGTCCCAGTCCCTCCTACCAATGGAAACACTTTCTCAACCTCCAATCTACCTAGGTGTCTAAGTATACTACAAATTTCAAGTCAGGATTTGCGATATTAAAACAGAGTGGATAGGCTGAGACATTTTCCCCTGGATCACTGGAGGATGTGCGGTGACCTTATTCAGGTTTATAAGATCACGAGGCCCACAGAGAGGTGATTGACAAGGGTCTTTGCCCTATGTTGGGAGAGTTTAAAACTAGGGGCATTGTTAAGGTGCGCCGATAAAAATTTAATAAAGACATTAGGGACAGCTTTATACACTGAGACAGGTTCATATGTGGAATGAACTTCCAGATAAAGTGATGGATGCGCAACAGTTACAAAATTCATAAGATATATGCGTCAGTACATGAATAGGGAATATTTTAAATGATACAGACCAAGCACAGGAGGTTTTGGATTATGATCGACATGGACTGGTTATTCCAAATCGCCTGTTTACGTCTGTATGAATCTATGCCTCTGTGACTTAATTATGTTTGGACAACGATTTGAAAGAAAAGCCAGATAAGGGTTGTTCAGTGTTGGTGTTTCTACCCTGGGTAAAAGTCCACGGGCAGGAAGGGATACGGTAGAGTGAGATGACTAAACAGGAACAGTGCCCCCTTGTGGCCATTCCCCAGAGAAGCAGAGAACCCATTTTGGTTCCAGTTGTACAACCAATGTGACTCGGAACTGTCACAGGGAAGAGTCGCAACTACTAATTGCGAGTGCACTCATTCTTGGTTCTGCTGCATAGAGGAAAGGGTAGGAAGTCTGCAAAATGCAGCAGTGATTCAGTTGTAATGGTGGTAGATAGTCATTTCCATTGTTACATACCGGATTGTCGGACATTATGAGGCCTCCCTGGTGTTAGCGCCAAGGATGTTTGAGAACAGGATGTTCTAAGGAAGTGGAAGGGGTGAGGTTGAACTGACAGTGGTCGTGGGGCACATTGTCACCAACAGGATGGGTGCAAAATCGGGCAAGGGACGCTAAAATTAGACAGTAAGGTATGAGGAAGCAAGCGCAAAAGTTGCATTTCAAACAGAGTGAATTCAGGAAGACTCACGATGACACCTTGCTATTATGCAACCAATATCTTCTCCTGAATGCCCCCAAGGAAACGCAACTCCTCCCCCACAGGTTCAGGTACTAGATTCCACAACATGCAAGGAAAAACTTACCCTCTCATCGACTTCTCTCACTAATCATTATAAATCTGAGCCGCCACATACCCGACTCTTCTACAAGCGACGAAGACAACGTTTCCCTGGCTAGTTTGTACCAAGGTGTCACGGTCTTGAAAACCTCAATCCAATATAGTCTCGCATTCCGCGCTCCACCAAGTCAAAAACTCCTCCATTTTCTAATCTCAGTTTCGAAGTGTTGAGATGAGATTACTTGCAGTGTGGAAACAGGCCCTTCGGCCCAACAAGTCCACACCGACCCGCCGAAGCGCAGCGCACCCATTTCCCTACATCTACCCCTTACCTAACACTACGGGCAAGTTACCATGGCCAATTCACCTGACCTGCACATCTTTGGACGGTGGGAGGAAACCGGAGCACCCGGAGGAAACCCACACAGACACGGGGAGAATGTGCAAACTCCAGACAGTCAGTCGCCAGAGGCAGGAATTGAACCCAGGTCTTCTGGCGCTGCGAGGCAGCAGTGCTAACCTCTGTGCCACCATGTTCTCTGAACCCACCACTGCATTGTGTCTTCGACACCTTTCCAAAGTCACATTGCTCAGAATCGTACACTGCAGTCTCGGAAGAATGGTTTAATGTGGGCAGTTAGGGCGAGCAAAGTATATTTATTCAAATCAATGTTCACTGCAAATGTTACAACGGTAGCGAGTGTAACGTGCGAGTGAGTAATCATAAACTGTAAGGTCAGGCAAATGAAAATAAATAAAAACATAAAATAGACAAACAGAACCATTGGTGTTCATCCTCCATGAGAGTTCAAAGTAAAGAGAGCTTTTGTTTCTCTGCCTTCGCAATACATTGCTGGAGAAATTGATTTCTAAATTTGCCGGATGCTGTTAAATCCAGCCCTGCCCTCGTCAAAGAAGGTTTATGAGACAGAAATGAATCATCAAAATGCAGATAACTTGTGAAAAATTCAGGAACTGATTTGAGAGTGGTAAACCTTCTGGGAAAATCTGAGGTTTTGAGAATAAAGCCGGAAATAATGGTCTAGGAGGTGCCATAATTTGGGAGAAATGATCACGTTTTAGGCCCCAAAGAGATGGAAAGATCATGTCAGAGGTGGGTTGGTACCGAGTGTCCCCTTCAACTATATCTATGGCATCAACGTCGTTGGACATTGTTGCCACCGTAGGTTGCACATTGAGGTGAAAGTTTTGCAAACGTTGTACTCTTGGGGTGAATGATCAGCAATAATCACGACCATGTTGAGGTGATGGAGTTTTTTTTTCGAGTGCAATTCTTAGAATGTATGAAATGGCACAGGGGTTGGGGTGGAAGGAGTGGTGGCGAGAGGGCCAAACAGGATGGCGTTCCAATACTGGGCTTGGTGATGAACGACCATCACAGATTGCGGCTTGAAGACCAGGGAAGGTGACAGTGCTTTTTGGGGCTCCGGGATGAGATGCGAGGATGCAGAATTAGATGCTAAAGGAGAGAGAGCGATGGAGATCTTGAATGGGGGCGTGGGGGGAAATTGTTAGCGCTGTCATCTTCATGTCAGAGGTCACAGTTGTGGAAGGCGCAGTTACACAGTCGGAGGTGAGTGGTGGAGTCAGTCAGAGGGTACAGCCCGGTTCCAGGGTAAATCTCATGGGATGGGCAGCAAACAGCATTGAGTAGATGGACTCGAGCATTCAGCATTCACGATGTTATGGGGATGGCCACAGCGAGAGACTCAAAAAGAAAGAATGTAAATGGGAATGGGGAGAGGGTTCGGCTGATGCGAGAGGTTGGCACGTTACAAGTTCATAGAGATAATGTGCATGTTGACGTCAGATATATCAGGGTTGATGGGGCTGTCAGGGTATTGAGGGCAAATAGGCAGTAACCTATCTCAAAGAGCATAAGGCTGATTTGAGCGGTTCGATCAAAAATGCTACCACAGTTACCATCGTAACCAATCACTAATAGTTTTCCAAAGACCCAAGATTTCTGCAAGAGATTAAGCAAACAGAAATAGCCAAATGCAGGCAGTTCGACTAACGAGGTTTAGGGGAAGCTTGGCACTGGTGTTGCTGGACGAGGAAAAAAAGCTTCTACAGATATCAGAGATTTGATAACATTGGTACCAGAGGGAATGGCCACAGTGATGTGCCATTGCAGGACTTAGTGCCAGTTCATTACTGAGATATTTAACGGCAGTGCAGAGAGTAATGTCCCGTGTATGCAACATTCCTCAGGCTGTTGTGTGTGAGGTCATTGCCCATTGCGCCAAGAACGCTGGGCAGTCGGGTGCCTGGGGCAAAATCTGCTCACGTACCACATTGTACCTTGGTTTCCTTGCATTAATTGTCACTGACTCGACTTTTAGCAGTCGCCGCCTGGGAAAGATGCGGTGACTTGAAAAGAGTGATGGGTTTCCTCCTCGAAATGTAGAACTAAACTGCAGCCAAAGGAGATTGATTTTGGTCTGTTGAACTGAATCAGGGCACGATCACAATGCAACTTCCATCACTCATCGCTCATATTGCTGCAAGGGGGAAGATCAATGGATGGATCCTGGAGTGTCCTGGAGAGTACAGCTCAAAAAAACTGGACCTTCAGACCAACACGTCCATGCCAACATTGTTTCCCAGTCAGAACCAATCCAATCCAGTTATCCTTCAATGCTCTAACCTTTCATAAACAAAACAAATTCGGTCCTGATAGTATGTTTTGGTGCCTGGCTACGGCCCAAAATGTCTCAAACCCTACGTAAGGAATAGTAGTGAATAAGTGTAGGCAAAAGTCCAGGTCAAGGTCTGTTGGCCGAAACGTCGATTTTTCTGCTCCTCGGATGTTGCCTGACCTGCCGTGCTTTTCCAGCACAACCCTAATCTAGACAGTGAATAAGTGTAGACATAAATGACACCAAGGGCATCCTCCAAATAGCGCAGAGTCCAAGTTCCTGCGAGTAGATCCAAAAAGGTAACTTTAACAGAAGCACAACTCTGGTCAAACACACAGTGAAAACACCACGCTGCTTTTCCAGGATAGGGGAATTAGTGGACTGGAATCGCTGCACTCAACTTTCCTGCCTTCCGTGGAATGCTTACATTTATTTTTGAAGCAGCGTCCATTTTAGAGGGTTGACTCTATAAGGATATGATTCATTGGTCGAGCATTTCCCATGTCGACATCAGGCGGAATCAGTTCCCAACTGCTTCCCTCATTCGTCTCCAGTTAGTTGAAATAACGCTTTCAGTGTATTTTAACGTTTCTCTGCAAGGTAACACCATAATGTATCCCAAATTTTGAAAACTTCCTTATTGACGAAGTCAATTTGTAGAACGTCAAATTGAGAATCATATGGACTGGGCTCTTCAGTCTGAGTTGTGCCCAGTGTCACATTATCCTTTCACTGTTGCCAACTTAAATGGGTCTAAGCATATTCACATGACACACTGTATGCACTGGTATCTGTTGAGGGTATTGTGAGTGCGTTGGAAAATAGGGAAACCAGCTGATGTGGTGCATCTCGATTTCCAGATAGCATTGATAAAGGAACCACCCAACAGTCTGTTGCTGTAGATAGAGATGGGTCACGCATGAACATAAACACAGGGTTGTCTAACTAACAGAAAGCAAGAATGCACAGATATGGGTGTTTTTCTTTTTGTCAATCGGGGCTAACGGTTTGCCTCAAGGATCAGTGTTGGGATCAGACATGTTTCCAAGTTACATCGATGAATAATAGCTGGGACTAAGTCTAGAATGACAATGCTCGCAGATGATGCAAGATGCATGGTAGTGCAAAGTGTGCACAGCACTATGAATCTCTGCAGATGGATCAAGATAGCTTCAGTGAGTGGGCAAGCTTTGATTAGGCTTTGATTTGATTTGAAATGTAAATGTTGAAAAATTGCAGCATGCTGCTGTGCAAAGGACCCTGGGTGCCCTTCTGCATGAGTCACAAAATGTTGAACTGCATGTGCAGCATGTAATTAGGAAGATATATACAGCATTGTATTTCATTGCGAGAGGGATGAAGTGTAAAAATATTGAGAATATCCTGCAGTTGTCTGGGATGCTCGTAAGATCATCGCTGGAGTATTGTTTCCGGATTTGTTCTCCTTATTTCAGAAAGGATGTACAAGCATTGGATGCAGAGAAGGTTCACTAGGTTCTTTAAGGAGAGAGTTGGCTTATGAGTGCAGACTGAATAGCTGAGACTACATTAATTGAAATTTCAAGGAATGAGGGGAGGTCGTAGAGACATTGAGATGTACAGCACAGAAACAGACTCTTCGGTCAAACTCATCCCTACCGGCCAGATATCCCAACCTAATCTAGTCCCACCGCCAATGACGGAGTCATATCCCTCCAAATCCTTCCTATTCATATACTCATCCAAATGTCTCTTAAATGTAGCAATTGTACTATCTACCACTACTTACTCTGGCAGCTCATTCCATGCATGTACCACCTCCTGCATGAAACAGTTGCCCCTTATGTCTCTTTTATATCTTTCCCCTTTCATCCTAACCCTATGCGCTCTTGTTATGGACTCCCCCACTCCAGGGAAAAGACTTTGTCTAATTACCATATCCATGCCCTCATAAATTTGTAGACCTCTGTAACGTCATCCCTCAGCCTCCGACGCTCCAGGGAAAGCCGCTCCAACCGGCTCATCCTCTCCCGAAAATTCAAATCCTCCAAACCTGTCAACATCCTTGTATATCTTTTCTGAAT
Source organism: Chiloscyllium punctatum (assembly GCF_047496795.1). Classification (NCBI taxonomy): domain Eukaryota; kingdom Metazoa; phylum Chordata; class Chondrichthyes; order Orectolobiformes; family Hemiscylliidae; genus Chiloscyllium; species Chiloscyllium punctatum. The sequence continues at coordinate 48,977,085 of NC_092773.1, read as the reverse complement.
CCTTTCAAATTTCACAACATGTTTCCGATAGGAAGGAGACCAGAATTGCATGCAACGTTCCAACAGTGGCCATTTCAATGTCCTGTACAGTCGCAACATGACCTCCCAACTCCTGTACTCAGTACTCTGACCAATAAAGGAAAACGTACCAAATGTCTTCTTCACTAGCATATCTACCTACGACTCATCTTTCTAGGAGCTATGAACCTGCACTCGCAAGTGTCTTCGTTCAGCAGCACTCCTCCGGACATTACCATTAAGTGAATAATGCTGTTAAGATTTGCTTTCCCAAAATGCAGAACCTCACATTTATCTGAATTAAATTCCATCTACCACTTCTCAGCCCATGGGCCCATCTGATCAAGATCCCGCTGTAATCTGAGGTAAGCTTCTTCGCTGTCCACTAACACTCCAATTTTGGTGTCATCTGCCAAGTTACGAACGGTAGCTTATAGTCATATACAAATCATTTATATAAATGACAAAAAGTAATGCGGCCAGCAGCGATCATTGTAGCACTACTATGGTCACAGGTCGACAGTCTGAAAGGCAACCGTCCACGACCAATCTCTATCTTCTACCTTTGAGCCTATTCTGTATCCAAATGGCTAGTTCTTCTGTATCCCGTGAGATCTAACCTTGCTAACCAGTCTCCCTTTGCGAATATTGTCGAATGACTTACTGAAGTGCATCTAGATCACATCTACCTCGCTGCCCTCATCAAAGCTCTTCGTCATTTAGAGACCGATGAAATAGAAAAGTACAGCACAGAACATGCTATTTAGCCCACAATGTTGTGCCGATGTTTAACCCTAATGTAAAATATAGTAACTTTACCTGTGCACCGCTCAACTCACTTCTATCCATGTTCATGCCCAGCAGTCGCTTTAAAGTCCCCAATGACTCTGCTACTACCATCACCGCTGGCAAGCATTCCATGCATTCACAACTCTCTGCGTAATGAAACTACCTCTGACATCTCCGTTTCAACTTCCTCCTAATATCTTCTAACCATGACTCCTCGTAACAGTCAATCCCCTGGGGAAAGGTCTCTGGTTATTGATTCTCTCTTAATCCACTCATTATTTTGCATACCTCGATCAGGTGTCCTCTCTTTCTCCTTCTCTCTAGAGAGAAACGTCCGAGTTTATTCAAACATTCTTCATAATGTAAGCCCTCCAGTCCAGGCAGCATTCTGGTAAACGTTCTTTGCACCCTTCCCAAGCCTTTGTATCTTTCCTATAGAAGGACGACCCGAACTGGACACAATATTCAAAGTGTAATCTCACCAGCGACTTGGGGGAGATGACGAAAAACTTCGCGACTCTTAAACTTGATCCCCCATTAATGAAAGCCAAAACACCATATGCTTTCTTAACAACCCTATCCACTTAAGTGGCAACTTTGAGGGATCGATGTACTTGCACACCCAGATCCCTCTGTTCCTCCACACTGCCAAGAATCCTGTCTTATTCAGCATTTGGGTTCGACCGTCCAAAATGCATCACTTCACAGTTATCCAGGTTGAACTCCATCTGCCATTTCTCAGTGCAGCTCTGCATCCTGTCTATGTCACACTGCAGCCTGCAGTAGCCCTCTATACTATCGACAACACCTCTATACTATCGCCTACCATGGGGAACCTTATCAAATGCCTTGCTGAAGTCCAGATACACCACATCCACTACTTAACATTCGTCGACCTGTCTTGACACCTCCTCAAATAACTTAATAAGATGAGTGAGGCATGACATGCCCCTCACAAAGCCAGGCTGACTACCTTTAATCACACCATGCTTTGTCAAATAGTCATTAATCCTATCCCTCAGAGTGCTTTCCAAAACTCTGCTCGTCACAGACGTAAAACTGACTGGTCTGCAATTGCCAGGGATTTCCCTATTACCCCTCTTGAAAAGATGAACAACATTCACCTCCTTCGAATCCTCTGGTATGACTCCCATGGAGAGTGAGGAGGCCAACATCCTCGCCAGCAGCTTAGCAAACTCCTTTGTCTCTTTCTGGAACAGCCTAGGATAAATCTGGTCTGGCCCTGGGGACTTATCAATCTTAATGTTTTCCAAATTTCCAGCACATCAATGTCATCAATCTTGATCTGGTCAACCCTGTATCCTAGCCCCTCAAATTTTCATTTACAACATGTTCCCTTTCCTTGGTAAAGACTGAAACAAAAAAAAAGCTAATTTAGGACTTCCCCAATCTGCTCAGAATCTATGCACAAGTTCCCTCCGCTGTCCCTGATTGGACCTATTATCTCCCGGATCATTCTCTTATTCCTCGTGTATGAGTAAAATGCCGTTGGGTTCTCTCTAATCCTTCTTGCCAAGCCTATATCATGCCCCTCCTGGCTCTCCTCAGTCCATTTAGAACATAGAACAGTACAGCACAGAACAGGCCCTTCAGCCCACGATGTTGTGCCGACTATTCATCCTCATGTGAGGTAAACCAAATGTACGAACTCTCAAATTTCTGTGACCATATGGATGTTCAGCAGTCTCTTAAATATCCCCAATGACCTCGCTTCCACAACTGCTTCTGGCAACACATTCCATGCTCTCACAACTCTCTGCGTAAAGAACCCGCCTCTGACATCCCCTCTATACTTTCCGCCAAACAGTTTAAAACTATGACCCTTCGTGATAACAATTTCTGCCCTGGCAAAAAGTTTCTGGCTATCAACTCTATCTATGCCTCTCATTATCTTGTGCACCGTAATTAGGTCCCCTCTCTTCCTTATTTTTTCCAATGAAAAAAGTCCGAGTACTTTTCGAGCAAGCCTGTGATCTTCGAAAGGTGTGCTAGATCCTTGCTTCCTCCACCTTACGTAAGCTCCCTTCTTTCTTTTGCCGAGATGTTCCTGTATTCTCGTCATCCAAGGTTCCTTAATCTTCGCCCTTTTTACCTGTCTCACAGAAACAAATTCGCGAATCACTCGCAACAACTGCTCCTCAAATAGTCTCCACATGTCTGCTGTGCTCTTTCTGTGGAACAATTGCTCCCAGTCTGTCCTTCCAAACTCCTGTCAGATAGCGTCATAATTTGCTTTTCCCCAATTAAATATCTTCCCTCTGGAACTGCTCATTTCACTCTCCAAGGTTTGCTAGATGTGAAGCAGTTGTGATCACTTTCACCAAAGTGCTCTCCCACCGCGAGATCTGACACCCGTCCTGGCTCGTGGCCAAGCACCAAATCCAAAATGGCCTCTCCCCTCGAAAGCCTGTCTACATGCTGAGTAAGGAAACCCACCTGAACAGACCTGACAGAAACGGCTCCATCGGAACCATCTGCACTTAGGAGGTTCTAGTCGATATTGGGAAAGTTGAAACCACCCGTAACGACAACCCTGCAACTTCGGCATTTTTTCACAATCTGCACGCCTATGAGTTCTTCAATCTCTCTGCTGCTATTAGGTGTTCTGTAGAAAACCTCTGTTCCCTCGCTGTTCCTAACTTCCACCCATACTGAGTCAATAGATAAACCTTCCTCAACAACCTTCGTTTCTGTAGCTGTGATGTATTCTCTGATAAGCACTGCTACACGCTCTCCTCTTTTTCCACCCACCCTGTTCTACTTAAACGTTCTAAACCCTGGAACGTCAAGCAACTATTCCTGCCCCTGTGAAACCCATGTCTCTGTTATGGCCACAACATCGTAGGCCCAAGTATTGATCCATGCTCTAATTTCGTCACTCTTATTCTGGACACTCCATTAAAGCAGACACATTTTAACTAATCCCTTTGATTCATCGAGTTAGAAACCTTCCTGATAGACTGAAATCATCCTGTCGCTGCCCCATCTGCAACTGAACCCCGCACAGACATATGGTTGTCAATCTCACCAACCCCCCTCCCCCGCCAAACTAGTTTTAACTCTCCGAAATCACACGAGCTAATCTCCCACCCAGGACATTTGTGACCCTCCAGTTCAGGTGCAACCCGTCCTTCATAAACAGGCCTCACCTTGCCCAGAATGTATGCCAATGGTCTGGATATCTGAAGCACTCCCTCCTGCACCAGTCTCGCATCGACGTGTTAAACTGCATTCGCTGACTCTTCCTCATCTCACTATCTCGTGGCATCTGTAGCAAGCCTGATGTCACTACACTACTCGTCCTGCTCTTCAGCTTCCAATCTAACTCTCTGTAGTCACTTTTCAGATGATGATTTGGAGACATGATTGGAGATGCTGATGTTGCACTGGGGTGTACAAAGTTAAACATCACAGAACACCAGTTATAATCCAACAGGTTTAACTGGAAGCACAGTCGGTTCCGGAGCGCCGCTCCTTCACCAGGAAGTTGTGGAGAACACAACTGTAAGGCACAGAATTTATAGCAAACATTTACAGTGTGATATAACTGAAATTATAGCTTGAAATATGCCTTGATTTTCTATTGAGTATTTTATCTGTTCGAATAACATGATAGTTTCACTTCTTTCATGTGTAAATCACATTTTTTAAAAAAAGTTGTATTTTCAGTTTAACTGTAGCAATTGGTGTTAGCGAGAAAATATGTTGAATGTGTTATCACCCTGTGTTCTCTGTCTATGCTATGATGATGTTTAGATTGATTCTAATCTAAAAATGTGAGATCACAGAGTTTTACATGAATTCATGCAGTTTTTGAGCAAAGTACAATGTAACTCTTCAAGTACAAATTCACCCCACACAATATATGTATATGTGTGCATGAGGGTCTTTGTGTGTGAGTGTGCGTGTGTGTGTCTGTCTGGGTTGGGTGTTGTGAGTATGAGAGTGTGTGTGTGAGTATCCAGTGTCTTAAGTCTGTGAAGTGTCGCATGTTTGAGTATGGGAGTGTGTTTGTGTCTGGGGTGGGCTGGGGAGGTTGTGAATGTCTGTGAGAGAGAGTGTATATGCGTGCCCATGACTGTAGAGTGGTCTAACTCTCTGAGAGGATGCATGTGTGAGTGTGGGAGTGTGTGTGTCTGTAAGGGTGTGTGTGAGTGTCTGTGTGCGTGTCTGTGTATATGTGCATCCATGTGCATGTGTATGTATAGGAGTGTCTGTGTGTGTGTGTGTGTAGGAGTGTCTGTGTGTGTCTACAGTGCAATGGTGGTCACCTGTTGAGTGACATGAACACAAGGTCCAAGTTGAAGCCCTCCCTATGGGTACGGAACTTATCTATCAGCCTCTGCTTGGCCACGTTTCGCTGTTGTCTTTCCCGAAGTCCGCCTTGGAGGATGGTCACTCGAAGCACCGAGTTGGAATGTCCTCGATGGCTTAAGTGTTTCCCAATTGGGAGGGAACACTCCTGTTTGTTGATTGTTGAGCAATGCCAACACAAAACGGTATATACTTATTGCCGAGGGCACGGCGACGGGGAATCCTTGCATTGACCCGTCGGTTCCCTTTCCTCCCCTGACAGCTACCCAGTCGTCCTTATCCTGTGTCTGGGGAGTTACCACATCCCTGTACATCCGATCAATTTCCTCCTCATCCTCCCGGATGTTCTGTAGTTCATCCAGCACCAGCTCCAATTCCCTAACTCGGTTTTTGAGCAGTTGGAGTTGGGTGTACTTTCCACAGATTTTGTCAGGAGAGACATGTGAAGTCTCTCACCTGCCACATTCTGCCGTCGGAACATGCAAGAGCCCTAACATTCATATCCCGCTACATTGAAAGCCGGCACAGGACGAAACAAACGAAGAGAAGGGAAAAAAGGACAGCCTGAAAACTTACCTAGTTTACAGACTCCTAGAAAGTTTAGAGGAGGTGGGTAGGAGGGCGGCCCTAAGGTGGAGGTTCTCGTGTTTAGATCTCACCCTCTTAAAACCTTCCCAGAAGTCCTTTGCTCCTCCCTCACACCAATCGGCAAATGGAGGCCCCGACGCCTGAAGTAAGTGTTTTAACAGTTAGTCTTACCTCCCAGCAGTCTTTCACTTCTCCTTCACACCTCTCGGCAAATGAAGGCCCCGACGCTGAAGTAAGTGCTTTAAAGAGTTAGACTCACCTTCCCAGAAGTCCTTCGCTCCTTCTTCAAAAAACGCAATCAAATTTCTGAGACCTTTCCCACGCACAAAGCCATGTTGACTGTCCCTAATCAGTTCTTGCCTTTCCAAATACATGTATATCCTGTTCCTCAGGAATCACTCCAACAACCTATCTACCACCAACGCCGGGCTCATTGGTCTATAGTTCCCTGGCTTGTCCTTACCGCCTTACATTAACAATGGCACCACGTTAGCTAACCTCCAGTCTTCTGGCACCTAATCTGTGACTGTCGAAATTACACATATTTCAAGTAGTAAGCCCAGCAATCACTTCTCTAGCTTCCTGCAGAGTTCTGGGGTACACTTGATCAGGTCCTGGCGATTTTATGAGTTTGAAGACATCCAGCACTTCCTCCTCTGTAATATGGACTTTTTTCAAAATGTTATAATCTATTTCCCTCCATTCTTTATCTTCCATGTCCTTTCCCACAGTAAATACTAACGGAAAATACTCCAATACTATCATCCCCGTTTTCTGCGGCTCCACACAAAGTCTGCATGGCTGATCTTTGAGGGGCCCTATTCCCTACCTAGTTACACTTTTGTCCTTAATATATTTGTAAAACCCCTTTGGATTCTCCTTAACTCTATTTCCCAAAGCTATCTCGTGACCATTTCTGCCTTCCTGATTTCCCTCTTAAGGATACTCCTACTGCTTTTATCCTCTCACATGGATTCACTCGATGTATTCTGTCACTACCTGACATATGTTTCCTTCGTTTTCTTCACCAAACACTCAATTTCCTTAGTCATCCAATATTGCCTCTACCTACCAGCCTTTCCTTTCACCCTAACAGAAATATACTTTCTCTGGACTCTCTTGTCTTATAAAAAACAATAAGCTGTGAAGGAAATTGATAAGATCGAAGCAGGGAGTTTATTTACATTGGCGGATGAAGCCAAAACTCAGGGCATTGCGAGAAAAAAAGAGGTAACATATTTAGGACTGAGTTGAAGAGGAAAATCTTCACACAAAGGATTGTGAATCTGTGGAATTCCCTGCCCATTGAATCAGTTGAGGCTTTCTGCTTGGGTATATTTAAAACAAAAATACATAGATTTGTGGGCAGCACGGTGGCACGGTGGTTAGCACTGCTGCCTCACAGCGCCAGAAACGCAGGTTCAAGTCCTGCCTCAGGCGAATGACTGTGTGGAGTTTAAACATGTCTGCGTGGGTTTCCTCTGGGTGCTCCGGTTTCCTTCCACAATCCAAAAATGTGCAGGTTAGGTGAATTGGTCATGCTAAATTGCTCATAGTGTTAGGAGAATGGGTCTGGCTGAGTTACGCTTCGACGGATCAGTGTGGACTTGTTGGGTCAAAGGGCCTGTTTCCACACTGTAAGTCATCTAATTTCTGAACAGTGAATGAATTAAGGATGATAGTGAGTGGGGAGGTGTAGCTGAAAGCACGAAAAGGTCAGTCAAGATCGCGCAGCTCTGTCTATCATTTGCTGCTTATGCCGTTTGGCACGCAAGTAGTGCTGTTTGGTAGTATCTCCAGGTTGACACCTCATTTTTAGGTATGCCTGACGCTGCTCCTGGCATGCCCTCCTGCAATCTCTAATGAACCTGCGTTGATCCCCTGTCTTAATGGTAATGATTGCATGGAGGATATGCCAGGCCATGATGTTTCAAATTGTGCTGGAGCACAGGTCAGCTACTGTTGATGGCCCACAGCGCCTCATGGATGCCCATTCTCAATATGCTAGATCGGTTCGAAGCCTGTCCCATTTAACACGATAATCGTGCAACACAACACGATGGGGTTTATTCTCAATGTGAAGGTGGGACTTCATCTCCACAGTGGAATAGGGTGGGCACTTTTACGTCTACTTTCATGGACAGATACTCCCGTTTCAGGCAGATTAGTCAGAATGTGTTCAAGTATGTTTCTACCTTTCGTTGGTTCCTTCTTCAGCTGCCACAGACCATGTCCAGTAGTTATGTCCTTTATGATCTGACCAACTCGATCAGCAATAGTGGGTCCGAACCATTCTTGTTGGTCGAATCCCTTGAATCACTTGCCACTTCCAACTTTTGTTCAACATGGAGGAGTACTAATTTATCAGTCGAACGAAGATCGTACATAGAAACCACTAAGAAGTTTCCTTCCCCATGTTTAACTTGAAACCCTGAGACTTAATGGGGTCTGGAGTCCAATGTCTAGAATTCCTAGTGAACTCCCTCGTGACTGTATACCACTGCACCACCACCTCCCCTGTCTGTTTTGCCGCTGGAAAAGTAGATATCCAGTGATAGTAACGGTGGCATCTGACCTGTTATCTGTAAGTTATGATTCTGTAAGAATGACTGTCAAGGTGCTGTTGTACTCGTCGGTGAGACAGCTCTCCCAGTTTCGGCACTAGCTCCAAGATGTTGGTAAGGAGGACTTTGTATGGTTGACAGGCCTGTTTGCATTTTTGCCGTTGTCTGTTTTGGTTCCAATTTGTTCCGTCCGGTTTCCTTTCTTTGTTGTGACTTTCTAGAAACTGAAACAACTGACGGGGCTGCTACGCCAGTTCAGAGGACAGTTGCGAATCAACCAAGTTGCTGTGGTTCCGGAGTGACATGGAGACCAGACAAGGTAAGAACTGCCCTGAAATGCATTAGTGAACCACGTGGGTTTTTCTGGCAAATGACAGTGGTTTCATGGTAATTAGTTGAATCTTAATGCCATCGTTTTTAATTATTGAATTCAATTTTCACTGTCTGGAATGGTGGGATTCAAACCCAAATACTCAGAACATTATTCTGGGTTTCTGGATTAATAGCGGAGAGGTGATATCACTGGACCATCGCAGCCCCTTGTACTGGGATAGTAAACATTTCTTTACGTGGGTATTATGGAAGGTTTATTCTGATGCCACTTCTGAAGGAATTCCTAAATCCACTTACGTCGACAGAAATATAGGAGGGTTTGCTATTAATTCGCTGCATTGCCTGCAAGACAGGCAAATTTTCATATGTGTGCCCATTGGGAAAAGTTAACTTTGCTTTCTTGCTGAACAGATGCTACCAGACCGGCTGAGTTTCTCCAGCAGTTTTGGTTTTCCTTGATTCCCTACTGTGTTGACAGAGGTAATTTGGGCCGTCATGACTCCACTGACCCTTTAAATATCATCCCACTCTATCCCCGTGACATTGTAATTCCGATTGTCAAGCAAATAAACCTGCGGATCTTTGGATCGTGGGAGGAAACTGGAGCACCAGGAGAAAACCCAGGTAGACAAGGGGTGAATTACAAACTCCACGCAGTCAGTCTCACAAGGGTTCAATCGAATATTGATCCCTGGTGCTGTGAGGCAGCCGTACTCGCCACTGTGATGATCTTCGTTGCCGACCTACATTATCTTGAGTATTTTCATTTGTATGAAGCGCACCACGCTGTTGTGGAGTGCGCCCCCCCCCTCCCCATCTGCCCTATTATTACCATGCCTGAGGATCACTCACTCTCTTGTTATGAGAGAGAGAGGCTATTGGTCGTCCCGTGTCGAATCAATGATTTGCTCTCAAAGCTGATGCACTTTCTTTATCTCCAGTCAAGCCAGAAAAAAAAGGATTATGGGCTGAGCCTGAATCTTGCAATACAGCAATTAAAACAACAACAACTTGGCATCATAAAGCACCGTTAATGTAAGGCAACTTTCCCATCAGTGTCACTGAACGGGTAACATTTGTGATTACACCCTGAGCAGCAACAGAGCAATGAGTTCCCATAAGCATCAAAGCATTGGTAAGTGACAAATGTTGATTGTCAAGGCATTCTCTGGACATCTCCTCACTTCCCTTCCACCCTATTAATGTATGAAAAAGAAAGAAAAACGTTTTAAAACGGCTTAGACTTCCATGATTATATGGCAGGAGGTAACTCTGAGAAAAATCTTTACGTTCCAGTGGAAGGATAGTGAGCAGAGCAAAACGGGAATGGTAATCAACATAAACTTTGCCTTTCTTCCTATGCAGCTGATATTACTCCGACAGACAGTTTGATCCAAGATTTCCATTTTGAAGATGATGCCACATTTCACTCATTGCCTCAGAATTCATCATCAAAGCGAATTACGAGCCCTTGTTGAATTGGCGGCTGGTACCCTTCTGGCCACTGATGATTCCTCACTTTGTCTGATGGTTAGTGGGGTTAGTTTCCCCACCTCTGCCCTGCTTTGTAATTCGGACATTGGTTTTGCAGGGAGGGAGATGACACATGCTCCAATGTCCCCTTCAAAATCCGTGCCCTGATAAAGAAGACGACTTCCATCTCATCTTGAAAAGAAGGATTCTCGTCGAGGGCAGAGGGCCTTGGCTGGGGAGAGAATGAATTGAGGCAACGGTTTTTCAGGATGTGCCCTTCGATAGAAATTCTGAAGTCGTTACTTTGTGAATCATCGAGTGTAAGATCAAAGGAAGATGGGGCCATTACTAATCGCATTGTTAAATTTAAAGATCTACTTTTTATAGTTTAGTCCAAAGGTGGGGGTCGGGGGGGGGGTGGGGGGGTGGCAGGAGACCTGAAAGCGATGGGGCGCACCTCCCAGTCTATGTGGAGGAAACAATGAATATTTCAGGGTTTCTCACGAGAGCAGGCTGTGTCTACAATTTAAGCTCTTTGGAAGAACAGAGTATTGGAACTGGAGCGGCGGCAAGTTAAATGGGGGACTGTCCTTGAAGCTAAAGGAATCATGGGTAGTATGGACAGGGGTGTGGTAAGGGATTAAAAACCAGGGTAAGAATCCATGGGCAGGAAGGGAAGTAGTTGACCACAGGCAGAGTGAGAAAACTAGGCAGGATCACGGCAACCCGGGCCATTCACCACATAAATACAGCAAGGAGGTTGGATCCTGTTGCAGTGCCAATGGGCTCTCACGGCGAAAAAAACAACAGTCAATTGCTAGAGCTCCTTATCGTTTACTCTGCTGCAGGGAGAAAGGGCAAAATGTTTGGAAATGCAACCGTGTTCCAATTCATAGCCGTTTCCAAGTTTACAAACCAGGATCCAAGTAGGTATGTGGCCACTGTTCACAGAGTTAGGGGTGTACAGCCGGGAGACAGGTCCCTTGTTACAAACGAGCCCAGACCGAGCAAAACGTTCATCACCGCTATCCCTATTTCCTGCAGTTGTCCTATATCCTTCCAAAACATTTTTATGCATGTATATGCACAAATGTCTTTTACTTATTGTTACTATACCACCTTACCTCTTCTACTGGCAGCTCATTCCATATACATACCACCCTCTGCATTAATATATTGCTACTCATGTTCCCTTTTATTCGTCCCCCTAAAACTTAACCTGATGCCCTATAGTCCTTGGTTTCCCAAACATGGGGCAAAAGCATTCACCCTGCCCATGCCTGTCTTGGTCTATACACCTCTATAAGGTCCCCCCAGTCTCCTTACTTCTGAACAAGAAAAGTACTAGTTTGTCTAAACTTTCCCATTACTCAGACCGTTGAATCCTACCAACATCGTTGTAAATTTCTTGTGCACTTTTTCCAGTTCAATAACATGTTTACAGAAGCAAGGTTTCCGAAACTCTACACAATACTGCAAGTACAGTCTCACCAACTTCATATACAAATGTAACATTACTTCGCAACTTCGATACTCAGTGCCCTGACTGATGAAACCCAAGGTACCAAAGCCTTCTTAACTGCCTGTGCACCTGTAAAACCACTTTCAGAGAACTGTGAATCTGAACTTGAAGAAATCTTTGTTCCACTCAATTCCACTCAATTAAGTTGTACTTCTCTAAATGTTTCAAGCAGCTCTATCAACTGTGCTATGTGATCTTTCCAAGTTTCACTCAAGATTGCTACATCTTCCAAAAAGACTGCCGTTTGTTAACCCACCCACAACTCTTGACAAGAGAAGTTGGCTGGTGTATTCTTCATTCCAAAAGGCATTAAAATGCATTGATATAGCTCAATTGGGATTACACACGCAGAAACTTCTTTTGCTTTCTCTGATACAGGAACCTACAAATAACCACCCAGTAAGTCCAACTTTGTGATGCAATTGCCTTATCCAAGGCCTCGAATCTTGGCAATGGGTATGAGTCCGATTTTGAAATGGCGTTGGACTTCTGATCGTCCACACAAAGTAGTTGAGTCCTCTCAGATTACTAACACAGTCGGTGAAATCCACTCGCTCTGACTCGTTTCGATCATATCTTCATTGAGCATCGCATCCACTTTCTCCTGGACCTGTGTGGCTTTGAAAGGATGAAGGGTATAAGGGTGTTGTTTTATCGGAACAGCATTCCCTCAATCTACGTCATACTGAATAGCATTACTCCTCTTCATCTTATTCCTGCACATGTCCTCATATTGCTGCAAAAATCTTTTCAACTGGGTTCTTTGCTCTTGAAACAGAAAGTTCACGAACCGATGCCATTCCTCAATGACTTCCTCATTGTTTTACTTATTTTGAGGCAATCAAACTCCACGACATTTGCATTTGATTCCTCATTCTGCAGGGCAGTAACGAACAACTGTTTCTCACGTTCCCATTCTCTATTATAATAACGTTTCAACATGTTAACTAATGGCATACCCTCCGAATTTTATTTTTTTTTTCATCCGACATCTTTACTAGATAGTTATCAGACTCATTTTGTTTTCTCATTTTGATAGGGATCACTAAACCTGGCTTTGAAATGGCTTCTTCCACTGATAGCAAAACTAATACGTCTGAATTTCAGAGTTTATATCTGCCACACATCCATTCTATGCTGTGCCTTCTGCAGGTGCTGTTTATCTAAACAACCTACCAGATTTAACCTCTCCCTCACCTCCGATATATGATCCAATTCTGAGTTCTCCGACTTTAGTCCTGTCAATTTCTCATCAATTCATTTCAGAGGTCCTGCTACTTCATGTCTAAATATTAACTCAAAGGGAACAAACGGAGTAAATTCATTTTGGGAATCTCTATTGTCAAACAATACGAATGGGATTCCTTTATCGTATTCATTCAGGTAATCATGACAGTATGCACTCAACATGGTCTTGAGGGTTTGAGGCTATCTTTCCGAAGCTTCCTGAGTTTCAGCACGGTACGCACTTGATTCAAAGTGCTGTATGTCTCAGCTATCCACGACTTCCTTAAACTGCCTAGCAGTTTAATTACATACTTGGTCTGATTGAAACTCTCTGGGTTGCTCTTACCTCGGGAAGCAAGCTATTAACGTGTCTATCTCACGTTTTGCCTTCATAATCCATAATGGAATAGCTCGCAGAAATCTGATAGACAATCCATTATAGTTAGCAGTTATTGCTTCCAACTTTTAGTTTTCGGGAAGCTACCTACCAAATTAGTCACAACTCGCCTGAATGCTTCTTCGAATGTGGGAATTGGCAACAGAGTTGTTATTTTCTTACTGCCTGTGGCTTACCTAACGTTTCGCAGATGACATATACGGCAAATATTAGTCATGTCCTTTTGCATTCGCGGCTAAGAGAAAAGCTTTTGTCTTCCTTACACATTGATGAGCTCCGGCTGGTAATTCATGCACTACCCATAACACTCCCTGGCTATATCTTTCCAGAAATATAATCTGGTGCACGTCTGAACATTTTGACTCTTGCAGTAACCTGCTGTAGTATGATTGTTGCCTTCGAATTCTATCTTTTAGATAATAACCTTCGGTGATATATTATGGTTTCTTTTCTGAGTATGCCTCCTCATATATATCTTTTAATTACTCGTGTTTATGTTGCAAGAACATTTGCCTTTCAGGATGAAACACTTCTGTCTGACCCTCTGCTGGTTCAGATGTATTTTTTCTGTGTCATTATTTCAAACAGTGTGTCCGCTAACTGAACCTCAACACTTCCATGTTTCCACTCTTTCTTTCTTCCCTCTCGCCCTTCCTCTCTCTTTGCTCTTTCTTTCTCTCTCTTTACCTTTCTTTGTTTTCTTACTTCGAATTCCTCAAATGAAATTTATGTTTCTCTAACTCTGCTGTACTTGGTTGTTTCCTGACACATGGAAGTGATTGACTAACTAACTTGCTTACAATCGCTGCTTTACCTTTTGTTCTTGGTTCAAACCAATTCCAACCTCTTTGCTAATTCTAAATGTATGGCTTTTTATTTCTGTAATCATAAACTTTCTTGGCAAATTTAGGAATCACATTCAAACCCCAAAAACCTTTTAGCAATCTTAAGAGCCGTTTCTCTCCTTTTTAATTTAAACACAACAAGTGACTCAAATTCAACAAATCGTCTCACCCTACGGTTATTTAAAGATGTGGGACATAACTCGAAAAGTGTTTAAATCTGCTGGGACATTTAGCAATCCAAATCTTTTCATAACTGTCCAAATCTCAGACTGGATTTGTCTATACCTGACCAGATGCTAGAAGAACCAACAAACCGTTACGACACAGCAGTTATCCCTTCTGTTAATGAGCCGAAACACCAAGAAAAACTCATCTCGTCTCTTTATCTGTTAAAGTATGAGTGATAGACAATTGCTAAATTCCACTGTTTAAAGATAACATGTATTTTTTGTACATGAAATGTAAAATTGTGTATTAAACAACAACAACTAACTATATGGCTCCTTTTTCTTAAATGATTGCTCTCTGCCTCTAATTCTATTAAAAAAACATAATATTCCCATAAAGAAAATATGAACATGACGTCAATTTAGGTTTAACACCACAGAGTAGCTGTTTTATTGATGTCTGTCTTGCTCTGGATGCTGATTTCCCTGTGTCACCTTCTGTCTTTTACCGCAAAGATGCTTCATATATAAACAGTACCTTTGCTGCAGAATGTTTTGCCGGAGGTTAGCAGTTGGCCTCTCTCTGCCTAACTGTCAAACTGTCTGCTTCTTTGAACCCAACACATTGCATCATCTCATTGGTTCGAGGTTGACAAGCACAACAAATTCAAACTCGATTTGGTTTTATCATCCTGAGGCACAACTAAATTCATGGGTTAAATTCGAATTGTTGTCAATGCAACTCAGGTATCTATTCGACAGCCAAATGCAACATATTTTCAATTTCCCAGTTCACTCTGAGACTGGTCGTTCGTCTAATGGCAAGTGCGTATAAGTTCTCAGTGCAAAATTGCATTATCTCTCTCCTAAAGGTACAGTACACGCCTACAACTTCATAACATAAATGACAAATGAACTATTTGTGGAGTGATGAGCAAAGACCTTTACTTAGAACATAGAACATAGAAGAATACAGCGCAGTACAGGCCCTTCGGCCCTCGATGTTGCGCCGATCAAAGCCCACCTAACCTACACTAACCCACTATCCTCCATATACCTATCCAATGCCCGCTTAAATACCCATAAAGAGGGAGAGTCCACTACTGCTACTGGCAGGGCATTCCATGAACTTACGACTCGCTGAGTGAAGAACCTACCCCTAACATCAGTCCTTTATCTACCCCCCCTTAATTTAAAGCTACGCCCCCTTGTAATCGCTGACTCCATACGTGGAAAACGGTTCTCACTGTCAACCCTATCTAACCCCCTAATCATCTTGTACACCTCTATCAAGTCACCCCTAAACATTCTTTTCTCCAATGAAAACAACCCCAAGTGCCTCAGCCTTTCCTCATAGGATCTTCCTACCATACCAGGCAACATCCTGGTAAACTTCCTCTGCACCCGTTCCAGTGCCTCCACATCCTTCCTATAGTATGGCGACCAAAACTGAACACAATATTCCAGATGCGGCCGCACCAGAGTCTTATACAACTGCAGCATGACCTCAGGACTCCGGAACTCAATTCCTGTACCAATAAAAGCCAGTACGCCATATGCCTTCTTCACTGCACTATTTACCTGGGTGGCAACTTTCAGAGATCTGTGTACATGGACACCAAGATCCCTCTGCTTTTCCACACTACCAAGTAGTCTACCATTAGCCCAGTAATCCATCTTTTTATTACTCTTACCAAAGTGAATCACCTCACACTTAGCTACATTGAACTCCATTTGCCACCTTTCTGCCCAGCTCTGCAGCTTCTCTATATCCCGCTGTAACCTGCCATATCCTTCCTCACTGTCTACAACTCCTCCGACTTTCGTATCATCCGCAAACTTGCTCACCCAACCTTCTAACCCTTCCTCCAGGTCATTTATAAAAATGACAAACAGCAATGGTCCCAAAACAGATCCTTGCGGAACACCGCTAGTGACGGCACTCCAAGATGAACCTTTGCCATCAACTACTACCCTCTGTCTTCTTCCAGCCAGCCAATTCCTAATCCAAACCTCCAACTCACCCTCAATGCCATATCTCTGTATTTTCTGCAGTAGCCTACCATGGGGGACCTTTCAAACGCTTTACTAAAATCCATATATACCACATCTACCGCTTTCCCCTCATCTACCTCCTTAGTCACCTTCTCAAAGAATTCAATAAGGTTGGTGAGGCACGACCTGCCCTTCACAAAACCATGCTGAGTATCCTTGATCACATCATTCTTATCCAGATGTGCATAAATCCTATCCCTTACAATTCTCTCTAAGACTTTGCCCACAACAGAAGTGAGACTCACTGGCCTATAGTTACTAGGATTATCCCTACTCCCCTTCTTGAACAAGGGAACCACGTTTGCTAGCCTCCAGTCCTCTGGCACTACTCCTGTAGACAAAGAGGACACAAAAATCAAGGCCAATGGCTCTGCAATCTCCTCCCTTGCTTCCCGGAGAATCCTAGGATAAATGCCATCAGGCCCAGGGGACTTATTTATTTTCACCCTTGCCAGAATTTCCAACACCTCTTCTCTACATATCTCAAAGCCATCCATTCTACTTATTCGTGCCTCAGTATTCATATCGACAACAATGTCCTGTTCCTGAGTGAATACTGACGAAAAGTATTCATTCAGTGCCTCCCCAATCTCTTCAGCCTCCACACGCAACTTCCCATTACTATCCTTGATTGGACCTATTCCTACCCTAGTCATTCTTTTATTCCTAACATACCTATAGAAAGCCTTAGGGTTTTCCCTAATCCTACCAACTAAGGACCTTTCATGTCCCCTCCTTGCTGCTCTTAGCTCTCTCTTCAGGTCCTTCCGGGCTACCTTATAACTCTCAATCGCCCCTATTGAACCTTCACGCCTCATCTTTACAAAGGTCGCCCTCTTCCATTTAACAAGGGATTCCAATTCCTTATGAAACCACGGCTCCCTCACACGACCCTTTCCTCCCTGCCTGATAGGTACGTACTTATCAAGGACACTCAATAGTTGCTCCTTGAACAAATTCCACATATCAATTACGCTCTTGCCTTGGAATCTACTTTTCCAATCCACACATCCTAAGTCATGCCTCAACGCATCAGAATTTCCCTGCCCCCAGCTATAACTCTTGCCCTGTAGTACACACTTATCCCTCTCCATCACGAGAGTAAAAATCACCGAATTGTGGTCACTGTCCCCAAAGTGCCCAAACCAGTTCTAATACCTGACCTGGTTCGTTACCCAGAACCAAATCCAGTATGGCCTCACCTCTTATTGGCTTATCTACATATTGTGTCAGGAAACTCTCCTGAACACATTGCACAAACACTGACCCATCTAACGAACTTGAGCTATAGCTTTCCCAATCAATATCAGGAAAGTTAAAGTCTCCCATAACAATCACCCTATTACTGTCACTCTTCTCCTGAATCATCCTCGCAATGCTTTCTTCAACGATTCTAGGACTATTAGGAGGCCTGTAAAAGACTCCTAACAGGGTGACCTCACCTCTCCTATTCCTAATCTCAACCCAAACTACCTCAGATGGCAAATCTTCATCCATCTTCCTTTCCACCGCTGTAATACTATCTTTGACAAGCAAAGCCACACCTCCCCTCTTTTACCCCCACCTCTGACCCTACTAAAACATTTAAACCCTGGAACCTGCAACAGCCAATCCTGCCCCTGATCTAGCCACGTCTCCGTAATAGCCACAACATCGAAGTCCCAGGTACCAACCCACGCTGCGAGTTCACCTACCTTATTTCGTATACTTCTGGCATTAAAGTATACACACTTCAAGCCACTCTTCTGTTTACAGGCACCCTCCTTTAAGATTGATGCCTATTCCTAACCTCCCTACACTCCAGGTCCTGCACCCTAAAGCTACAGTCTGGGTTCCCATGCCCCTGCAGAGTTAGTTTAAACACCCCCCAAGAGCACGAGCAAACCTCCCCCAAGGATACTGGTGCCCCTCAGGTTCAGGTGCAGACCATCCTGTTTATAGAGGTCCCACCTTCCCCAGAAAGAACCCCAGTTATCCAAGTACCGAAATCCCTCCCTCCTGCACCATCCCTGTAGCCCCGCATTTAACTGTTCTCTCTCCCTATTCCTCGACTCTCTATCACGTGGCACGGGTAACAAACCAGAGACAACAACTCTGTTCGTTCTAACTCTGAGCTTCCAACCTAGCTCCCTAAAAGCCTGTCTAACATGCTCAGCACTCCTCCTACCTATGTCATTGGTGCCAATTGTTAGAATTCTTACGGTGTGCAGGTCGGCCGCCCGGTCCATACAGTTCACACCAACCCACTGAAGATCATCCCATCGAATCGCTGTAACTCTGAAATTGCCACAGTTAACCTGCTGAGCATGTACACAAGATGCAAAGTGTCATGGTCAATCCACCTAATCTGCCGATTTTTTGAGTGTTCAACTAGTTCAACCGGACGAAACTCACACAGGCATGGCAGAACATGCAAAGTCCACAAATACATCGCCCAAGGATGGAAACAAATCCCGTTGCCTTGTGCTGTGAGGCAGCAGTAATTAGCACTGAGCCACTGTGCAGCCAGTTCTCATGCTGTTTCGAAGGTACAGAATTGGCAAGCTTGTGGTGAAAAATATCAACCCATGTCTCACATTGAACATGAGAGTGACATGATTTTAAATTGATCTCCTGAAGTTGTTTTGTCGATGCGGGATGATTAGTGCTTCTAAAATTACAAGAGAGATATCTACAGTGGTAGGAGGAGGAGGTGGACATCAAGAATGTGGTGAAAACTGTCGCTCTACATGCTACTTCTGGGCCTTATTGATGCTGCCATCCCTGTTGTCAGCACTGATGTTAGCCATACTCAAGGAAGCCTCAGCTCAGACAGAAACGGCTCTCCATGCTATCAGATCCTTCTCCTTATGAAATCCCGGTCTTCTCGAGCCTCCAAATGTAATAGATTATCATGCAATTGTCTCTGGAGAGTTAACACGAAAAAATAAATGGCGAAGTCGAAAGTGAGGGGAAGGAGCCGGGGGTATTGATTATACAGGCAAGAATATTTAAGTTTTTGTTCAAGTAGTTATTATTCACAATAAAATAAGTGAATTAATGACACACTGGAGAACCGAATGTAATACACACAATGTATAGTACGCACACTGTGGGGTTATTCTTACATTTTGTCATTTTTACCATTCACCAATAATCCTCGCAACTCGATACAAGATGCATCAGTTAATGACTGCAGTGATATGTGAACTCACTTGCAGATTTAGGCTTATTCTGTCCTGGGAATTTTTCTACTTTCAGCATAATTTAACTAGGGTAAAGTCTACTGTTGCTGTAAAAGGGATCAAAGTTTTATTAATTTTACAATATGGTTGAATGGGTATTTTATACCATTTTTGAGCTCATTTCTGAATTCTTGCTGAGTCACAGTGTAAATGAAAGTGTTGGTGCAGGTACTGAGAAGTTGTAACATGACTGTTGCCCGTTCTGTTATATATCGGGGATCTGAGCGGGAGGTATAAAATGCAATATTTGCAATTCGCAAATAAATATTATAAACAAGACGAGCCACCAATAAAATAATGAATGTGCCAGATATACTGAAGAGTAGAACAATGGATCTCCTTCGCTTCTCCATCTCTCGATCTTTGTGATTTTCTCCAATACTGCAGCCCTGGAACCCATGTCGGACTCTGCTTGTCACGACAATGCGTCTGACAGTCAGAATATTGAGGAGAAAAACAAGAAAGAATGGGAGAATGGGAGTTAATACGAAATGAAACATCATAAATGCGGTCCATGACGTGGAAAAAACAACACTTAGTTTCAACCTACATTCCCAGGGAACACTGCCAATCATAAATCGAGCTTCCTGTGTAAAGTACCAGGGAAGGGTTTCCAAACAGCTCAGTGTGCTCACTGTTGTTATAACCACAGTTGCTGTTTTCTCAGTGCAGTACTTTATTTTTAGCTTCTCACAGCAAATGGCCACAAATCGATCAAATGTGAAAGCTACAGTGAGCCAGATAGAAACAACTGTAGCTGCAAAACTCAACGTGGTCGTGAGGCAACAAACAGGTGTAATGAGCAGGAATGAATCTCGGAAATACATTGCAGCCATCCACCTAAGTATTACTTCCATGACCACGACCAGGAGATCAGCCACTGCCATCCCAAAAAGATAGCGAATGATGCATTTGGACAAAGAACACATTCTGCGGGACAGGATGACGATTGCAACGAGGTTAACTAAAAGAGAAAGAAAAATAATCACATAATTTTCTGATCAGATACAGAGTAAAGCACAATTAACATTCTGAGATTCAAATTTGCAATGGTTTTATCCCCTTCAATGATTGAAGATGCCATTTTGCTCAGTACATTAGCTCAATTTTCTTTGGTACATAAGGTTGTTTACCATTTATTTACTCAAAACCTGAATTCAGAAGAATACGCATGCAATCTATTTGAATGGCTGAATTAGAACACAGTGAATGAAGGAAGGGGATAAGATGTTTTATATATGTGGTGTCCATTCATAAACAAGTCTAATCTGCAACCAGCTTGATTGCTGTGGAAAACTGATCGAGTCGATTGTTAAGTAAATTGAAAGGAAGTGGTACACAAAGACAGAATGCATGCAGAAAATAGGTATGGAATAAAGATAAGCTTCGCAGCCAACAGCATTAAAGCAGATATAATCTGCAGTAACCCTTAAACTCTCTTTAAACTCCCGCATCTGACAAGAAGTACGTATCACTTTAATAAAGGCCATGTTTTTCCTTCACAATTAACACATCCGGAAAATAATACCATCTTATTCCTCCAAACACTGCCCCAGGTTAAATTAATAGTTATAGATTAAATTTTGTGTGTAATCAAGAGACATATCTCCAAAAATATATAATCAAGAAATAACCCACTCTACTCACTACTGCAGATTCTCTGTAGGCCACAATTAAAACAGTGCATAACTTATCTGATTCTGTGCTATGAAATTGCCTAAACAGTTCCTCCAAGATCAGTAGTGAATTTCATTCTATTTCATTTTCCCAGATGCACTCCAATATTCAGCGATACATATGAATTCAAACAGCAAAGGCAGTAACTGTGCAAGTTCTCTCTCTCTCCTTCAATGACTTCATCATATGTTTCCTTTGTCGTCCTTCTCCCTTTTAAAACTGCTGTTGTTTTCATTTTTGTTTTTCCAAAGTACCAAACCAATGCAACAGCATATAAAACAGTAATTGCTGCAGTTGGCATTCGAGGAAATCAGCTCCAACTCCTAAAATACCTCAAAAAAGGAGCAACTGTTACAGCCAGAAATGTTTCCTGTCCTCCATCTTGGATTACGAGAATCCTAGTGGCGTGGGAAATCATTTCTCACAAACTTAATTGAGTTTTTTGAGGAAGTAACAAAGAGGATTGATCAGGACAGTGTGGCAGATGTGATCTACATGGACTTCAGTAAGGCGTTCGTCAAGGTTCCCCGTGGGAAACTAATTAGCAAGGTTAGATCTCATGGAATACAGGGAGAACTAGCCATTTGAATGCAGAACTGGCTCAATGTTAGAAGACAGAGAGTGGTGGTGGAGGGCTGTTTTTCAAACTGGAGGCCTGTGACCAGTGGAGTGCCACAAGGATCGGTGCTGGGTCCTCTACTTTTATATCATTTACATAAATGATTTGGATGCGAGCACAAGAGGTACAGTTAGTAAGTTTACAGATGACACCAAAATTGGAGGTGGAGTGAACAGTGAAGTGGGTTACCTCAGTTCACAACAGGATCTTGATCAGATGGGCCAATGGGCTGAGAAGTGGCAGATGGAGTTTAATTCAGATAAATGCGAGGTGCTGCATTTTGGGAAAGCAAATCTTAGCAGGACTTATACACTTAATGATATGGTCCTAGGGATTGTTGCTCAACAAAGGTACCTGGGAGAGCAGGTTCATAGCTCCTTGAAAGTGGAGTCGCAGTTCGATAGGACAGTTAAGAAGGCGTTTGGTATGCTTCGCTTTATAGGTCAGAGTATTGAATACAGGAGTTGGGAGGTCATGTCACGGGGGTGCAGGACATTGGTTAGGCCACTGGTCTTCCTCCTATCAGAAAGATGTTCTGAAATTGAAAGGGTTCAGAAAAGAGTTACAAGGATGTTGCCAGGTTTGGAGGGTTTGAGCTAAAGCAAGTCGCTGAAAAGGCTGGGCTGTTTTCCCTAGAGTGTTGGAGGCTGAGGGGTGACCTTATATATGTTTACAAATTATGAGGGGAATAGGCTAAATAGGCAAAGTCCTTTCCCTGGGACGGGGAGTCATGAACTATAGGGCATGGGTTCAGGGTGAGAGGGAAAAGATATAAAGAGATCTATGGCACAACATTTATCCACACAGAGGGTGGTACATGTATGGAATGAACTGCCACAGGAAGTGTTGGATGCTGGTAAAATTGCAACGTTTAAGAGGCAGTTGGACGAGTATATAAACAGGATAAGTTTGGAGGAATAAGGGCCAGGTGCAGGCAGGTGGAACCAGATTGGGTTGGGATGTCTAGTCGGTATGGACGGGTTGGACTGAAGGGTCTGTTTCCATGCTGTGCATCTCTTTGACTCTATGGATGTATAACTTGTAAAACGTTTGGACCAAACATGCCATTTGCAAAGAAAGGAAGGGTTATGAAAATGAAATGAACACAATTTGACATAAGCAGCTAGTTCGGAATAATAGATGTACGGAGGTTAGTCTGTCCTTAATACTTCATGCACACAAAATCACCATGTGCCAGCTTTTTTTGGTCACCTGAAATTCTTTGAAAATAGTTAACAATGAAGTACGTCTTCGAAGTCGCATATTGGCCAACTGATTTCCTTCAATAAAGGAGACATGTTTTGAGTGTTCTTGAGACGCTATTTAATGATTGAACTCAAATTAACCCCGCAGTAATGGGATTTGAACCTATGCCCAGACAGTTAGAGACTCGGCAATTACTATAGCAGTTGTACTACCACTGTGCCATCACATTTACTTGCAATTCGCTTGCCTGAAAATAGGTATGCGATGGGAAATATTGTAGCAGTGTTTCAGTAAATTTAATATCCAGTAAATGCTTCAAGATCCATATCAATCATCAAACTCTTTGCCCACTGATATTATTGACGAACTAACCATGGGTGCAAAGCATGTTTAATAATTCCACAAGGCTGATTTGTAGAATTCAATTACATTGCAGCCCAACAGACTTGCGCTTTCTCAATTTCCGTGGGAACAAACTTTTAAGGGTGTTTCAAAATCCTGGGTGTGATGAAATGATTCCAGTTTGATCACAGAGGCAGTTTCGAAGTTCTGAATGGCAACAAATTGGTGGAAGAGACATACTGAAAGGAAAAATCTAGAGGGAGCGAGGCCACCCTGAAATATAAATCAATCAGATAGCATTCTGACAGCAAAAAGCAAAATAAATTCTCTAGCGATTTTCTGTGAATGATTTATTAGTTGCGTAGCTACACCTCCCATCTCAGTACATCTTCATCTCCACGTCTCCTCTCATTTATTCTCTCTCCCTCACCGTCACTCTATCTAACAAACTCCAAACTGTGATTTCGCATCTCCGTCTCAACTTTGCGAAACTCAGTAACCCCTCCCAACCACAGCTATTTCCTCCCCTGTCTCTTTACACTGTATCCCTATCACCTCTTCATCATTCGCTCTCTCCGAATCTCTTGCCAATTTTGCTGGCTCTACACATATCTACATAGCTACGTGCCTCCTGTCTTGTTCCCGATCAAATTCTGTCACGGCACATTCTCAACGTTATTTTCTTCTGAACTTACGTTAATCTATGACTGGTGTTTCCTTTTTTTCGCCTTCCACAAATCCGAAATACTCTCAGGCATGCACAAAATTAAACAACATAGCATTAGCAGTGATGTAGGTAAATTCCAAGCAAAGTTTAACACAGAGTACGGTCTGAGTATGTCCTGCTTCTTCACTGTAACATTTGGACTGTAGAGGACCTTTGTTGTCGCTGAAAACACTCACACCAAAGTAATTTTTCAGTGCAACTATGGCTCAGTAGTTCAGCCAGCAGCTTCACAGAGTCAGTGAACTCGGTCCAATTTCAACTTGGTGCAACTTATGCAGTTTTTGTATTCTGCCTGTGGGTGCATGAGATTCCTCTGGATACTCCAGTTTCCTCCCACAGTACAAAAATGTGTAAGGTCGTAAGATTAGAATTCTAAATGGTCTGTAGTGTGCGGAATAAGTGGATTAGGCTTAGGAAATGAAGGGAGAAAGGATTTGTGTGGGTTGGTAAGTATTCTTTGACAGTTTGATGTAGAATTGATGGCCGAATGACCTGCTTCCAAACTTCGGTGATTCGATTATTCTAATTCTGATCGTGAGACTCACACACTAAAACTGTAGATAAACATCTGATTATCTGATCCCTGGCTCTAAGCTAGAAGCCTTTTTACAGCGCATGTGCATAAACACACACACACACACACGGAAAATAACATTCCATTAACACGTGGATCATACGAACATGGAGAAGGAATTACATGCTTAGCCCTTCCATCCTGTTACAATTTCACATCAATTTCAGGCTGACATAGCTATTATCTAAATTCTACATTCCTGAACATTTTTGAATATCCTTGTTAAGCTTTCATCTCATTGGTCATCAAAACATTAACTGCATTCATGATTTTTTAAAAAGGCATTCACTATCCTTTGAAGCACAGAATTCTGAAGACTCACAACCCTCCGAGAGAAAGAGACGTTACCACATTTCTGCCTTAAACATGCCCCTCTGCTTCTTTGTTCAACTACAACTCTGAATGAAGAACTTAACAAATCAAACTTATTGCAATTAAAAAGCAATCTTGTTTGGAACAGGCGGCAGCACTGTGGACAGAATAATTCCTTTAGACAATTGTTAGACTGAACAAACAGCTGTGAGATAAACTCCCTGAGAACTGATGTCAACAAATGCAACAGAGCTCGCATCGATGTTCAGCATCAGCAACAGAGGTTAGAGCTTACCAGGGACTCCAACAGCTGCTAGAATCGGCATGTAAATCCGTTCCACCTGAACAATTGTTGCAGGTTCCATTTCGAGTTGGTCTGAAAACGATAGTTCAGCTGAAGGTCCTATGAACAGGTTAATTTAAATGGTCCACGATATACACAGGGAATAAATCCCCACTGACATTACTGTGAACGGTTTTGTTTCTTTTAGCTACACTTACTTGAACAAACACATTACATCAGCGGCTCTGAAACTGTTTTCAATAACATGTTGGAAATTATTCAAGCAATGAAAAGCCAAAATAATTTGAATGGCAAAACTTGCCCAACAAAGAAAACGTAGCGGAGTTTGCGAAGGAGTGATCCATCAACATGACAATTCAGCTTCACAGTCTCGATTTATCCATATAAGGTTCTGATGTAGAGTCACTGGGCCCAAAATGTTATTTCTGCTTTCTCTCTACAGATGTTGCCAGACTTCTCGAGCATTTTTGAATCTTACACATATTACACATGACTTGTGTTTCATTTATAATAGCTCCTGGTTTATTTGCCATATGTATAGAGTTCAGTGACAGAGCCAGACCGATTACATTCTGTTACGGCAGTTTCTCATTCAGATTTTCAATGTTGCGTCTGATGCATGTTCAGTTAAATTGCCACTTCAGTATATCATTCCAGTGGTATCTGTGGCAATTGTTATGAAGTGGACCAAACCCCCTCAAAATTTAAGGAACAGATATTGCGTGTCCTTGATAGGTATGTCCCTGTCAGAGAGGGAGGAAGTGATAAGGTAAGGGAAGCGTGGTTTACGACAGAAATTGCATTCCTTGTGAAGTGGAAGAAGGAGGCATATTTGTCGATGAGACAAGGTGGTTCAGATGAGGCGATGGAAAGTTACAGATCAGCTAGGAAGGATTTAAAAAGAGAGTTAAGAAGAGGGGGCACGAGCAATCGTTAGCAAATAGAATAAAGGAGGATCCTAAAGCTTTCTACAGGTATGTGAGGAATAAAAGGATGACTAGGGTAGGAATAGGGCCAGTCAAAGACCGAAGTGGGAAGATCAGTGTGGACCCTGTGCAGATCGGAGAGATGCTAATCGAATATTTCTCATCGGTTTTCACTCAAGAAAAGGAGAGTATTGCAGAGGAGAAGAATGAGACATGAGATATATAGACTAGAAAGGATCGACGTTAGTTAGGAGAAGGTGTTAAGACTTCTAGAAGGAGCGAAAGTAGACAAGTCCCCTGGGCTGGATGAAGTTTATCCGACGATTCTCTGGGAAGCTAGAGATGAGACAGCAGAGTCTTTGGCTTTGAACTTTGAGATGTCATTGTCTGCAGGTTTATTGCCAGAAGACTGGAGGATTGCAATTGCTGTGGCCTTGTTCAAGAAGGTCAGTAGAGATGACCCAGATAATTATAGATCAGTGAGCATTACTTCTGCTGTCGTAGAAATTTTGGAAATGATTATACGAGATGAGATTTATAATCATCTCGCAAGCAACAATTTGATTTCAGATAGTCAATGTGGTTTCGTCAAGGGCAGGTCGTGTCTCACAAACCTCGTTGAGTTTTTTGAGAAGGTGACCAAGCATGTAGACGAGGGAAGGACAGTTGACGTGGTATACATGGACTTCAATAAAGCCTTTGACAAGTTTCCACAGGTAGGCTCTTGGAGAAACTGCATAGGCATGGGATTGAGGGTGATTTAGCAGTTTGGATTAGTAACTGGCTTTCTGAAAGAAGGCAGCAAGTGGTAGTTGATAGAAAATATTCAGCCTGGAGTACAGTTACAAGTGGTGTGCCACGATGATCTGTTTTGATCCAGTACTGCTTGTTATTTTTATTAAGAACTTAGTTGCAGGCATAGGTGGATGGATTAGTAAATTTGCAGATGAGACTAAAGTCGGTGGAGTGTTGGATAATTTGGAAGAATGTTATAGTTTGCCGGGGGACTTGGATAAACTGCAGAATTGGACTGAAAGGTGGCAAAGGGAGTTAACTGCAGGTAAATGTGAGGTGATGCACATTGGAAGAATAGCAGGAAGGCAGAGTACTGGGCCAATGGAACGATTATTGGTCATGTGGATGTGCAGACTGATCTTGGGGTGCATATGCATAGATCCTTGAAAGATCCCACCCATGTTGTTAGTGCTGTTAAGCAGGCATGGGGTGTGTTAGGTTTCATTGGTAGAGGGATTACATTCTGGAACCGCAATATCATTCTGCAACAGTACATAATGGTAATGCGGTTGCACTTGGAATATTGTGTACAGTTCTGATCGCGATACTTCGGGAAGAATGTGGAAGCATTGGAAAAGGTGCAGAGGAGAATTACCAGGATATTGCCTGGTCTGGAGGGAAGGTCTTACGTATAAAGGCTGAGCGACTTGGATCTGTTCTCTTTGGAAAGAAGAAGTCTAAAAGGGAATTTAATACAGGCATACAAGATGATCAGAGGATTAGATATAGTAGACAGCGAAAGTCTTTTTCCTAGAATGATGACGTCAGCTTGTACGAGGCGGCATAGCTGCACATTGAGGGGGTGGTAGATTTAAGACAGATGTCAGAGGCAGGTTCTTTACTCAGAGATTGGTAAGTGCGTGGAATGCCCTGCCTGCCAATGTAGTTATCCCAGCGACATTAGGGAGATGGTTTCCTCCTGGTGTGCTGGTTTTCTCCCACAGTCAAAAGATGTGCAGGCCAGTTGATTTGAACATGCTAAAGTGCCCGTAGTTTTAGGTGAAGGGGTAAACGTACGGGAATGGGTTTGGTGGGTTGCTCTTTAGAGGGTCGGTGCAGACTTGTTGAGCCGAAGGGTCTGTTTTCCACACTGTAAGTAGTCTAATATGTGTACATATACTTACACACACGAAGACATATCAAGGAAGCAGGTCAGACCCTAAATTCTATTGAGTGAAAGGCATGACAAAAGTGTACTGTTCCGGATGTGATTCATTTCATCAAACTACCAGGCGTTAAGCAAAATACACTTTGTTCTTACATCACAGTTAAAATGCAGCAACCAATAAGAAATTCACATGACTTTGATGTAATAAAGGTTACCAAATGAATATGTTGCTTAACTATTAATCCTCAACTGTTCCAGAGCAGCAGCATCACATGAACACACGAGTATTGAACAGTTGTTAGCGGACCCGAAACTTTAACTGTGATTTCTCTGTACAGATGCCGCCAGAACTGCTGAATTTTCCCAGCAACGTCTGTTGTTTTTATTCCACAAACACACTTCGTTAATTTTCATCTGCTATCACCAGTTATGGAGAAAAAAAAAACATAGGAAAACTAAACTGTCTTGCAACACAGAGAGAACAGAGGCGGTTTAGTTTCTGCAGAAGAGACAGATCGGTATCTATCAGCTTAACCTCTGTCCAAACATCACCTCTACCTAAACTGAAGAGCAATTAAAACTTTGAGTTTGTGTGAGCCTGATTCCAGCCACATATTGATTTACTTGAAAAATAAAATCTTTTTGAGCTCAATACTGTTTAACCATTGTTTCTGAAGCAGGCAAATCATCATAATTTTGGCAACACCTCCTTGCAAGAGAAAGAAAACAAAAGAAATTATTTTAAACGCGCAGTAATATGTCACATTACATAGAGACAAACACTCAACTTCGCTTTTATCTCATATTTCTGTGCCTTTTTTCACCATAAGTGTTCAAATATTTACTGGACATGAAGTAAACATTGCTGTGAAGTTTCATCAAGGTCTTATGACATCTCCATTGTTCACACTTACTGAAGCAGTCGATGCCCAAATGCACCAATCCTGGACAATATCTCGCCATGAGCTGGAAACTATCAAATCATATTCACAGCACATAAATGCCAGGAAATGACCAAATCCAACAAAGTGTAATGCGACCATATGTTTTGACGATCTCTGAATCACATCACCATCAACATCCTGGAGATTACTGTTTAGAGGGATTTAACAATCTCACTGAGACATTCATTATCATCAGTGAGTTCGCAAACTAATAATACGAGTTGTCATATTGAAACTGAACTGGATTAGCTGTATAAATATGGTGACTGCAAGATGTTGGGGAGCATTCAGCAAGATCTCACCTTCTAACTCATCGAAGGCGATCCACTACCTGCAAAGCACAATCACCAAAAGTCTTCACTTGCCAGGATGAATTCTTCTTCAACAAAACTCAAGGAGTTTGATGGCACCTAGGCAAAATTATCTCTTTCTTTTCGCGATATTTTCATTAAATTCGTCTCACTCCGACACCAGCGATCAGTAACGCGCCGTGTAGTACAGAGACTCATCAAGGTTGTTCAGTCAGCATCGTCTAAACACACAACCTCTATCGTTTTCAACAACTAGTCAATAGATACTTGAGAACACCACCCTGAGGTTGCTCTCCGAGCATTACATCAGTTACATTTACATACAAATTGCTGTTCCTTCACTAGTTGGGAAGAATGATAAATCGGGGAATGGTCAACTATAGTAAAATTCGGCAGGAGCTGAGGTGTGTGGATAGTTGGCAGCTGTTTAAGGATAACCCTACTTTGATTATGTGCGAAGACTTTAAAGAGTATCGGGAATCTGAAATGAGGAATATAGGCAACTAATTTGGCTCATGTGAAATCTGTAGCAAAGCAAGTTAACGAAAATCCCAAAGCCTTCCATTCTTGTATTCGGATCAAGAGGGTAAATGGAGAAAGGGTTGACCCATTTCAGGCCAAAGCAGGAAAGCTATGCCTGGAGTCATGGAAATTTGGCAATATTCTAAAGGAGTACTTAGTGTCAGTATTCAACAAAGAGAGGGACATGATGGATATTGAAATTAGGGACCGATGTATGATTACTCTCGGTCAAGTTGGCAGAAGGAGCGAGGGCGTGTGGTTTATTTTTAAAGGCATTAACGTGAACAAGACGTCATGTCTGGTTTGGATTTATCCCAGGTTAGTGAGGGAAGTGAGAGGGGATATAGCTGGGGCCTTTTCAGACACCTTTGCGGCATCATTGTGCTGGATGACTAGAGCCTTGCTAATGCCGTCCCGTTGTTCAAGAAGAGTCGTAAGGGCAATCCAGGTCATTGTAGTCCGATGTGCCTGAAGTCAGTGGTAGAAAAGCTGCTGGAGAAGATGGTGAGGACAAGATCTACTTCCATTTAGCATTAAAATTGGCTTATCCATGATAGGCAGCATGGTTCTGTATTGGGAACATCATGCCTTACCAACTTAGTAAATTTTTTTGAGGAAGTGACAAAACAATGCACGAAAATTGAGGGCAGACCTGTAGATATCATATGCATAGACTTCAGTACGGCATTTCATAAGTTTCCCCATGTAGGCCGATGTAGAAAATGCAGTCACATGGAGTCCAGGGTGTCCAACATAGATGAATAGAGAACTGGCAGAACAGCAGGAGACGAAGAGTAGTAGTGTAAGGGAACTTTGAAAATAGTTATGTTACCAATAGTGCTCCACACTGATACATGCTGCAACCACTGCTGTTTGTGATATACATAAATTATCTGGAGAAATATAAAAAAAAGTTCTTATTCGGAAGTTTGCAGATGGCACTAAATCTCGTTGAGTAGCAAATAGTGAAGGGAACTGCGAGAAAAAGTAGCACAGTACATATAGATTGGATGGTTGGGTGGAGAAATGGCAGATAAAGTTCAATCCGGGCATGTGCAAGGTGATGCATTTTCGAAGATCCGATTTATGAGCAACATTTTCGCTAAATGAAAAAGTCCTGGGGAAAATTAATGTACATTGAGATATGCGTGTTCAATCCATTATGCCATGAAGCTGGCAACGCGAGTTGATAGAGTGGTCAAGAAGGCAAATGGCATGCTTTCTTTGAGCGGACATGGTATTGACTACAAGTGTTGGCAAGTGATGTTCCAGTTGTAAACAGCATTGGTTCGGCCACGTTTGGAATTATGTGTACAGCTCTTAGGGCGCCACATTGCCGGAAGGATGTGAACGTCATGGAGATGGTTCAGCGGAGGTTCACCAGGATTATGCCTGGTATGGAGGGCGCTAGTTGTGAAGAGAAATTGAGTAGATTAGGTTTGTTTTCGTTAGAAAGACAAAGTTTCAGGAGGGAACTGATTGAGATCTAACAAATTATGGGTGGTATAGACAAGGTGAACGGCAAGAAGTTTTTTTTTCCCCAGAGCGGAGGACTGAATTACTAGGCGTCAAGAGTCCAAGGTGAGTGAGGTAAAGTTGAAGGGAACTATGCGTGGACATTTCTTTAGCCAGATGCTGGTGCGCAACTGGTATGTGATGCCAGTTCAGTTAGTAGAGATGGATACGATAGCATCATTTAAGAAGTATATAGACAAATACCTAACTGAGCAGGGAGCAGAGGGATACACATCCTATGAAAATAGGCGAAAACTTTAGATATAGGATCTAGACAGGTGCAGGTTTGGAGGGTTTAAGTGCCTGTTCACGTGCTGCAATTTACTCTTTGTTCCATGGACAAAACAAAGCTGGAACAACTGGCCAATCCCTTTTGCACATTTTGTCAACTTGAAAGCCTCTTCTCTGAGGCTTCTCTTCCCTGTTAGTTATGGTCAAATCGGCCCTCAAACCCATCTAAACCAGGCACAGTGGAATGTGGGTTTGAGACCCCTCGAAAAAAAAAGAAGTATGAACCTAACCTTGTTAACGGAGTAGCATCCTCCCAAATATCGTACTTGGAAATGTGGCTGAAGCATGTTCAATCGAAAATATTCAAGAAGGGATGTTGCATTGGAAGTAGAATGCAAATGGTGAGCAGGGATGTTGGAGGGCAGGGTGTGTTGGTGGAATGACTCATAGTCACGTTGGGAATGAAGTGCTCTCGCATCGGCATGATGAACGAACAGCTGCTCTGTGCCTTGTGAACCTTTCTGCGCCTTGATGTTGGCTCCTGCCCGTGACAGCTGACCGTAAGCATCGGTCATGGAGTTTAATCCAATGGAATCAGATCTGAGTTTTAAAACAATAAACTGGAGTGATGTTGGGAATGGATCGTTCCTGCTTGCTCCAAGCGTTTGGGGGTGGTGTCCATTGGGAGAGGCCAGAGGAACGCTGTGTCAGTTCAAGTCTTCCTTTTTGAATCTCTGCTCTCACTGACTCACGGCCAGACATTGCCAAGACACCAACACTGTTCAAACGAACACAAGTTTGTCCATTCCACACGGGCAAAACAAAATGACAGCTTTCCCAAAAGGACGAAGGTGAAGCGTGGTTGGGTGGCACAGGGAAGCATGGAGGTGTGCGGTTCTGAACGAATTTGATCTGAATGATGCCAATCTGAATCCATGCAGTACTCTCTCCCATGAATCTTTCTCCCTTGTCCAATAGGGTTGATTGGGAGTGAGAGAAATTGGTCCACGATGCACTTGCTGAATATGCTTTTGCGAACAAACCTCCACTTTGCAAATTAACGCGGCATGGTGGCTCAGTGGTTAGCACTGCTGCGTCACAGCGCCAGGGTATGGAAGCGCTGCTATAGCAAAATTCCACAGGAGAAGGGGAGTGTGGATAAGTTGCAGCTGTTTATGGGTAAATCTATATTGGATATGTTGGGGGCTTGTAAACTGAGGCTTATTACACTGGAGGACAGACATGTAGCTATGAAGGTGAACAATAGAAATGGGAAGATTGGGAACATTGGTGACAGGCGAATTTGTGAGAAAAGCTAAGACGATAAATGAAACATGCATAAGATTTGTGCAATTGTAAACTGACGAAACTTTGAACGAATATCGGGAAAGTAGGACCAATATGAAACGAGGAATTTAAAAAAAACTAACATGGTTCAATTAATATCAGTAGCAAAATTTGTTAAGGAAGATCTTTCATTTTTTTAAATAGTGAGGAAGAAGGTAAATAGAGAATGGATTGGCCCAATTGAGGACAAAGCAGGAAAGCTAAGCCTGGGGTAATAGAAACTAGGTAAGAACACGTGTACTTAGTGTTGGTATTCACGGAGGAGAGATACATGACGGATATTGAAGTGTTTGATTACTTTTGGTTACGTTGGCATAAGGAGGGAGGAGGTGTTGTGCATTCTAAAAGGCATTAACATGAACAGGTCCTCAGGTTTGGTTTGCATCTATCGCAGGTTACTAAGGGAAGCGAGAGAGAATGTAGTTGGTGCCTTAACAGACACCTTTGCAGCATCATTGAAGACTGAATTTGTCCCGGAGGACCCGAGCATTGCTAATGTTCTCCGGTTGTTTAAGAAGTGTCGCAAAGGTAATCCAGGTCATTATAGACAGGTGTGCATGACGTTAGGGTAGAAAAGCTGCTGGAGAAGATGGTGACGAATAGAATCTATTTCCATGTAGAAGAAAATGGTCTTCCCCGTGATAGGTGGCATGGTTTTGAGGAGAGAACATAATTTCTTACCAATGCAGTTGTTTTTTGGAGCAAGTGACAAAGCAATGGCTGAAGAATGAGGGAAGGCCTGTAGATGTCATATACATAGACTTTAATAAGGCGTTTGGTTAGTTGCCCCATGGTAGGCTGGTGAAGAAAGTGAAGTCACACGGAGTACAGGGTGTACTAGCTAGATGGATAGAGACCTGGATAAATAGCAGGAGACAGAGAGTAGTAGTGGAAAGCAGTTTATCAAAATGGAGAGAAGTTACCAGTGGTATTGCGCACAGAAATGTGCTGCAACCATACTTATGTTGTTTGTGAAATGCACAAATGATCTGGAGGAAAGTATAAAAGTTCTGATCAGCAACTTTGCAGATGACACTCAAGTTAGTAAAGGGGATTGTGAGAATGTGGCAGAATGGTTAAATGGAGATGGTTAAATGGAGACGAGCAGACGAAGTTCAAACTGGTCTTTTGCAATGTGATGCATTTCAGAACATCCTATCCTCGAACAATTTTTTTGATAAATGAAAAAGCCCTGGTGCACAGTGAGATCTGCATTGTCAGATCCATTGTGTGCTGACGTTAGCAATGCAGGCCGATAGACTGGTCAAGAAGTCATGAGGCAAGTTTTTTTTCATCAGACGGGGTATTGACGACAAGTGTTGGTAGGTGATGTTCCAGTTGTAAACGGCATTGGATCGGCCACATTTGGAATACTGAATGCACCTCTGGTCGCCACATTGTCAGAAGGATGTAGATGCTTTGGAGAGTGTGCAATGGAGATTCACTAGGATGTGGAGGGCGCTAGCTCTGAATAGAGGTTGAGTAGGTTACATTTATTTCCATTAGAAACACGATGGTTGAGAAGGAACGTATTGAGGTCTACCAAACTATGGGAGGTTAAGAGATGGTGAACATTAAGAAGCTTTTTCCTAGAGCAACAGGGACTGAATGACGAGGCGTCACGATTTCAAGGTGTGTGTGATAAAGCTGAAGAGGACTATGTGTGGACTTTTCTTTATTCAGAATTTAGTAGGTTCCTGGTTCGTGATACCAGTGCAGGTGGCAGAGACGGCTGCGAGAGCATCATTTAAGAATTATCTAGACAAATACTTTACTAGCCAGAGAGCAGAGGGATACAGATTATTTGAAAATAGATGAAAACTTTAGATAGATGATCTCAATAAGCACAGGCTTGGAAGCTGAAGGGCCTGTTCACATGCTGTAATTTTATTTGTTCTTTGTTCTTTGTGGAAGCAGAGAAAAGCTGAGGTCGAAGAACTGAGCAATCCCCTTTTCACGTGTGTTTCTTTATAACTTGAAAGCCTTTTTCCCTGAGACACATCTGTTAGTTATGGTGAAACTGGCCCTAAACCCATCTAAACCAGACACGTTGGAATCTGTGTTTGAGACCTCTCTAAAAAGAAACACGTGCAACCTAACCTTGTTAACATTGGGAAGCATCCACCCAAATGTAGTGCCTGGCAATGTAGCGGTGTCACGTTCAATTCAAAACATTCAAGAGGGGATATTTGATGGGAATTAGAATGGAAATAGTAAGCAGGGTTGGGGGGGGGGGGTGCAACAGAAAGTGAGAACTGCAGACGTTGCAGATCCGACTCGAGAATGTGATGCTGGAAAATCATAGCAGGTCAGGCAGCATTCGAGGAACAGGATGCTTAAGCCCTCCATCAGGAATGATGTGTGGCATTAGATTGGTTTTAGGGCCAATTTGACAATGATTTTCAGATACTTCCTCATGGAAAAGGCTTTCAAGTTTAAAAACAAACACATGGGCAAAGGGAATTGGCCATTCTGGTTTATGTCCAAATCGTCGATTCTCCTGCTCCTCGGATGCTGCCTGACCAGCACCACATTCTCGATTGGAATGACACAGAGTGACGATGCGAATGACATGCTCTCACATTGCTATAATGGCTGAACTGCCTCTTAATGCCTTGTGAACCATTCCGCACCTTACTGTTAGGTCCAGCCTGTGACAGGTGACCTTAATCATCGGTCATGGAGTTTATTCCGATAGATTCAGTTCTGATTTTTAAACCAGTAAACGGGAGTCACGTTGGAAATGGATCGTACCTGTTGGCTCCAAGTGTTTGGTGTGTATTGGGTGAGGCCAGAGGAACACAGTGTCAGTGATCTCATGGTCAATCTCAGTTGAAACCAGGTCCTGTCAATTTAAGTCTTCATTTGCCAGTCTCTGCCCCCAATGCCTCACAACCAGACATTGCCAAGACAACAAAACTGTTAAGACAAACATTAAGTACATTATGTTCTATGTATTTACTGTCACTGGCCTATACAATAAAATGTTCATCACTTTCGTCGATGACTAATAGAGGATTAATGAACATTGATAGTCAGTTTAGATATTGCCTTTTTTATTGTGAAGAGGATATTGTGGACAGGTCACAACTGAGTAATTTTCCAAGTTACTGAGTGAATGCTAGATTTAAACTTGAGTGAAATGGTTCCTTTGGAATGTGGTTCTGCAACACAAATGGTCAGTAATATTTCCAGAATGCGATTAGGAAACTACCTCTTGAAGGTTTGAGGATCACGATATATTTCTTGCTACAGTCTAATATAAGGTTCTGAAGTACAGTCATTTATGACACAAAGCATAATTCTTGTTTCTCTCACATGAATTCTGCCATACTCACTGATCCTCTCCAGCAGTCCCTGCATCTGTGTCGAATTTCCAGCATGAACAGTCGTTTACTTTTATCTGACGTCTGATTAAACTCGATTTAAATGACATAGGCACTTAAAATATTTTGGAAGAATTTCAATTCATTTTGCGACTGCGTCAGATGAATAGTGTACACTGTCAGAAAGTATAAAAGTCACATCAGTGTTGGGACAAAAGAAAATCAAGTATGGAACTCACATTAAACTTTGAATATGCACGAACCCCACGCATCAATTTTTCAACTTTTTGGAACTCTTCTTCCAAATCACATCCCTCTTCTTCTTAAAAACTTCCTGAAATATTTCAATAGTACATTTTTGCAGACGTTGTTTTTGGATTTGCTCCTTACCCTCACACATTAACTGTACTTCTCCAAGCCCGCAATTGCATAGGGTGATCATATTACAAAGTGTGATCATCATAGTGTTTTAATCGAAAATTGGCATCACCAATCATCAGCTTCTGATTGGTTCCCGATGGGGCAGATCATTTGGAGAGAGCATGCAGAAGCGACTGTCAGGAATAGTTTCGGGAATGAGGAACTTCAGGTCAGACTGAAGATGTTGAGATTTATCTCTTAGAGAGAAAGATCTGCAAAATCGTATGAAATGAACACAATAGGTCGCAGAAGTTGTTTCCTTTCAAACAAAAGTGACCCCGTGGTCTCATACCTGAAGTTCCATGCAAAGGAAGACAGTGTGGTATGAGAAAAAGAGAAAGAACGGCGTTCAGTTCGGATCCGAAATGCACTGCCTGGAATTGTATGTTTATTTGAAGCATTCAAGAGGCCCATTGTTATATTGGGGAGAGACAGAGAGCTAATGTAATGAGGCACAGGGATCTGAAAAAAAGGATCACCCCAGGTAATAGATTCAGAATACGTAATACAACTGGTAGGCACATGTTGGCTGATTGACCGCCTTCTGTATTTCTAAAGTCTTACAATATTGTTCCAGCTCACAGTGACTGCCACTGATACATTTTTAATTGCAGCTGACACTGAATTGAGGCCTTTCTCTTTCTTAATGGTGGGTTGTATCAGTGGAATGATCTTTTAATACTTGCGATTTTAATGCCTTCATTCTTGCACAATGACACATCGGTCCTGGCACATTCGCTTGCATCATGGCCACAGACAAGGTCCTTAAAGGATGAACAATGACCGCTGCTCGTTTTTCTGATGCTCCTCTTCCCGTACGGGAATAGATTTCTCTGCATTTCTCGAGTGATTTGCATTACACACGGAATGAGGGCAACATGATTCTCTGGGTTGTTAGCCATAAATGGAAAGCTGACAAAATCTGGAGCTGTTTCTCTCTGAATGGTTAGGCTGAGACGAGCTTTCATAACCGGCTTGTTGTATCAAATAATTAAGTTAAATTAGAAGTGAGGAGCGTGTACGTTTTTAGGTGATAATCAGATCAACCATGAATATAATAAGTGATGCAACACTCGCGAGGAGGTGAATAGCTCATTCCTGCTTCTTCAATGTATGTTAAACTTCAAGCTCAGAGAGTTATCGATGGGAAGAGAGAGAAAACGATGGTAACGCTTTTGGAATGGTTCACAATGAGAGATCGATAGACATGGTAAAGAGAAAATGGAAGATGGCAATCTCCCTCCAGAAGTGAGCGACGATGCCCTCCACCACAGCTCCTCCACTTCCCGCTCCTCCGCCCTTGAGCCCCGCCCCTCCAATCACCACCAGGACTGAACCCCATTGGTCCTCACCTACCACCCCACCAACCTCCATATACATCGTATCATCCGTCGTCATTTCTGTCACCTCCAAACGGACCCCAGCACCAGGGAAATATTTCCCTCCCCTCCCCTATCTGCGTTCCGAAAAGACCACTCCCTCCGTGACTCCCTCATTAGGTCCACACCCCCCACCAACCCAACCTCCACTCCCGGCACCTTCCCCTGCAACTGTAAGAAATGCAAAACTTGCGCCCACGCCTTCTCCCCTTACTTCCCTCCAAGGCCCCAAGGGATCCTTCCATATCCGCCACAAATTCACCTGCACCTCTTCACACATCATTTGCTGCATCCGCTGCACCCGACGTGGCCTCCTCTATATTGGGGAGACAGGCCGCCTACTTGTGGAAAGTTTCAGAGAACACCTCTGGGACACCCGGACCAACCAGCCCAACCACCCCGTGGCTCAACACTTCAAATCCCCCTCCCACTCCGCCAAGGACATGCAAGTTCTTGGACTCCTCCATCGCCAGACCATAGCAACACGACGGCTGGAGGAAGAGCACCTCATCTTCCGCCTAGGAACCCTCCAACCACAAGGGATGAACTCAGATTTCTCCAGTTTCCTCTTCCCCCCCCCCACCTTGTCTCAGTCCCAATCCTCGAACTCAGCACCGCCTTCCTAACCTGCAATCTTCTTCCTGACCTCTCTTCCCCACCCCCACTCCGGCCTATCACACTCACCTTGACCTTTCCAACGCCCTTCCCCCGAGTCCCTCTTCCCTAGCTTTCATCTTAGTCTGCTGGACACACTTTCCTCATTCTTTACAAGGGCTCATGTCCGAAACGTCGATTCTCCTGCTCCTTGGATGCTGCCTGACCTGCTGTGCTTTTCCAACAACATATTTTCAGCTCTGATCTCCAGCATCTGCAGTCTTCACTTTCTCCTGAAAGAGAAAATGGAGACATACCCAAATAAGTTCGTGATACAGGGGAAATGTGGAATAACATTGGGAATGGATAATGTGAAATTTTATAGGAAAGCAGCTTTTGCGTGCCTTGGATGTGTTGCTCCCTCAGATATGTGGTACAGCAATAAATGTGGATCTGTAACATTGCAATTCGTTTGAAAGTCTCACAATGCTCGCTCACAATGAATATCCCAAACAATATTTCAACTTTTCCCAAACTTCAATGATTCAGAAAAGGCACATCCTATTTTGTAAATCTCTAACATGGCAGTACAGATACGAAAAGAGGTAAACAGAAGAAAGGAAGCTGTAATTTTACACGGAACATCGAAGCATTTGTATAATGTTAACAGAAATTGCTGAGTTGATTGGAGTTGGAGATTTTTAAGTCATCATACAATGAGGAAGTGTCAAATCGCTTTCTAAACTGCAGATCACTTCAGGTATATTCAATAGACACCATTGAGAATGTTACATGCCACAGTGAATAAAGGAATATATTGACTCAATTGATAAGGTACAAACAACAGTTACTGCAGAAAACAAGACATCAACGTCTTATAGCACATATACCACCTTGACGCAAATTCATAACATGGAAGAGAAACATAGCAAAGAACACAAACGTAACGTACAACAGACATTTGAGATTAATTGTCAATTGTCAATTGTCATTCAGCTGACGTTAATATGCCGATGCTATAGAGTTTGTACAATTTAAATTCGTGAGACAATGGTAATGAATGGTGTTAAAGCACCATTTCCTCATCTAAATACTGACGGTACAAAAAGAAGGAAGCTGTTCCACCATCCAGCTAGCAATGGCATTCGAGATGATCTGGGATTGTCTTTCAAATCAGAATTGTCTTTCTTCCTTTTCCATTTGATTTCTTCATTCTTCAGAACAATAGCTATCTCACG
Source organism: Chiloscyllium punctatum (assembly GCF_047496795.1). Taxonomy (NCBI): domain Eukaryota; kingdom Metazoa; phylum Chordata; class Chondrichthyes; order Orectolobiformes; family Hemiscylliidae; genus Chiloscyllium; species Chiloscyllium punctatum. The sequence goes on along the minus strand of NC_092773.1, from coordinate 48,937,131 downwards.
CTTCACGATATTCAATCATAATGCCTGAACCGTTGCGTGTGGTATAGAGGTCCATGAAATCACAAGTCTCTGGGTGAAATATTTTTGGGTCACCTCAATGTGAAAACCCCTCTTTCTACTCTTAAACTGTTACCTCTGTTTCTGGGCTACTTGCAGATGAGAAATATCATTCTTTATTTAAATTGCCTAGCACTCTTACAATTTTGAAGTTGTCTGTAAGATTCCGCAGAGTGCATTCATCTGAACTCGTGAATAGAGTCATCCTGCAAAAAAAGATTGTGGAAACTGAAGATCAAAAGCAACTAAACAAAGTAGTCGTTGTGAAAAGGTTCTAAAATGACATGAGGAATTTCAAATCAGCCATGATTAAATTAGAAAACCAAGTTGGCATTTCTTTGCTCCACCGCTTTTGATCTTCTGGTATTACATTTACCTGAGCGAATTATGAAAGGTGATACTAATGGCTACTTCCACAAAAAAGCAAACAAGGCTCCACATCCTTATTTGTGAAACAAAGCAACATGATAACCATTTGTAACAGCATCATTTCCTCATCCAAGCATAGACGATACATTTGTAGTGAGAGACTTCAGAACGTGCGACAATGATAGGAATTAACTTCCTGTTGGAGTAAACGTTAAGGCTGGTAACAGTAAGGAGCAATAAATGAGGAAACATAATAATATACTTGTCAATAATGAGAAAGAATCAGGTATTAGATATGAACTGCTGAGCCAAGTGAATATCTTGCAGCGTATAAATAATGTCGGGATATTCTTAAGAGGGTAATCAAGAGGACAAAAACTTGATGTGAGCTCGCTTTTGCAGATAAAGTTAAGTGTAATCCAATGAAATTTCACAAGTAAATTTAGAACAAAGCAGCAACGAGCGAGGAAATAGTGCCTCTTAAAGTTCAACGAGGTTTTCCACGTGTTGAACCTCAGGTGATGTGAGTGACACTGAATGAAACGTTCGTGTCGATTTTTAATGTGGAGAAGTCATTGGAGAATTCAGGAAAACAAATGTCCATGTTTTGTAAACAGTTCACTTTACGAAGAGGAAGTGCTGAAGGTCTTAGAAAAACATAAAGGTGGATAGGTCTCCGGCACATGATCAACTGTATTCCAAAAGGTTGTGGAAAGCTATGGTTAAAATAAATTGCGGATCCTAGCAGAAAAAAGGTATCATTTACAACAAATGATGATGTGAGGTAGTGGGGAACAACGGAGTTTATGACTTTATTTAACAACGGCTGAAAGCAGAAGACTGGGGTCGACATAAAGCCTGACATTAGTGGTGGATAAGTTGTTGGAGGTCATTCTGAAACAATGATTTGCATGCATTTGGACGGGCCAGAACTAACTAAGGTATAGTCAGCATGGTTTTATGATAGTGAAATCGTGTATAAGGAATTGAATGAGTCTTTTAAGGAAGTAGACAAAAAGACTGATGAGGGGACAAAGGTAGATATTGTCTACATGGACTTTAGTAAAATCTTGACACAGTTCTAAATTATAAACTTAGATGAAATGGGATTCACGGTGAGCTTGCCAACTGGACACACAATTGGCTTTATATGACTCGACAGAGGGTCGTGGTGGAGTGTTGTTTTACGTACTGGATGTCAGTGAATAGCGGTATTAATAGGGATCGTTGCTCGGCAACCTCTTTTTAGTAATTTATGAAAAAAATGAGAGTGAGAATTTAAAAGGCCTGGCTTGTATGTTTGCGCACGACTTTTAAAGAGATGGCATAGTGGACAGTGAATACAGTTATCCAAGATTACATTTTTTTAAAATTAGGTTACAGGGGTAAGAAGTGTAGGTGGTGTTTAATTTACATTAAGGGAAGGCATTGTAGTCAGCTAAAACAAACAATGGCAGGATTTATACAAAAAAATAGTCGGGCACGAGGTACTATTGAAGAATGGACCGAACTAGGTGATCAGGTACATAATTCCTTGACTTCTTTTTTTCACTTGCAGACAGGTTGGTTAAGAAAGCGTTTAGCACGCTTGTTTTCATTGCTGAGAACATTGAATATAGGATTTGGGACTTGTTGTTCAAAAGGAAGTTGTTGAGGACATTTTCTGTAGAACTGTATGCAGTTCTCGTCGCACTGCTCCAGGGAGGGTATTATTAACTTCAAGAGGGTTCAGAAAGTTTTGACCAGAATATTGCTAAGAATAGAATATAGAACAATAGAGCACAGTACATTTCATTTGACCTACGACTTTGTGCAGAGCATTTATGTAAATCTAAGTTCAACCTAATCTACAGAACCCTCAGCTTCCTGCTGTTCTTATGCTTGACCAGCATTCGCTGAAATGTCGCCAAGTCCCTGACTCTGCCACTACCAGTGGGAGTGCATTCTACGCTCCCATCACTCTCTGCATAAAGAAACTACCCCAGACATCTGCACTGTATCTTCGGCTAGTCACCATAAAAATTATGATCCCTCGTGACAGTCATTTCTGCGCTGGGGAAAAGTCTTTGACTATCTTCTTTTTGTTCCTTTCATAACGTTGAACGTCTCTATGAAGTCACCTCCCTTCCTTCTTCTCAACAGTGTGAAAAGCCCGACCTCGTTCAACCTCTCTTCATAAGTCAAGTACTTCAATCCAGGCAGCATCCTGTTAAATCTCCACTGCACACTTTGGAATGCATCGACATCATTCCGATAATGAGGTGACCACAAGTGGACTCAAATGCCAAGTACTGTCAAACTCGTATTTTATAGAGCAAAACCTCGCTGCTTTTAAATTCAATCGACTTGTTAATGGAAGCCTAAACATCATATGTCTTCTGAACAACCCGGTCAACGTGGATGGCAACTTTAAGGGATCTACCTGCTTGGACCACAAGATCCAGTTGTTGCACCACATTGCCAATAATTCTATCTTTAACTCTGTCTTCAGCATTCAAATCCGACTTTCTAAAATGAATCACTTCACATTTATCCAGGTTTAATTCGATATGCTACTTCTTAGCCCAGCTCTTCGTCCTGTCAATGCTTTGTTGTCGCCTGAAAAAGCCTTCGACACTATCTACAACACCACCGATTTATTTTGTCATCGCAAATTTAATAACCCAGCATTCCACTTCATTTTCCAAGTCATTTTTCAAAATTGCAAAGATCAGAGTCCATAGAACAGATCGCTGTGGGACAACACTGGACACCGACCTCCAAACAGAATATTTTCGATCCACTGCCACTCCTTGTGTCCTTTTGGCCACCCAAAGCTGTGTCCAAGAATTGACATTTACTTTTATCCCAGACCTTTTACACTGAATGACCCTACCTGGGAAACCTAATCAAATGCCTTACTGGAATCCATATGCCCGACATCCACTGCTCGAACCACGACTCGTCACATCCTCAAATAACTCAAACAAGCCTTGTGAGGCATGATCTGTTCCTCACAAAGCCATGCTGATCTCTTTAATCAAACTATGTTTTTTTCCAAATAGACATGAATCACATGTCTTTGAATTGTGGCTTGCTGTTGCGTGATTTTTAACTTTTCTACCCCAGTCCAACACTGGCCCCTCCTCATCTTGAAAGAGCAGAATATTTCTTTTGGTGCTGTGCCTGTCATGTGAGTGTCTCATGCAAGCAGTGTCAGGGGTTATTTTTTAATCTGCGTTTAAAAACTTCGTTTTATAAGAGGAAAGTGTTGCTTTTGCAAACTGGAGTCATATGACAAACCCAGGAATTGGTGTTGTGTCCATAACTATTTGTTATTTACATAATAAGGATTTGGATGGGAATATAGGAAACCTGGTTGTGTGTGTGAAATGAGACGAGGCTGGTAAAATTACAACATTGAAAAAACGTCTAGATGGACACATGAATAGGAAGGGTTGAGAGTGATATGGGCCAAATGCTGGCAAATGGGAGTAGTCTAATTTAGGATATCTGTTTGGCATGGACGAGTTGGACCGAAGCGTCTGTTTCTATGCTACACATCTCTATTTCTCTATGATTCAGAATATTTTTCCAGTATCTTGCACACCGCAGATGTAAGACTTACTGCTGTGTAATTCCTGGGAATTTCCCTGTGCCCTTTCTTGAATAAAAGTAGAACATCCGCTTCCCTCTAATAATTCAGTACTGCTACCATGGAGAGTGAAGGTGCAAAATTCATCGCCAGAGCCACAGAAATCTCATTTCTCGCTTCTTGTAGTTAACTTTGACACACCTGGTCTGGCCGTGCGCACTTGTATATCTAGATGATACCAAGCATTTTCAGCATCCACTTTTTAAATATCAGACTGTTCCAGGGTGTTCTCGCCCTCAACAACGTCCATCTCTCCACTGAATACAGAAGCAAAAAAAAACTCATTTAAGGCTACGACGGGACTACGATGTTGTGGCCATCACGGAAACGTGGATAGATGAGGGACAGGAATGGCTGTTGGAGGTTCCTGGTTACAGATGTTTCAGTAAGATTAGGGAGGGTGGTAAAAAAGGAAGGAGGGTGGCATTACTAATTAGAAATGGTATAACGGCTGCAGAAAGGAAGTTTGAGGGGGATCTGCCTCTGGAGGTAGTATGGGCTGAAGTAAGAAATAAGAAAGGTGCAGTCACCTTATTGGGTGTTCATTATAGGCCCCCCAATAGCAGCAGAGATGTGGAGAAACAGATTGGGAAACAGATTTTGGAAAGGTGCAGAAGCCACAGGGTCGTAGTCATGGGCGACTTCAACTTCCCAAATATTGATTGGAAGCTCTTTAGATCAAGTAGATTGGATGGGGCGGTGTTTGTGCAGTGTGTCCAGGAAGCTTTTCTAACGCAGTATGTAGAGTGTCCAACCAGAGGGGAGGCCATATTGGATTTGGTACTCGGTAATGAACCGGGACAAGTGGTGGGTTTGTTAGTGGGTGAACATTTTGGTGATGGTGACCACAATTCTGTGACTTTCACCTTGGTTATGGAGAGAGATAGGTGCGCACAACAAGGTAGATTTTACAATTGGGGGAAGGGAAATTACGATGCTGTTAGACAGGATTTGAGGAGCATACGTTGGGAGCATAGGCTGTCAGGGAAGGATGTGGTGGAAATGTGGAACTTTTTCAAGGAGCAGATACGACGTGTCCTTGATATGTATGTACCTATCAGGCAGGAAAGAAATGGTCGTGTGAGGGAGCCTTGGTTGACGAGGGAGGTTGAATGTCAAGTAAAGTGGAAGAAGGAGGCTTACGTAAGGTGGAGGAAACAAGGTTCAGACAGAGCAGTGGAGGGATACAGGATAGCCAGAAGGGACCTGAAGAAAGGGATTAGGCGAGCTAAGAGAGGGCATGAAAAATCCTTGGCAGATAGGATCAAGGATAACCCCAAGGCATTTTATGCGTATGTGAGAAACCTGAGAATGACGAGAACGAGGGTAGGTCCGATCAAGGACTGTAGTGGGAGACTGTGTATAGAGTCGGAAGAGATAGGAGAGGTCTTGAACAAGTACTTCTCTTCAGTATTTACGAGCGTGAGGGACCGTATTGTTGAAGAGGAGAGTGTGAAACGGACTGTTAAGCTAGAAGAGATACTTGTTAGGAAGGAAGATGTGTTGGACATTTTGAACAACTTGAGGATAGACAAGTTCCCCGGGCCTGACGGGATATATCCTAGGATTATGTGGGAAGCAAGAGAGGAAATTCCAGTACCGTTGGCAATGATCTTCTCGTCTTCACTGGCAACTGGGGTGGTACCAGGGGACTGGAGAGTAGCGAATGTTGTGCCCCTGTTCAAAAAAGGGAATAGGGATAACCCCGGGAATTACAGGCCAGTTAGTCTTACTTCTGTGGTAGGCAAAGTAATGGAAAGGGTACTGAGGGATAGGATTTACGAGTATCTGGAAAGACACTGCTTGATTAGGGACAGCCAGCACGGATTTGTGAAGGGTAGGTCTTGCCTTACAAGTCTTATTGAATTCTTCGAGGAGGTGACCAAGCATGTGGATGAGGGTAGAGCAGTGGATGTAGTACACATGGATTTTAGTAAGGCATTTGATAAGGTTCCCCATGGTAGGCTTTTGCGGAAAGTCAGGAGGCATGGGATAGAGGGAAATTTGGCCAATTGGATACAAAACTGGCTAACCGGTCAAAAGCAGAGAGTGGTGGTAGATGGTAAATATTCAGCTTGGAGCCCAGTTACAAGTGGAGTTCCGCAGGGCTCAGGTCTGGGTCCTATGCTGTTTGTAATTTTTATTAATGAGTTAAATGAGGGAGTCGAAGGGTGGGTCAGTAAATTTGCAGATGATACGAAGATAGGTGGAGTTGTGGACAGTGAGGAGGGCTGTTGTCGGCTGCAGAGGGACTTAGATATGATGCAGAGCTGGGCTGAGGAGTGGCAGATGGAGTTCGACCCTGCCAAGTGTGAGGTTGTCCATTTTGGAAGAACAAATAAGAATGCGGAATACAGGGTTAATGGTAGGGTTCTTAGTCAGGTGGAGGAACAGAGGGATCTTGGGGTCTATGTACATAGATCTTTGAAGGTTGCCACTCAGGTGGATAGAGTTTGTAAGAAGGCCTATGGAGTATTATCGTTCATTAGCAGAGGGATTGAATTCAAGAGTCGTGAAGTGATGTTGCAGCTGTACAGGACTTTGGTTAGGCCACAGTTGGAGTACTGTGTGCAGTTCTGGTCGCCTTACTTTAGGAAAGATGTGGAAGCTTTGGAGAGTGTGCAGAGAAGATTTACCAGGATGTTGCCTGGAATGGAGAGTAGGTCGTACGAGGATAGGCTGAGAGTTCTCGGCCTTTTCTCGTTGGAACGGCGAAGGATGAGGGGTGACTTGAAAGAGGTTTATAAGATGATCAGAGGAATAGAGAAAGTAGACAGTCCGAAACATTTTCCCCGGGTACAACAGAGTGTTACAAGGGGACATAAATTTATGGTGAAGGGTGGAAGGTATAGGGGAGATGTCAGGGGTGGGTTCTTTACCCAGAGAGTGGTGGGGGCATGGAATGCGCTGCCCGTGGGAGTGGTAGAGTCAGAATCATTGGCGACCTTTAAGCGGCATTTGGATAGGTACATGGATGGGTGCTTAATCTAGGTTAGAAGTTCGGCACAACATCGTGGGCCGAAGGGCCTGTTCTGTGCTGTATTGTTCTATGTTCTATGTTCTAAGGCCTCCCCAACCTCGTCAAACTCCAGGCACAAGTTTCCTCCTCTATGTATTATCACCCCTCCCGTCTCTCTGTTCATTCATTTATTCCTCACGTTAGGGTAGACGCCTTTGAATTTTCTAAGCCTTCCCAGCAAGCCTTTCTAATGCCCCCTCTGATCTCTACTCCGTCCTTTTTTGAGCTCTTCTTTCGCCATTCTATAATTCTCTAAAGCTGTACCCAATCCTTGATAACTTAATCTTAAGTAAGCCTCGTTCTTCCTCTTGTTGGGAAGCTTCTCTTTTCTTCTCGTCCACGGCTCCTTCCGTGATCATTCCTTGCTGGTTTCAGTGGGATAATGTTATCCAACACTCACGACAAGTGCTCCTTAAAAACTCTCCATATTTCTGTTTTACATTTTCCTTGGAACAATTGTTTCCAATGCTTCTCCACAGCCCCTGTCTAAGAGCAGTATAATTTACCCTCCCCCAATTAAATACATTCCAACACTGCCTTTTCCTATCCCTCTTCTTGGCGATGGCACGGGTAAGGTAGTTGTGGCCACTGTCACCGAAATACTGTCCCACTACGAGAGCTGGCACATGGCCTGTCACGTTGCCCAGCACCAAATCGGATTTGGCCTCTGCCTTGTTGGCCTATCTACGTATGATATCAGGAATTATTCCTGTACATACCAGATGAAAACAGGTCCGCCAAGCCAATCTGCAATAAGGAGGTTCCAATTAATTTGTTGAAGGTGTATTCACCCATAACATGTGCATCTTTCCGAGATCTACTGCACAATCCTTTCTTCAATCCTCTGCAGCTATTAGGAAGAGGGGTGGGGCCGGGGGTGGGGGCTTGGGTGGGTTTGTCTGTAGAGCACACCCAATGTAGTGACTGCTCATTTCCGGTTACTTACTTCCACCCACACTTACTCAGCCCATCTCAACAAGCTCCTTTTGTACAGCTGTGATGCACTCTCTAATTAATCATGCTACTTCTCCCTCTTTTACCCCATCGCTGTTCTTCGTAAAATATTTAAATCATGCTCTTTCCCCCCTCGTTGTTTTTTTTTAAAGGTCTAAACACTGGAACATCCAGCAAACTTGCCTGCCCCTGTGAAATCCATGTCTTCGTTACTGCCAAACACCGTTGTTCCAAGAACGTGTTATTGCTCTAAGTTCATTACTCTTAGTCCTGACTTTCCTTGCATTGAAACAGGCATACTTTAACTTATCCGTTTGCCCAATCTGCTGTGTATCCTTCCTGACAAATTCTCTCTATTCTATTTCTATCTGTTCAACAACTAAACATCCTCTCCGATCTGTCGCGCTGGTTTCCCTCACACAGCCAAACTAGTTTAAACGCTCCCGAAGTGCACTGTTAAAACTCCTGCGCAGGACATTGGCACCCCTTTTGTTATCGTGCAACCTGTCCTTACCTTACAGTTCCCACCTTCTCCAGCAGAGACCCAATGAAGGGTTTGAGTTAAAAAAAAAGCAATTGGTTTGCTGGGTCTTGTTTCGTTGGAATGTCAGAGTTTGGAAAACAAAGATCTTTCCCCTGGGTGGGGCAGTTCAAAATTGAACGGCAGTCATTTAAGGTGAGAGGAAACAGCCATGAAAAACACAAGAGGGACACCGTTTTCGCCGAGCGAGTCATTTATGGTTACAAAGAAGGATGACAGTACAGTTGCAACAATTTAAACACGTTTCTCTAAGTACATGAGCAGAAAAGGTTTGAATGAAAATGCATCCAATGAAATCAAGTGCGACAGCGTTTGCTTGGCAACCTGGACAGCATGAAGTGTTTGGGCTGAATGGTCGGTTACCTGCAGTATTACTCTATTAATTGATCTGGATTGCTTTGATATTTTCTTTATATTGTCCCATAACTGTCTTTGTTTCACTCTATGCCATTTCTATAAATGGGTGCTGAAAAGAATCTTCCAATTTTAAAGCATAGATCGTAATCAACTGACGTTGCTGAATTTTTTCTCAGCTTAAGGCATTGATGACTTAATAAATTGTTAATTCTTTTATTTGAGGTACAAAACCGGAGCCTGTAATCACTTATTGACACAGCCTCTGATTTTTTACTTTTAAGATGTAGTTAGATTACCGATTACATTACAGTGTAGAAACAGGCCCTTCGGCCCAACAAGTCCACACCTACCGGCCGAAGCGCAGCCCACCCACGCCCCTACATTTACCTCTTACCTAACACCACGGGCAATTTAGCGTGGCAAATTCACCTGACCTGCACATCTTTGGACGATGGGATGAAACCGGAGCACCCGGAGGAAACCCATGCAGACACGAGGAGAACGTACAAACTCCACACAGGCTGTGTGTAGAGTCTGAGGTCTGAGGTGGGAATTGAAACCAGGTCTCTGGCACTGTGAGGCAGCAGTGCTAACCACTGTGTGACCGTGCCGCCCACAAAGGAGTTATAGAGTTATATAAGAGTTGTATAGTTATGTAGGAGTTATAGAAATTGCTACTGTGGATCCTCGATAGGTTATATTACAGAACTAAGCATAAATTAGACCGTACAGATTCATAAACATGTTGCCGGCCCAACGGTCCTGCACTGATTCGACAAATGAGCATCATTGTTGAGAACATGTCATCGAATGTGGAAAATTATAGCGAAGTACAGGCCATCTCGATATTGTGCTGACCTGTGAAACCAAACTGTGTTGCAAATCCCTGCCTGTTACCAATATGCTTGGACACTGTTCCAGCCCAAATGATCATCCAACGCCATTTTGAATTTCTTGAATATCTGCAATATTTTGAGGAATATTAATTAAGGACACATAACCAGTCCAGAGAAGGATCATAAGCTTGCAATTGTATATGGAAAGAGTATCCTCGGAGAAGAGAGTGTGGAGTCGGACTGGTTGGAATTCAGCAGAATGAAAATTGAGAGGATACATGAGCCAAGGAGGTAGAATTGGTTAAATATGGACAGAATATATTTTTCCCCTCTTGGATGAAATTGAATAATCTCAGAATAAGGGGCCACACATTTCAAACAGAGGAATGAGCTATTGCTTCACTCAGAGTGGACTGAATCTGTGGAATTCTTCGTTGTAGAGGGTTTTCGACAGTGCGTTATCAAGTATCTTCAAGGATGTGAAAATAAGACTGTTCATCAGGAATGCAATCAAGGATTATGGGGAAAAGAGAATGAAGGAGAGTGTGGTCAGCAGATCAGCCATAATCTAATTGACTGGCAGAGCAGGCTCGATGATCTAAATGCACTACTGCTGCTCCTGCATCTTCTGGTCTAATTGGATGCTTTTGGAACACTCTTCCTGAAAATGTGGTTGCAACAGAGACTTTGAATGCCTTTTAAGTAAGAGATAGAGAGAATCCTGCATAACAAGAGAGTTTATGGTTGCCGGGGTGGACTGGAATGCAGCTTTGAGATTGCATTCAGGTCAGCCGTAAATTTATTGAATTATGGGGCAAACATGAAAGGCTAAACGTTCTGTTCCCGCACACGGATTGTATGGTTTATCCAATCAAACACACGTAGCGCCCAGAATGTAAGGGCCAGGAATATCGTGAATCTCAATCCAGACATCTCTCCATGACCATTCCTATTATTTACAGAAAAATTTCTAGTTTTCATATCGGTGACATGATGCCTATCTCGCTTTATCTACTTCATCTCTGAAGAACAAATGCGGTAATATTGCAAAGCTGATGCAGTAAATACATAAGCTGAGGAAAACATTAACTGAAACACTACAGAAGGAAGCTCCCCCCGCCCCCATTGAGTCGGTCCTGTGAATATGATGACACATCAAGTGCACATAACAACATAATTATACAAGAGCAAAAGAAACCTGAGTAGAGTAGTTCACCTTCCCCCATCGTGCATTCTCTGACATTTAAGAAGACCATGTCTGATATTTTGTGCACTCAGATTCACTTACCGTCTCTCTCACAAAAACTCTTAATTCCTTGACTGTTCAAAAACCTATCTTTGCAGTCAATGCACTCAAGGAGGTTTCTGCAACTGTTTCAGTTGGCAGGGAATTCCACAATTTCACATCATTTTTCTGAAGATTTTATTCCATCTCAAATCGGTGCTGGTTCTGCACCACTTTATTCTGAGGTAATAGTCCCAACATCTGGTTTCACGTGCCAGTGGGAACAACGTTCCTGGCTTTATCTTAGTTATTCCTTTATAATTTTGTTAGGACATTTTCAAGGTTGTGAGATTGCCCATTACAATCAGCCTTCCAGCAACTTCCAGAATCCATCCATATTATACATGAGAACATTTTCCTCCCACGAAATCTCATGTCTTCCAATCGAAAGTTATGTCTCTTTCTTACTGACGCTTCGAGTTCAGAAAAGAGCAGCTTTCCATTTTCCCTGCCCATGGTCCTGTTAACTTGTTGCTCTCTGCAAGTTTCCCATCCCATGAATGGCTCTGCTCTGAAGATAAAGTCCACACTGATGTTTTTTCCTTTTCTCATTACTGAAATTCACCAAGCCAGATTAGGTGCTGATGCGTATCCTCTGCAACCCATGCAGTATAATTGCATAATCCGTAAATTGCGATGATGAGAACTGCATATGCAATACTCCAGCTGTGGCCTCACCGAAGTACTGCCCGATTCAGCTGCATACTGGTGAAATTCGGTCCACCATCTCCAAGGCACACGTGAAAAGTATGATCGCATGCTCCCCACTGAGCTGGATGGGTACAGGTTCATCAACACACAAAATGTTTGTCACCATCCAGATGAAAGAAGCCCATTTAACTGGCATCAATCCACCAGCATTTCTCAGCTCCAGAAGTGCTCACCACTTACATCTGCAGAAATTCATCAAAATGACATTGAAAGCAACTTGCAAACCCATGACTGCGACCAATGAGAAGGATACGTGTAATTGGTGCACATAAGCCATACCTGTAAGTTATCGTCCATGCCAGTCAGTTGGTGGCACAGTGGCTCTGTGGTAAGCACTGCTGCCTCACAGCACCAGGCTTCCAGGTTCAATTCTAGCCTCTGGTGACTGTCTGTGTGGAGTTTGCACATTCTCCTCGTGTCAGCGTGGGCTTCGTCCCGCAGTCCAAAGATGTGCAGGGCAGTTGAATTCGCCATGCTAAATTGTCCATAGTGTTAGGTGCATTCGTCAGAGGGGAATGGGTCTGGGTGAATCATTCTTCAAAGAGTCGGTGTGGACTTGTTGGGCTGTGGAGCCTGTTTCCACACTGTTGGGAATCTAATAACTAGGTCACGTCTTAGTTTCTTCAGTGCCTTAACTTAAATTCTAGAAACTCTCTCCTGAAATGAAATGTGGGTGAACTGCCCAAATCTCATGCATTTATCCTCATACGAATTTCAAACTTATCTTGATGAGAACCTGTGTTCAGCTGTTAATACCAAATTCCTTCATGGGATCAATCCATATGTGCCTTAAGCAACTCCAACTCCAGGATTCCCCTATCCAGTCGTTAAACGCAACTGACAATCAAAAATTGACAAAATTATAATCCAATTTCAATATTCACTGTACACGTAATGGTACAAACACTGCACCTACCCCAGAATCCATCCCAACCCTGATGATACTGTTTAAATGTACTCTGAACCACTGCATTGCTTTTCTACTGTTACTGAATCCTTCAATGAATATTAGGACTTATCCTAAGACTAATCGTTTAAAAGTCACCATTACCCATATCTCTGAAACCACACATGGCCTCTCAATATTAACTACACAGTGAATACCGATGCCCCTTATCCCCAACCCAACAGCCAGAAAACTCTCCTGTCCCATGAAAACCTCTAAATGCATCAAGGTACTAGGAAACAACATTTGCAATGACCCCGAACCTCAGATCAAAATATGGCATAGCAAGAAAACCATATGTTAGCAGATCGAAACAGGAGACACAATCAGAAGTATACACTAAAGTTCTCCGTGCAAATTCCCTTGCTATGAACACTTCAGAGTATTCCTGTTTAAGACCTTATGCCAGAAAGGTCAATTCTCCTGCTCCTCGGATGCTGCCTGAACTGCTGTACTTTTTCAGTGCCTACTTTTCGACCCTCAATTCCAGCATCTGCTATCCTCCTCTTCTCCACATTAGTGCACAATCCTAATGCAATAATCTGACCGGCATGGTTCAGTGAATGTTAATATGTGCTAACTAGCTCGATATTACACTCGCCACAATCACATTCGCAAACAGATAATTCCCCAGCCTTTCACCCATTACCAAACTCTCCAGCTCAGTGTCACTATTTCTGATGTTTGGTGGTCGTCATTCTCGAGTACTTTTCACGGAAGTTCGATAATAGTCTACAACCAAGAGCATGGTGGGGCTATTTCATTGACTCGTATGATGTGGAGGCCTCTGGTGTGACAACATTTATGACCAGTTAGGAATTGATCTGAGAATGTGGTGGTAACAGATTCGTTCCGTGTGGTGCAGGGAACACGGCGCCACTTGCAGCGAGCAAGTTCCAGGATTCTGACCCAGCGCCTGGCAAAATTCAAATAATTATCTGTGTAGTCCAGGCCAGTAAACATGTTTTTTTTTGTATTTTGGCTTGTGTTATCCTCGCTCTTAAAAGTCTCCCAAGTGCTTGTGCCACGCTCAACACCTCCTTTCTATACCCCACTGACAATACGATTTGATGATGTTCTGCACATTTCTCAACTGCCTGAATATGTGACGGCCTCCATTTCCTCATTAAAACATAGTTTTGAAGATAACAGCATTCAGAGATACATTCGAACTTGTTTTATGTTTATGCCTTTTAATACAATCGCTCTAATGTTTCATCTTTCTGCTGTAACTCCGTTATTTAATCTGAGTTTAAGATGTTTGCATTGTCATCCATCTGCTCCTGATTTGTGCCAATTGCCTGATCAAACAGGGTCCCTGCTAATTCCACTTCAATGTTTTTATCTGCACTATTTCATCTATCATATTTTAGCTGATATAGTCAGGAAAAGTTCCATGCTACGTGCCTTGCAATACATTAGTTGCCAGAGCTTCCAGTGGCTTTTAAACCACAGTAGGTAGCCGTCCTAACGGTGTATCAGCTGCCTCTTCAGCAAGGACAAATGGAGCTGAGAGATTTACCAGAACTCCTGCCACGAATCATCCACACTTCACTGGACTCTCTGACCTCACTTCACATCGATGAACTTTTTTTGTCTCACCTTGAATTACCTTTTTCTGGCGTTAGCCGTTCAAAAGTACATGGTTCCTCCTATTACAACATCACAGTTTGAGAAAATACTGTGAAAATACAATTTCCAGCAAATTCAATTGAAAATATTGTAATCTGCTTACCAGCTGCCTGTGGCAGATGCGAATCAACTTTACCTTCGCAAGTATATGCTTAAAGACGATCTGGCACTTCCTCCTTAACCAACTTCAGACTAGCGTGTACACTCTGATGGTGCTTTCTTGCCTCCACCATACTTTCTGTCATCATTCCAACAAAAGTCAATGGCTGATCCTGTTATCTTACAACTGGCTTCCCAGTGGTTTTCCTAACCCACTTTAACAGCGCTTTCACTTGGCCTACTTTTTTTGCAATGAATACACCGGAGCTGTATAACATCCCTGTCCCCTTCAAGTGTTCGTTTTTCACCATTTGGTAAGTAGTCCTTCTGATCTTCACCGAGATCGATCTTTCCATTTCCATGTGATGGCTTATCTTTCCCTAATTTCTATCCATCAGGGATTGAAATTGATTTTGAAAATCAAACTTTGCTTTAAGATCAAACACATAAGTATCACCTATTTCAGCTCCTTAAATTGCCGTTTTAACACTTGCTCTTCCACATGAGTCTCACGACTTTAGAAGGTGAATCATTCAATTCCTAAGTTCCAATTTCTGAATTTCAAAACTCTCACTGTCTTCCTTTCTTCTATCGCCCTTTCTCTCCTCTTTTCTATTCTCCTTCTGCTTTTGATCCTAATTCCTTGTATTTTGCCTCGAACTCACACTGCTTCTTTTTCAGTTAACTTTTAGCCATCTCTGAAGATTCTGATGGCGTTTCCAGCAAATTCAATTGCTGAGCTATTGCTGAAATTATCTCTTCTTTCCTGACGGAAGGCGGAAGCTCCAACTCCAGCTTGCATGAGAATTCCAGCATCTGGACCTTAATCAGCTCTTTAAAACAGCCAAAGTCATTTTTTCCCACCTCCAGAAAATTGTTGGTGACTGAAAGAGCCACTGTTACCCCAAGCATTGTTTGCACCATTCGAATTAAACACCAGGAACATAATACACTAATACTTAGCTGCATTGGAGGAAGTACCTGTTTGCTATTATTAGCTTGGCACTAAACCCCTACAACCCAGACGTTTTGGAGTCTGTGTCATCTACAAATTCTCTGACAAAATCAACGACTGCATAACCTTGTCAATGCAGAAGCTTGTCTTAAGTGGCACTCCCTAAGTCAAATATAGCTCCAATTTGGATTGAAAGAAATAAATCCCAAATGAGCCCCCAATCTGTTATGGACCATGCCAGACCCCTCAATTTTTTCAAGAACGTAGCAGAGACGCTAAACTTACTTGTTTTTTAAGCTGGCGTAAAATTGATATTTTAGGATTGAATCAGCTGGTCAAACCAATTAGTTTTAAACAAAACAGAACTTATTTACAATTTTACTGAATGAAACACCATTAACAGAAAACAGAATACCAAATAACATAACGTCTCCAAAAACCCAGGAGACCATTCCAACTTATTGATGTTGCTCCAAATCATTGCAACAATCCGAACTCTTGGCAAAAACGATAAAATTAAATACTAGTTGTTAAAGGATAAAAGTCAGAGAGTACAAGCGTGAACCTGCTTCTCAGTATCCAGCAGCGTTTTTATTTTCACACTACTCTTCAAAAAGCAAGCTAGCGGAAGCTGGACAGGGACAAATGGCTACACCTGCTGCGTTCAACAGTTTTTTTTAACTTTGCCAGAGGAAGTACCTGTTTGCTATTACTAGCTTGGCACTAAACCCCTACAACCCAGACGTTTTGGAGTCTGTGTCATCTACAAATTCTCTGACAAAATCAACGACTGCATAACCTTGTCAATGCAGAAGCTTTGTCTTAAGTGGCACTCCCTAAGTCAAATTTGCTGCTCTTTTTGCATTACAGTTGATTCGTCTGCTGATCAACAATGTATCTCAGCTTAAACATACACAAGGTTTCTATCTCTACATTTCGCTGAGACATGGAACGTGGAAATATTGGAATCTTCTTAGAAATGAAATTCCTTCTCTTCTTAGTCTTAGATTGGTACCCCTTTATTCTGAGACTATACCCTGTGGTCCTAAACTCGCTCATAAAGGAAGGGACCAATCAAGACTGAAAAAAACTGCACTTTCTAAGCCTTGTTGTTCAAAATTCCAATGAATAGAGCCAATTTGAATAACAATTATTCTTAAAACAACTGACTTAATAACGTCCATTTGAAAATACATCCTTCTACCTCAATAGAAAAATATTTCAAGAACGAAGGGGTCGTCAAAGAGACAGACAAAGCAGAGACAATGGCATTTGAAAAACTGAGTTGGACGTTTTGGTTTGTTCTCTGAGGTAGCTTATTGGCATATTCAATGATCTTTTTGGAGTTAAAGATCATGTTGCGATTTTCAGTTGAGAGTGTGAAGATATTAAAGTGATCATGACACTTTCAGTGTATGGCGAACTTCTTTATAATCTGGCAGAGTACATATGGAGAACAATAATTTGTTTTCAGTTGAGAAGACTAAGGATGTGTTTTTTGTTCACTTTAGGTGAAGAACATTTGGATTGAAACTGTTATCATTGTAGCTTCACGTGTCCTGGTTGAAGCTAAATGTTAACAATGCTGCCAATCCCTAAGAAAATAGATAGCTCATAACATTGGGAACATCAGTTATTTTAAATATTTTACATTGAAAATTCCAGTCCAGATATTCTCGTTGAGAAATCCGAATTTGTTGTTTGAAGAACTTTTTTAAAAAATAAACTCAATTCCTGAACGAAATATGATTTGTAAAACTCTCAAGCCTGAGAGCAGTAACCAACACTTCAGTCAAAACTGTGGATGTGATCGGGGATGGTGCTCCCTCCATTTGAACTCAGTGACGTGACAAAATTAGATTAAGTTGATGTCTCTTGCAATCTGAGAAATTGTGCTAAATGTTTCTGTTTGGTTTACTTGACTCATCTCCACAGTATTACCGTCAAAACCTTAAGCCGTATTTTGAACCCAAGCCTACACTATTGCCCGCTTGTGTTTCAGTGTGAGGCTGCCGTATTAAATAAGAATGTTCCGTCCAACCAAGTTTGACGATGTCAAACACATTCAAACATGCTGTTGCCTCAATTCCAGAAGATATCACTTCACAGCAACTGTGTCGGAATTATCATTAAGAAAATGTTCTCATTTGTGAGTTCCTCGACTGAAGTATCCACACCAAGCTTCCAGAGGAATTATTGACATTATCGACCAACTTGTTGGCACATTGGTAAAGTTGACTGATGCGTTTAAGCTGGTGTCTCCCTTCTCAGAATTGGCCGTTGATTCGGCAGTTCACTTGTGTAACATGGTAACATAAACCAATATTGTAATATTTTGTCCGTGAATTGCAAATGTTCACACTTGATGACCTAAGGCATGCTTGCTTCGAAAAAAAAGCTGGAAAACGACAATCATTCCCTGCGAAAACTGAAATGCATTCACACAAAATGTGGCTTTTTTTCATATCGTTGGTAATCAGGCGCATGTATTTTGGAGAAGGTGAGATTTGAAAATTAAATAAAACAGATTTTAGCTAAAAGCTTTCTGTTCTTCTTCATCTTAGTCATTTAGTCTCATAATCCATGCAGATGTCAGTAGCCTCTTTTTCTCCTCCTTGTATTTGCTGTGTTGTAGCACGGGTTGAGAAAACAATTCAAAAGTTTAAGAGATCACGATTCTCTTTAGGTTAACAGTTTAAGTAACAGTTATAGGCTGTTGTCAAGCGAAGCATCAGAAGTTCAGAGCACAGTAAGTAAATGCTGGAACATCAGCATAAATAAAAACTCCAAATGCCATCTTTCCTTGTATCAAGGTTCTTGCGTCTCCTTTCTGGAATGAGTGATTCTGCACTAATGACGTCAGGTCATTGCTTGGATTATCCATTTGTTGTTTATCAGACCAGAACTCCTCAGTCCATTTAAAGAAGGCAGCCAAGACGCGAACTTTTCACATTGTTTTCAGCAGGTGTACAGTGGATATTCCAGGAGTGATGCAGTTTGCCTAACCAATCCGTTTTAAGCAAAAGAGAATGAATTTAATGACTACCGGAGAAAACCCAAAGAAAAGAGAATCGAATTTAGACTATCCTAAGCTACCTGATAACTCACTCAACTCTATGGCAAGTTAATTATATTTTAACATCCACATTTGCACCCCCAAGGCAAACAGAAGTTAAAATCAAACAAAGATTATTTCAGGAGAGATGTCAGAGACAGAGAGTACCAGCATGAATCTGTTTCTTTGATCAATAGCCACAAACAAAAATGCTAGCTAAAATGCAGAAAGAGATAAACCCTGAACTGCGATAACTGGCCACTCCCTTCCCATCGCATTTTAAAAAAAAGAAAGTAAAAACTTCAAGGCTTTTTCAAAGCAATACATACAGATATATCACAAACTCTGCCTTTACGATCCCATCCGAAAATAGGATAGGAAGATTAGGTTATCTTGTTATAGAAGCACATAAAAGTGTTGACCAATTTTAGGAAAGGTCACCAGGAATTGCTGTGTGTGTTTTTCACAGGGCTCCGTTTCTGATCATCCTTTCTGGAATCTAATGTGATGACAGATGTTCTATCCTATTTCCTTTCATTCTTTCTGCAGTGGTTTTGTGCCAACGAGTGAGTCCTTTGAGCCGTATTGTTCTTTGTCTGTGTCACAAGTATAGCTGGTACATTTCGTTTCCTAATTTATAGTAGCGAACCAGTTTGGTTCCAAAGTTGTTTTCTTTTGCCTCGGCTTTTTTCTGACTAATATGATGGAAATTTCGGCATATTCTGTCTTAAGGTTCAAACTCATATCCCCAAAGAATAAGCCGTTCGTACGTCTATAAGGCCTGATGAATTATTTCTCCATTCTGAAACAGGATGATCCATTTATTTTGTAACGCTGGCGAGAGAGCATTCATTGCCATCCTTTTTAGGCCAGAGCCAACCACATTGCTGTTGGTATGAAGTCACATGTAAAGATGGCAGTTTTCTTCCCTACAGGCCGTCAGTGAAACCGGTGAGTTTTGCTGAAAATTGGTAATGGATTTATAGTACTCATTCGATTTTTAATTCAAAATCTGCATTGAATTTATTGAACGCCGTAATGGGATTTGAACCCGGTCCTTGGAACATTGCCTGAGTCTCTAGGTAAACACTCCAGTGATAATACCTTATCACTGGAAGGAACGATACCTCCTCATAATTGGAACAGGAATAAACCTTTCAACCCCTCGAGGCTGAGTGGTCTTTCAATAAATTCATAGTCGATCCAACTGTTTTCACATTCCAACTTTCTGCAATTTCCCTGTAACCCTTGATGTCACGACTGATGAGGGAGCTCTCGATCTTAACTTTAAATATACGAAGTCATTCTGCCTACACGGCTGTCTATGTAGAGGAGGTCTAAGGACTCTCGAAGAACTTCCTTCTCATCAGTGTCTTACATTGGCTTTCATTTACAGTGAAATAAAGTCCTCTGGTCCTCCGAAGGGGAATATATTCTCAAAATCTACTTTAATAAACAACTTCAGAATCCTCTTTTATTTTTCCGAAGTGATCAACTCTCATTGTTTTAACTCTGGTGAATGTAGTCCTTATCTGATAGCTTTTGCTCATAAGACAGTGCATTCATTTTGGGATCATGCTGGTGAACCTTCTCCGAACTAGTAGCAATGAAATAATACATCTTTTTAAATAAATTAGTAGAAAAATAGCTTTTTGACCCTTACTTTGTGCAAATGCCACCTCCGTCAATTTTGTTTGCAGGGACGTACAATTAAATTTTATGATTTTTTACAAAGAATCAAAAAAAAGTCTATGTTTTAATAAAAACATTCATTCCACAGTCCATTTTCTCCCGATTGGACTCATCCCACAATACACCTTTCCCAATGCACCGAAACATTTCCCAGTGCCCGGCAAGTAAAAGATACACCAAGCTGTGCTTTGCTTATTTGCTATTACGAATGTCATTACTTCCAATATTTTACTTAATCATTTGAGTACAGTGCTGTACACGAAGTAATTGACTCTTCATTCTCGGCATTTGCTTTGCATTGCTCTACACAATGTCTTTCCTCGTGACCAATGTTTGCATGACGTCACCACAGACTGCAATCACCGGAAGTTTGATAGTCTTTTTCTGGCTAATGGTGATATGTTTCACAGTTCTGTCAATTCACATGTAGAAGCATGCATGAAAGCAATGCAACCAGACATGTATGCTACAAGATGGAAAAAATGTCGACAAAGTAACATCCAATTTTCATTGTACTATAAAGAAGCAAGTTCTGCAATAAGAATATGTTTAGTTTCAGTTTTAGTTAGAGAAAGGTTTTAGGGGTTCTTGCTTCCATTTGTTCATGCTTTCTAATCAATATTACCATTAATGTCCAGGGAGACACGAATGATTTTATGATATTTTCTCTGAATTTCCTCTGGGTTGATGTATAAATCCAACTGTTTACAGATCAGCTCAAAAACCTCAGGAAAGCTGCAGTGTCAGTAGTAATGCATCTTGTGTATGTGTCGTTGCCTTGGTAGTGAGTAGTATTTGTCAGTTTGGTCATTATCCATGTTACAGCACGTGGTTACCACAGCAAAATAAAACTCCAGAAATAGCAAACAGTAAGTTGACAGATTTATTTTGGTTTTGCACCTCGTCATCTTTCTGTTTCTCATCCCTTTGACTGTGGACGCTTTCCCTTGTTCGCCTGTTCAATTCTATTGTCTGACGGTTAGAAAGTTACATGTCAAAATCATAATAAGAGGGATTCAAACAAGTTAAGCAATGTGAAAGCAAAGGAAAGCTTCCCCCAAATCTGAGGGAAAAATAGATGTTCTTGCTCTGCAACCCCAACGTATTCTTTGCAACCCCAACGTATTCTGTTCATGTTTATCTGATGATCAAAAGCAAACAAAATTGCGATGTCTTTTGAAAAGATAAGAATATCGAGTGTTATAAAAATAATAGCTACCATTAGTACAGTGTTTTCTTAAACTATCAGCAGCAGATCACGACAAACCAGTCGAAACTGAACCCACTCACCCATTGTACTCTATGCTACTTTCTCCCCACCCCCACCCTCCTCTAGTTTCTCACTCCACGCTTCAGGCTCACTGCCTTTATTCCTGATGAAGGGCTTTTGCCCGAAACGTCGATTTCGAAGCTACTTGGATGCTGCCTGAACTGCTGTGCTCTTCCAGCACCACTAATCCAGAACCAAACAGAACAGTCTAGGATAACAATGGTTATGGATGTAATGACCTTACAAAGGGAGATCTATGATAAGAATGATGTTAGGGATTGGCAACTGAAAGCATAGTGTATTAATACATTATTAAGCATGACCAGTGCATCTGCTGGTGCCATGATGTCATGTAGACAGACGAGTGGAAAGTCCACAGTCTCCACAGACGAGAATCACAATTTTCTTTAGTTTTGCTGCAAAAATAAACATGAAACAGAGGTAAATTATATTCGATTACGAAGCAAAAAAAGTGTTTGCGAGAAAAGCACAACACATTTTCCCGAGATCACTGTGATCATGAACAAAGTATTACATATAAATATGACTCGTATTACACCAGTTGCCTTGGACGCCTACCGAGACATAGTAATGATCCATTGCACCATTGAATCTCCACGAAAGAATCGAGCAGCAATCACGTAGTCACAAAATATAATTAACGTCATTAGATTGTGTGTTAGACGTAAAATGATTGCTAGACAGCTAAAACAATTGCTACCTTCTCAAAGACTAACTGCAAAAATATAATAAAGAAGGCGAATGTTGGAAATCGTATGCCAAAACAGAGATTGCTGGAGCGTGTCACTTGACCTGAAGTATTAACTCGACTTCTGTTTTCCGCAATGTTGCTAAAACTGGAGAGTTCCTTTCCAGTAATTCAATTTGTTTCATAAATGCCGTTTGCTCCGAATCTGTACACATATTTCGTATTATTCTCGAAATCGAGTTATTAAGAAGCAATGTATTTAACACAAATCAACAGGAGAACGTTAATATATACGCAACACACCTGACACACTCATGACTGCCTATATCGGATAGCACAAGTATTTTATGAGTAGAATCAGTGGTTGGCCCATCTTCTGTGACAATGGGAGAATTCTGTACCACCAAAGAACTGATCAATGGCTGAGGCAATGGAAGGTGACATATTTTTACAGACATCAATCCACCAGTGAGAAACTCAAGGTACGTTGGCATGAAAGTTATATACAAATGTTCGCTGAATGAATTCAACTGTTCTGTTTCGCTTTGATGTGTCGAATTCAATGCACTGCTTATTAAATGCTAAAAACATAAATCAGCTATTTCAGACGATCAACAAACAGTGTAAATGTATAAAAAGATAATATAATAACTACTTCAGAGATAGCCAACATGACACATGTCACTACCTAGTCAATCTCCTTCACTCCACATGACATTGGGATACGGTGGCAGTCACACAATTAACAAGAAGTCACAGAAAAGGTGATGAGCCTACATAATATTCAGAAAATGATACTGAAGACGTATCCTCCAAATCCTGATGTATCTTTAACGAAGCTCTTCCAAAATAATTATAACACTGGCATCTGTGTTCCAATGTGGAAAAGTTACCACTCATCTTCTGTGCACTTAAGGAATAACAAGTCCAAACAGAGCTCAAGTGTCATTAAAAAGATGGACGAGGGTATCGAAAGTGCTATTAAGCAGAATTTGTTCAGGAAAAGGCCTGCGCACTGGCAGTCATTCGGGATTCTTCAGAAGCACTCAGTTAGTGATCTGTTCATCTCTATTCCACTCCCTGACGGCAAGAGCATAATTTCTGGAGAGACTGGGGCAAAAATGCTCGCAATTCCCAAAGGACATCAACTAATATCTCCACAAAATTGAGCAAGTTAACATGCGACACTGCCTGAACTTCCACCTGCAGCTATGACGATAGCATCAAATTTCAAACATCTGCTGCATCTGCATATCACATTCAAATGTTCATTTAATAAAGTAACACACAGTTCTCCACGCTGACTGCTGTGGACAAACAGAACGTATAATCCCTAGTTTTCCAGACATATTTGGGAAAAAAAAGCTGCGTTAAATACTATTTTTTGGAAAAAAACATTCATGTGTAACTGGGAGCATGCGTTAGTGACAGAAGATTGCCTGATAGGTACGAAACAGAAACTGGATTTAAATGTGCATTCAACTCACGAGTAAATAAATAAATATTCTGGGACGTCAACTACTTCTAATCTGAGCAAATAACTTACATAAATCGAGGTTACCTATATTTCCCAAATTTATTCATAAAGTGAAGTAGGAAAGTCAATTGTGCAGTGGATGCAAGAAAGGCACATAGTTTGGTTTAGGCAATTAAGGGGGCAAAATTCCATCATGATGGTACATGGTGGCAAAATGTGAGAATGCCACTTTATCAATATTCACGAAAATGAAACTTATTTACCCAACAATGAGAGTTTGCAGACCTTCGAGTTACAGAGAGATCAGTATGTCCTGCAAGAATCACAAATGTTGGATGTATTTAAGGAATGCAAATAATTAATTGCAAAACGATGCCCCGACTTGCAATGAGGACAATGAAAACAAAGCTAGAAGGTTGTGCGTCAGTCATGCATAGCATTGATGACACTGTGTAGATGGAGGACCTTGGAGAATGGTATAAAGTCTTCACAGTAAACAGAGTGTGAGGAAAAGTAGTCAAGGTAATTGTGGGAGTCGTTAGGTTAATATTGAATATTAGCAGACAATCTGTCTTTAAAAATGTCTTTAGATATGTCGAAAAAGTGGTGGAAGGAGTCAGAGATGGATGAGGTGAAATTGGGTTGTAAATGGAATTGGAAGCAAAACTGAGAAGCATTTCTAATTCCATTTGAGAAAGGGAGACAACACAAACGATATCATCAATGGTACTGAGAAAGAGCTGTGGATGGGATTCGGTATAGGATCAGAGCAAGGCAAGTTCCGTGTATATCGTAGAAAGACAAGTCTAACTGGGAATGTTGTGTAGTCCAGAGCCAACTCTCTGTACTGAAGAACATGAATGACTTAAATCCGAAATTATTCAGTTTGAGGCCGAGCTCGGCCAGTTCGACATAGCTGTTGGAAAATAGGAATTGTTCACGTGGCTGCTCCAGGAAGAATTGGAGTGCACTGAGACCATCCTGTTGGGAGCTGGACGTGTAAAGGGATTGCACGTCCGTGGGAAAGAGCGTGCGGTTGGAGACTGCAAGCTGGAAATTCTGACACGTGCATAAAATGTCAGAGGAATCGCGGATGTAAGTGGACAGTGTCTAGACTGGGGAGAAAAGACCGATTCAAAGAAAGAAGCGGTGAATTCTGTGGGGCAGGAGTCAGCTGAATCTATGAGCTGCCCGGGTAGACCTGTTTGTGGATATTGGAAAGGAGGTAGAATCGAGCTTTGCGGGTTTGGGGCAGCATCGGCTCGGACGCAGTAGATGGGAGATCACCAAATGTAATGATGTTGGTCACATAGTTGGCTGAATGGCATAATATTCCATGGCGCAATTATGGTCCAGGTGGAACTAGGAGGAAGTATCCGAGAGCTGGTGCTCAGCCTCTGCAAAGTAGAGATGAGTATTCAGATAACAACAACAGTACTCTTTTCAGAAGGCTTGTTATAAAGTCAGCTTTGGATCTGAAAGCCTGGAGTGCTGTTAGTTCTGGAAGCTTGGGCTCGAATAAATGGGGCTGGAGGCAGAGAAATAGAGGCGAACAATCTCACGCTGACAGGCTCCAATGAAAAGATTGAGTGCAGGTAAAAAGCTAGAGGAAGGGGTGCAGGTGGAGGGAGACTGTTGGAGTTGGACAAAGAGTATTTGTGACAGGAACAGGGCTCTTGTCCTTCGAAATAGGCACAGAGATTACACAATGGAAGAAGAGCTCAACAACATATCTTGCCCACCATTCATTATGGTGGAGTCGCAGGGAGATCAAGAAGCTCAACATCAGAGAGCGGAAGTTCAGAAGGGATCATGAATATATGACATGACGTGGGTTTGGAGACAGGGATGCAGTCAGGGGACAGGGGAGCCAAGAAAGGTGCTGGACTGCTTGGGTATCTCTAAGTTGTTATATGTTTGTGCTTTGATTCCTGACAGGAAAATTTAAAAAAAAGTTTACTGTTAGCACCTGGACTTAGCCGAGGACTGGAGTGGAATTGGTTGATGTGCAGCCTTTCGCCAGTTTTGGGGTTAACGTTGGAGAGAGAGTTCGATACTGTGACCAAGCATAGCACTGAATGGATGTCAGGATGCGGCGAGAACAGCTGTTGGTGGAACATTGAACATTATAGAGATTCTTATCACCCTGAGAAAATTCGAAGCACGCAGAATGAAACTTGAGATTGGATCCAAGTGGAGTGTGTCTGACTCAGCGGCAACACCTTGTCCAATATTATTCATTTTCTAGTCGTCTAGAACTACTGAAAAATCACAATGAAGGGTTCTTCAAATCTTCTCAGCAATGCCCTTCAGAATTCCGGGATGTAGTCGGTCAGGTCAGAACAATTTATTCACCTTTAGACTTTTCCTCATCACGTTCTCCTTTTGATTGCCATTACACTGTCCTCTGCTCCGTGATGGTCTTGACGATATAGTATGCTGCGTAGTTCGTTCATTGTGACAATGGGTGCAAATTAGCCATTCAATTGCTCCACTTCTTGTGTTTACATTCTTAATTACCTCGTATTGTTTTTAGTCTCCAATGTTCATTCTTGCCTCTCTTATGTTGACTATATCGGCAAAATAATTTCAATCGTATTTTATATCACGAACTGTATTACATCGTCCTTCATCTTCCCGCACCTTATTTCAATTTTTGTACTTGTCTTCTGCTAGTTTTCAAGTGGTTCCCAATCCTCTGGCTTCCCAGCAATCAGTATGACACTGTATGATTCTATTGTTATGATCTTGTGCTGCCGCTAATTTGCCTCCTCAACAACGGCAATACTTTTATCACCTCCATATGTTTATTGTTCCTTGAGTTTAAGTTCTGCTGGGCCTCCAGCAGAATTACTCACATAAAACTCGTGCAATTCTGTTCCATGTTTGACTTCATCCAATCAACTCGGGACAGTTCCTCACAAATATTTTTGTCATCACCTTTCCTCAATTTTATTACAGTTCGATCCAACGTCAGATTCTTACTTCCCAATTCTATCATAAATGGTTGCAGTCTCCTCGATTTTATTTCACGTTAAGCGCCAAAATCAAGTCTGCCTCGTTACAAATCATTGAATCCAACGTTAGTTGTTCTCTAGTTATCTCTCCCACAAGCTGCTCCAAACGCCATTTCTTGAAATTAATTGATGCCCCACAACGTGGAATAAAGTAATTAATCCCACTGACCCACCAAAACAGCATCCCGCCAACCCACCCAGATCCACACCCCACCCACTCCCTGTAAACCCAAATTTTTCATTACTAATCCACCTAGCCTGCACATCTTTGGACCAGTGAAGGAAACCGAAGCACCTGAATGGCACCCACACAGAATCGGGGAGAACGTACAAACTCTTACCGACAGACGCCCGAAGGTGGAACCTATACGTTGTCCCAGGTGATGTAAGGCAACCTTCCGAAACACTCAGCCATTGTCCTGCCCCTTCACTTGAGACCCCCTACAAAACAACATAACCATATATCCCTCAACGGGAGCAGTCCTGTCATTCTTTATCTTTTAAACAAAGAACAATCGATATACAAAACTGATTTTAGTTTCGAAGCTTTTAATGTCCTGTGATTACTGCTGTACATTCTATCTGCATAGATATTTCCAACTCTAAACATGTAAATATACAACACCCCAGATCCACACCCACCCCTCTCTCTGTAACACTGAATTTTTCATCACTAATCCACTTAGCCTGCACATCTTTGGACCAATGAATGAAAGGGAAGCATCGGAATGAAACCTTCATGCATACAAGGAGCATTTACAAACTCCCGCAAACCAACACCTGGAAGTGGAAGCTAAACGTTGTCCCCGGTGACGTGAGGCAACATTGCCAACCGCTCAGCCATTGTACTGGCGTTTAAGTTGAGACCCACAATGAAACTCTTTTTCTCTAGTCCACTTGCATATTAGAATTTTCCACAATTATTGCAATTTGCCCTAAATTGCATGCCTTATCTTACTCCTCGTTTATTTTCTTGCAATATTCAGACTACTGCTTGCAGGCCAGTACACAGCTCCAATCAGGATACTTTTTTCTTCGTCGACCCTCAACTCTCTTGTTCTAAACAACACCAGACTGCCCCCACAGATCTCAAAAAGGTATTGTGAGCAGATAGCCTATATTTTATCTATTACATTGTGATTCAATTGGTCCACCAGTAGATTTCATAAATGCAAACTTTATTCCTACCACACGTTCACAATACAAGGAAGAAAATTAACTGCCAATATTTGAACTCTAATGCAATACTTGAGGTTGCAATCTATTGTTGAAATAAAATCATCAACTATTCCAAACCATGTCGCATTCCATAAAAACATTTTTTGGCAAAAAAAGTTAAGCAGCAAAATAGTTCTGATTCTCACATACGACCTGACTCCATTCCAGAAGAAAGAAGCATCATGACCTTTTTCATTTTTCAAAGAAGCCTCTCTGTCTGAGAATTCGCTGTCAAAGCTTTCAGCAGCCAATATTTCAAGCGCTTTGGTTAGCAGTCAGCAGAAGCCGTCTGACTCACTGAAAGCTAGTCTAAAAATCTTCATGAGTCCGTGTTATCTCTGAACCAAACCATTCATAGTTTGAAGGCGTCATTTAAAAACAAAACATTAAGGTGAACTTTAAAGTTGTTTACTAACTGCATGGCAGAAGGAGACATATCGGCACAATTGTGTCAGCATCCCTTTACAAGAAAAACAACACAAATACAAATCCTTAAAATGGACAGTCCTGTCATTCTTCGTCTTCTAAAAAAAAATCTACGTACAAAAATGATTATTTTTCAAAGCTTTTACTTTCACGTGAGGAGTGCTGCACATTCTATTTGCATAGATTGCTCCAACTCTAAATATGAGTTCATTTCAGTTCTTTTCTTCCATCACTGAATGCCTCCAATGTACTTCATTATAGTTGTGACAATCCGTTGGAAATTATGTTCTCTCATCCTGTAACGTGCATATTTTAAAATATAAAGCTTATAATGAAAATATCCATGTGAACAGTCTGGTACTTTTATCCTCACAATTCCCCGGAAATATAAAATAAGGGATGATGTTAGGCATGAAAAATTGTGTCAGGCCAACATAAATAAGTCTCTCTATACTCACATCACTTTCTTTTAAGAGTACAACCACCTCACTCTTCTCACCCACTTTAAATTCTTTTACATAATTCAGTTTTGCTAAAACTGGAGAGGTGGTCGACAAAAATTTCAGGCTTTCACATCTGACGCTCATTCATTCACCGCAATTTAATGCACTTCTTTTACAAGTCTGTCTTTGGAGGAAACATGCTGCAAAAATTTGTAACAACGTTTTTTCTTTAAAACGACTCAGGGTCAGGGATTGGGGCACTTCCTTCTTTGTCGATGCCTTGGGAAGCTCCCAATAATCATGTTTCTCACATCCCAATGAGCAAACTGTGGAGGTCCAAAGGTATGGCTTCGGAAGGTGACTTGGGCATTCATTTGGTCATGTTTAGCCAGGTTTACAGGAATGCCCGCCTCCTGATGTTGGTTGAACAAGGCCGTTACATGCTCCTAACATTTGCTTTTTGTCTGAATAAAAATCTCCAAATCTTCTATGGACACTGCACAAAAGGATAATACAGACACAATCTTATCGTTGAAATGTGGCTGTTGCTTACTTCGTACTGAATGTCATGACTTTAACACACTTATGGATAGCTGTAACTGCCAGTGATTTTTGATTGATGCAGGCTGAGAAATGATAGCTTCCTGTCTCACATTCTCAGAACGATATCAGGTACAGAGACGTGGTCACACTGTGGACTCAACAAGGAGGAATGTAATGAGTGATCACCAGGCTGAGGAAACGTGTGAAACAGATATATGCAGGAATGTGAATATGTCCTGCAAAAATGACAGGAAATTTGTGTTATGTTTAAGGGAATGGCTTATCAGACGTTAACAGCAGCAACAAAAATCATGGCACCATGATTGTTTCTGCTGCAGGTGGGGGTCAGGCAAGCATCAGAATGCTTTATTTATAGGGCATCCAGATGTAAGGTGAATAGATACGCATTTCTGTGGCCGCAAACAAGAGTCTAAAATGGTGTGTTATCTCCCTGGTGCTCGTATCCTGGATGTGTCTGAGTGGTTTCACAAGCTGTGGGGAGAGGGATGGCAAAGAGCCAATGGTCGCAGTATGCATTATTACGAATGACACTGTAAAAAAAAAGGATAGGATCCTACAAACAGAATATAGAGAACTAGGAAGAAATTTGAAATGTAGGACCAAAGATGGTGAACTCAGGATATCTACAAGTCCCATGAGTCAGTTCGAGTAGAATCTGTACAGTTTTTAGAATTTAAAAATGGCTGAAAAAATGTTGTAGTGGGGAGGATTTAGGACTAGGGGGATAGTGGGACTAGTTCTGGGGGAGGTGGGACCTATACAAAATGACCAGAACTGGTTTCCTTGAGGGGTAGCGGGGGGAGGGGGGAGGGGGTATACTTGGCACAGTGGTTTGGGAAGGTACTCGTATGGCAGGGAGGTGGGAACCAGGAAGCTACGGCTGTAAATGCAGAAATTCACGGAGAGATAGAAGGCAAAGGCAAACATTACTGAGAACAAGAACAGGCAGAGAAACATTGCTGATATGAACGGGGAGGTGATCTGAAATGCGAATGTTTCATTGCAGGAAGTAGGATAGGTTAGAAAGATGAACTTAGGGCTTTGGTTAGTACTTGGAAATATGACATGATTGTGATTACAGAGATTTAGCTAAAACAGGGGCAGGACTGGCAGGTGAATGTCGCAGGATTGAGATGTTTTAGTCGCGATAATAATGGAAGTTAAAAGGGTGGGGGATTGTATTCCTGGTAAGTGAATATCTCAAAGCTGTACTGAGTGAGGATGTATCAGAGGACTCTTGGCAATGTAGTTAGACCTCAGGAAGACGAAAGATGACATCACAATGATGGAGCTTTAAGCCAGGCCTCTGAAGAGCCAGCGGGAGACAGAGGAGAATATGTGCAGACAATTTTCGGCAAGATATAAAAATAGCAGAAATGTCATGGTGAGTGATAAGAACTTCCCGATATTGATTTGGACTCAGTTCGTGCTTGGATGGAGCACAATTTGTAAGGGCCATTCAGGATCGTTTCTTGACAGTATGTAAACAATTCAGCCAGGTAAGGGATTATAGTAACTCTGGTTTTGAGAAATGAGCCCGGCCACGGTACCGAGGTTAATTTTAATATGCTCATGACTAGAGTTATCAGTTATTCTCTGGCGAATGTGCTGGAGGAAGGCAAACTACAACAATATTAGGCAGGAACTGGAGCTTGTTGATTGGAGGCAGGTATTTGAGGGTAAATCCACAAAAGACATTTGGGAGTATTTCAACTGGAAGTTGATACGACTTCCCGCGAAAATGAAGCATAGGTAGTTCAAGTTACGTGAACCAGAGTTGACAAGGGAACGTATGACCTTCGTCAGAAAGAAAAAAAGATACATACAGAAGCTGCAGAATGCTGGAAACTGATGATACCCTTGAAGTACGTAAGCAAATTAGTAAAGAACTTTAACAGGGAATTACAAAGGTTAAAAGACGTCTTGAAAATACATTAACCAACAGGATTAAGGAAAACCCCAAGCATTTCATATATGCATAAAAAGCAGGATGACAACTAATGGAAGGTAGGCCCATTCAATGACAAAAGAGTGTGGAGACAAAAGAGATAGGTGGAGACCTAAATAAATGTTTGGTCTCAGTGTTCACCAAAAATAATAAATGTATGGAAGATGATCTCAGGAAAGAGAGAATCGAATTTCTCAGACAAGTGATGTGTGTCTTAAAATATATTCAGGCAGATAACTCCTTGCGTCTTGAATCTGTCCTGGAATACTGAAGGAGGCAAGAGAAAAAATTACTAGAACATTGATAGATATGTTTGCATCCTTTTGTCCACAGGTGAAGTCCAGAGATGTGGAGAATGTCTAATGTCGTCCAACCATTTAATAAAGGTAACAGGGATAATGTTGGAAATTACAGGCCTGTGAGACTCACGTCGGTGGTTGGTAAATTATTGGAAATAATTCTTCGGTACAATGTCCTAATGCAGTTATGTTCTATGAAGTAAGATGTGGAAGCTTTGGAGAGGGTGCAGAGAAGATTTACCAGGATGTTGCCTGGATTGGAGAATAGGTCGTACGAGGATAGGTTGAGAGTGCTAGGCCTTTTCTCATTGGAACGGTGAAGGATGAGGGGTCGATGTATCAGGAAGTAGCTGTTCGCTGTCAATGTTTTCCAGATCCGGTCTCATGATATTGAAATTGGCATTCTCCCGATTTAAATACTTAGCTCCTGCACTCTGCTTATCTGTTTCTGCAATGACAATGAAGCTTACAGAATTATCATCACTATCCCCAAAAACGCTTGCCCACTTGAGCGGTTCATTCAGTTGCATTAGACCTAGTGCTGCCCCATCTGTAATAGGATTATCCACTTCTTGGAATTAAAATCTCTCCTGAATGCACTTTAGAAAACCAACGCCGTGTATTAATTTCACACTCAGGGAAGCACAGTTAGTGTCAGCAAATTTTAAATTGCCGACAATTGTACAATTATAATCCAACCGCTATTATATTGTTCCGTAATTTGCTTCTCTATCTCCCTCTAAATGTTCTGAGTTCTTTAGAAAGGCCACAGCAAATAAATCAGTCCTTTCTTTTATTTCTAAGATCTACACAGATTGCCTCATTTGAGGATTCTTCTCGACTCTCGTCCCTCATTATTGCAGCGATGGGTTCCTTTTTCCAGAATGCAATGCACCCAACTCTTTTACATTGTCTTTACCCCTACCACAGCTGAATATTATTTACCTTGAAATTTTGAGTTTCTATAGCCACATTTCATTATCTGAACCACATCTGAATAATTACAATTATAGCATATTCCCACGTGCTGATCAATAATCTATGATGATCTGCTTTACATGTCAAATTCCTTGCATGAAATAAGATGCAATTCATTTTTCTATACTTGTCACGTGCCATATCATTCTCCAGCTGATGTGACTGCATTGGCATTCCTTCTAGCTGAACCTTGCTTCAAACTTTATATCTAACTCCTTCCCCATTCCCTTCTCAAGTCAGTTTGTGACCTCCCCAGCAAAACAACCAAAGCTCCCAGGTTGGTATTGGGCCATTCTTTAGAAACACCTCACCCCGCCCTCTCAAAACGCAGTAATTCTACCAGATTTGTTTTCAGAGAATAACAGAGTTGAGTCAAAAAGTGAATATCGGTCTTTCCCAGAGGAAGGTTTTGGGTTCATGCAAAAGGTGTGTGATGTGGCGACTGTGGTTGTGGCTGGACATCGTGTAACCTGTTATCTCAGCAGATGGATTTAATTTGTGTAACTCCAAACCTCAGAGAATTTTGCTCAAAATCTGTTGATAGAGAACAGAGAAGTTGAAGCTTTCATACTTCTTACAGTATCATATCATCAAACTCAGAACTGATTTATTGGACAGATTTCACAAATGACAGCAACAACAAAACTGTACAGAGTCAGTAAAAAATATGGAATGCAAATTCCTTACGCCTGAGAATCTGTGATATGCAGTATTATAAATGCAGTTTAGCCTTTAGATTACTGTATGATTTTATACATTTGCAAATACCTGTTATGTTTATGTTATTTGTTGTCTTTTCTTCAATCCTTTACTTTATGTAACACCTTCTGTCTTGTCGGTGAAACTAACGTGTTGCCTGACTAAATATCTTTCAGCAGATAAACATCATATTAACGAGCAAAACAAAACATGTGATCTATCAAGTAATCTCTCATTTTTAGATGGTCAACTTGGATCAAACGAAAAGGTTGGAAAGGGTTGGTGGCCAAAGAAACCAGGGTGGCCTTATTCATCATGAGTCACTGAAAAACAGTATGCAAGTAGAGTAGGAGAGCTTGTTAGACGAGCGTTTTGCTCACCTTTATTGCATGAGAATTTGACGACAGGAACAATGATGTTTTGTTCAATGATGTCAGATTTCGCATGGAGTATTTTGTGCCCGCTCTGTTCTACTGGCCAAACTAACCATATACTTAATGTCGAAGGAGTGCAGCTGAATTTCACCAGATACATGACTTGAATTTTTAGACTGTTGGATAAAATAAACTGGATTGTTTGGTGTTTAGAGGAATGAGAGGCAAAAGCGTTAGAATCTTACAAAGACCTTCAATGGATTGACAACCGATGTAGAAGTGTTGAATTCCCAGCTGTATGAAGAATTTAGATTTGTAAAGTGGAGTAACTTATTCCCACAGAGGATAATTGAATCATTGGAATTCTGCAGCGAACATACTGTGAAAGTTTAATCACTGTGGTGGCACAGTGGCTCAGTGGTTAGCACTGCTACCTCACAGCACCAGGGAACCGATTCCAGCCTCGAGCGGCTGTCTGAGAGCAGATTACTCATTCTCATCGTTTTTGCGTTTGATTCCTCCTGGTGGCGCGGTTTCCTCCCACAGTCGAAAGATGTGCAGGTTAGTTGAATTGGCCGTGCTAATTTGCCCGTAATGTTCAGGGATGGGTCAGGATAGGTGCATTAGTCAGGGATAAATATATAGCAATAATATTGAAGAATTGGTCTGTGTAGGTTTACTCTTCGGAGGGTCGCTGTGGAAATGGTGGACCAAATGCCTGTTTCCACTCTGTGCAATTGAATATTAAGTTCAAGACAGAGCTGATAGATTTCTAATGACTATTGCAGCCAAGGAGTAATATTAGGTGAATGAAAGCCATGATTGGAATTGGAAGACTGGTTTGCTAGGTTTAGGATAGACGCATCTGTATCGGGGGAAAAGCCCACACATCTCCTTTTCGTTTGTGAACATTATGTCGCTACTTCCTTTCCATTACATAACTCCTTGCCTGATGTCTGGGACACCTTTCCGGCATCTTAAAACATGGTGAACTGTATAGGGACTGCCCAGTAGTTGCAGCATCAGTTTTCTCCAGTGTCCCCCAAACTCCGATCTCATAACTACTATTGTTATAAACTTTTTAATGCTTCCTCAGCAAACTTCATATCTTTCCTAGATGGACATACTATATACTGTGATTCAGAGGGTATTCGATTGAAAGCAGTTTACTACATCTGTTTGTTTAGTGACTGTCACTCATTCCAGTCTTGATGAATCACAATTGGGTTACTGAAGCGTGATACACATCTATTAATGTGGCACATCTTTCAATGTGTTCACTATCGTGTCACTGGGAGCAACGCATTCGGCATGAACAGTGCTCTGTAACAACAGAGAGAGAGAGAGAGACAGAGACAGAGAGTAGGTGTCACTATCAGTGAATGAAAGATTAGAAAGCTGAAGCAATGAATTGGAATATGGCGACAGTAGATTATTTTGTTACAACATTGAATTGGAATCCAAGAGAACATTATTGGAATGGCATAACAACGGTTGAAGATGTGAAGACAGTAGATTGCAATGTTACAGCAATGGTTCTGAATGTCCGAACAATAGACTGGAATCATAAAATAGTGGAGAGGAGTTTCTTTGAGACGACAAGTTATCTTTCTGCACATTTTGATCAGATGTTACCAAAACATCGAATTCGATGGGCACTTCAGATCATTCAATTCATTTATTACCCCATTCTCGCAATTTTTGGCATCCCTGGTAAGTCTTTCCAATTTCTATTAATGTGGCATTTATAGTGTGCAGACCTGGCAGCGGTTCATGCTCGTTGTACAAACCATTGCTCAATGCATAACTGTGCTTGTAGTAAACTCTGTGCAATTTTGCACCAATGACGAATCTTGGTATTCCGTTATGATCGCTGTAAATTTCACCATCTTAGCGTCCTTACTGATTAAGCAATGATTTTGTATTTAACATTCATGCAGTTGAAGCACTTGTTCACTGAATATCTCAGTATTTGCTGTTAGTTACAAACGTCATTGCTTAACTGTGACTTCACTACACGCCTATGAAAGGGGTGCACGATAGAGATTTTATTGCAATCAAATACTACTGGTTCACTTATACGCCTTGGGGTGCGAGACTTTGGTACATGCTCCTGAAACCTGCTTTTATACTTCCTAAGATCAAGCAGAGACAGCTAAAAGTTTGAAAAATTGAATCTATATCGTATGCACAGTCCTGGACCATATGGAGCTATTTAACATGGCTAAAGCACGTACCGTGCACATCAGACATACACCAGATTCTTGCCTGACACCACGCAAACACAGGGAACATTTGCAAATGCCACACAGACAGTCGGCTCAGGCTGGAATTGAACCTGGACATGTGGTGCTGTGAGGTAGCAATGCACACTACTGAGCCACTCTGGAGCGAAAAACAGAATCGATGTTTCAAATTTAATGTGACCACACTTCCCATTCTTCTTAGTCACTCTTATAACTGGCGTCTACATTTTGATACAATAGCCTGCAAACTGAAGATGATGTTTATTGGAAACACCGAGACATATGCAAAAATAGTAATGAAGAGCTGAGATAGGCGATTCAGCGTCGGTTCATGTTCCAATACATCTAAAGACCTGTCTTTTTGTTGGATCACGTTGACGGATTGAGAACATACTATTAAAGTGAGTTGCTTCAGGGCACCGTGTAGAGTTTTTATGCTAGATCTGTTAAGGCTCAATGATAGACTGCACAAATGTGTATTTTGTTAGATGGTTCCAGTCGAGTAGATCGGTTGTCCTGGATGTTTTTTAATTTCCATGTTATGTTGAGCACACCCAAGCAAGCGGGAATTTTTCCATCACACAATTGACTCAAAAACTTAACATAAGGGCTCAATAAAGATTCGTTAATACGTTTTGCTTTCGATAAGGTGAGAATTAGTTAATTTTGCATTAGTCCAACATTGGGTCACGGGGAAGGAATCAGCATTTCAATAGACGGTAATCACCCAGGACTGCTCCGTAATTATCAGGGTAAGGAGATCACTGATCCAGTTAAACGCACGTACAATCGAATCTGGCGCATGACTCCTCACTGATGAATCTTCCCATTGAATTCCACAAAAAACTTGCATCACGTGGTTTGTATAGTTTACGACAAAAAGTTTCAGCTGACTGCAATCTTTATCACATCTTACATTTCAAGTTGTCATCTTGCGGACCATCGGTACATGGCTCCAGCAGATGGCCGCCATTCAAGTAAAAAACATTGCATACCTCTATCAGTGTTAAGAAAAAATTGTTACATTTGCTCTGAGCAGAATGTCTAAATGCATTGTTTACTTTCCTCACAGCTAACATCGCAACAATCATGATCCTGTCCCGGGGAAAGTGTCGTCTCTGCAAACGTATTACTCATTACCTGATGGCCATGGCAACGGCAGATCACCTGGTCATTATGGTTGACCTCATATTGCGACACATTCCATTTGTCTATAAGGAACAATATCACATTTTACATGCCATCCCCGTGTGTAATATCCATGCTATCCTACTTTACGCAGCCACTGACTGCTCTGTCTGGTTCACCAGCACTTTCACCTTCGAGCGATTTGTTACCATTTGTTGTTCAAGTCTGAAAAAAAAGTTTTTGCAAAACGAAAACAACGGCAGTGGTTCTGGGCACAGTGACTGGATTGAGCCTTTAGAAGAACACGTTGTGGTATTTTGTATATACTGGTCGATATCGAGTGGAAAACAGACCCTGGTTTTGGTGGGTGAAAATGCATGTCAAACTTTCTCTCGTCTGGGGGGCAATGGAGTTCCTTCATTACATTCTCACTCCTGGAGTTGCCTTTATTCTTAATCTATTTTTCAATGCTTTAACGGTCAGACACATTTTCGTGACGAGCAAAGTTCGCAGGCGACTTCACCATCAGATCAACAGAAAAAGCGCCAGGGACCCAGGGATGAATAATCGAAGGAATACTATCATTTTGTTGTTTCTCATCTCAGGCAATTTCATATTGTTATGGTCAGTATCAAAGGTGTTTTCCATCAGTTCACGAATGGTATTTTTGGGATATCAGTCAAAATCGCTGCCTTTTTTTGTAATGGGTTTAGGCTACATGCTTCAGGTGCTCAGTTGCTGCACAAACTCTGTGATTTATGTTGTGATACATCCAAAGTTCAGAGAGCAGTTGAAGAAGATGATGAACTACCCGTTTGTTAAAGTTGTTAAATACCTTAAATGTTGAGAATTATTGAAGTATTGCCCCACCAGAAATGTATTTTGAATAATTTTCGCTGCAATCAATATTGCATACTGTCTGATATATTGACACATGTCAAGCAAACTTATATCTCCTGACCATTTCACATGGGAATTTATCCCTTATATTGGTATCTGATTCCTGAGCGAATACCTATGATTTTGTGTAATTTTCCAAGTGTGCAAGGCTGCATGAGTACAAACATGAGAAAATGTTTACTTCTCATAAGTGATCATACATGCTGAAATGACACGTGGTTTGGGGGTGAACAAGATCAGTTGGAATCTGGTGCCTGAAACTGATTAAAGAAATCCAATGCTTTTTAATCATGTTGATTACTGCAGACGAGAAAAACAAAATGCGCAAAACTAGCTGGTAAATAGCAGTACCAGGAAGTTAAGGAGATATTTCATAACATTCATAAACACACACAGTGTAATGTAAATGGTGTACTCTCAGTGACTAAGTATGGAAGTTAAGGATCACATCATGAATGACACAACTGAGATCAATGCTGCGAAGCTGACTAGTATAAGGTTGGAAATATTTTGAATGCAGCAAATGATGCTTTGAAAATAAAATTGCGAGGAAGGGGAGTGCAGAAGGTAAATGCAAATATATACTGGAAAGAAATATTTAGGAAACAAGATAGCAAAAGTTCCTATATCTGAAACTTGAAACAAAAGAACCGATGATAGTAGCGGTAGGAATTATTCATCCATGCAAGGTGGAA